>NC_140594.1:57385007-57781658 GCF_964204655.1 Triturus cristatus
CATATTGGCCTGCACAGTAACGCCATCTGATTTGACGTCAGTGAGGGCAGAACCCCGCAAGGCTTCACTGCCCCACAAAGAGCCAGAGAACAGCCTTGAGTTAAACACTGAGCTGCAATCATTACCACTCACACAGCAGCTTTCGAGGTTTCCTGGAGGTTTCGTGTGTACGAAGGGAGTCCAAGCAGCAGGCCGGCCTTGGGCATGTGCGAGCTGGGCCCAGGCCCGGGGCGCCAGTATCCCTAGGGGCGCAGCTGGGAGCTGCCTGACTTAAAGTCACGTGAACAGCAGCTCGTCCATCCCACCTGGTCTCAATCGGGGCCCGTTACAGACAGCAATCAGCCCTTAATGTACCTCAGCGCAATTTCTGGCACCCCATCAACCCCCTGCCCTCCTTCCATCTTCCTCAGACCTCTGCCGTTATGTTATGTTAGTTGGGTATTTAAAAAGCGGGCGGCTACTCCCAAGAGTGTCCCGGCGCGGAGTAAAGAACCACATAACATTCATAGTGAAAGGAACAAGTTAGACAACAATCAGAAAAGAACAGATTAGAGTTGGAAAAGCCACGTCTTCAGCTTTTTCCTAAAGGTGAGGAGATCCTGAACTTGTTTGAGGTCCAAGGGAAGACTGTTCCATAGACGGGAGGCAATAACCCGGAAGGAACGGCCTCCGATCCTAGCAAATGAAACTTTAGGGACAGGGATCAAAAGTTGAGTGGAGGAGCTCAGAGTACGTTGGGGAATGTAACGGGGAAATCTTAGTGTAAGGTAATGAGCTCCAATCTGATTAAAAGCTTTAAAAACCAGAATCAAAGCATTAAATTGAATTCTCTTCTGAACAGGAAGCCAATGCAGGGATGACAGAAGAGGGGATACATGAGTCCTGGGGGCAGCCAGAAGGTTGGCTCTGGCCGCAGCATTTTGAATCACCTGCAGGCGAGCAATTAAGTAACCGGGAAGCCCCAGGTACAGGGAATTGGTATAGTCCAGACGCGAGGTTACCAAGGCTTGGGCAATGGTTTTTCTGTGAGGGACAGATAGCAGAGGCAAAGAGTTACGTGCCATTCTTAAAATCCCAAAACAAGTCCCAGCTACAGACTGAATCTGGGATTTCATAGAAAGCGTCGCATCTAGTCTAACTTTGAGATTCTTGACCGTAGTCATGGAAGAGATGGGGTGGGGGGGGGGGGGGGGGGAACACAGATTCTGCGGCCACTAGCTGTTCCATGTTTTGCAGGGGCGTGGGCCGAAGAAGATTATCTCGGACTTATCAGGGTTACATTTCATTTGATTCTCTTTCAGCCACGAGAAAACCTCTGAGAGACATGCGTTCATTGCATGACCATCAAACTCGACCCCTTTCTCACACGTGAACAACAGCTGGGTTTCGTCTGCATACGATATAATCTTAGCCCCGTGTTGTTCAACCAAAAGTGCAATACGGGCCAAATATAAATTAAATAGAGTTGGGCTCAGAATAGAGCCCTGCGGGACCCCGACGTTCATAGGAGGAATATCAGCAGAAAATGGGGGGGACAATATAGTCTGGAGATGATTACTGAGAAAAGACCTAATCCATCTCAGGGCCGTGCCACCGACACCGCCCTCGGCCAGTCTTTGCACCAGTCTATTGTGGGGGACGGTGTCAAAAGCCGCGGAGAGGTCCAACAGAACCAAGGCCGCATTGCCGCCCCCGTCTAGTGTGGTTTTTATAGTTTCAGCCACTTCTATTAGGGCTGATTCAGTGCTGAAGTTCGCCATAAAACCTGACTGACTAGGGTGCAAAGGGTGATTGGTCTCGATGTATTCAGTGATAATGGAATTCACATATTTCTCCAAAACCTTGGAGAAAAAAGGAAGCAAAGATATGGGTCGATAATTACCAGCAACCTCAGGGTCAGCGGAAGGTTTTTTTTTTTTAGCAAAGGAAGAATTTTGGCATGTTTCCAACAAAGAGGCCTATATCCCTCCTGCAAGGAGTTGTTAAGGATCTGATCCACAGTGGGATTGATCACCTCAGCAGTTACCGATAATACCTTGGCAGGACAGGGGTCGGCTGGGGAGCCCGACTTCAAGGACTTCATAAGCCTTCATGATAGGTCCATTGGGATTGCAGGGAACTGCATAAGGGAGGAGACTGGGCTTACATCGACACTAGGGAGAGCTTGATCCGTTGCTAACACCAGTGGCTGTAATTCAAAAGAGTCTTGCATTGTCTTAATTTTATCATGAAAGAAAGAGGCCATCATATTAGTCCATTCACTAGTGGGTGCAAACGGGCATCTAATAGCAGCCGGTGATGAACATTTTTTGACGATGTTAAAAAGTTCTTTACTTTTATTGCCAGCCTGGTCAATTTTGTTAGAGAAGAAACGTTTCTTACCTTCACAAACTTTCCGATAGTGGTCTCTTTGGGCCGCTCTAAAAATAATTTTCTCATGGGCCATATAGTTAGTTTGCCATATTCTTTCTAATTGTTTGCATGCGCTTTTACTTTTCCTTAGAGCTTCAGCATACCAAGGGGCAGGAGCGCGATTCACCTTGGCCACTCTCAGGGGGGAGGTGGGGGGGGGGGGGGGGGGGGGGGGGGGGGAAGGGGGCAAGTTCAGAGGTTCTAATGAGCAGCCATTTCTCCAAGGAGTGCACATCGCTTTCAAGGTTCCCACAATTAGGAATAGGATGCGACTGCAAAGCACTTTGCATCGCCTCGGGAGTAATCAAATTAAAAGGTCTAAAACAACTTGTCCGGATCTTTTCCTGTGACCGGGACTTATTGAATTCCCTGGGGACTCTAAAATTTATCATGCAGTGGTCGGACCAGGTAAGGGGGAGAGGGGCCTCAACTTCTATTGGTTTGGAAGAGAAGATCTGGTCTAATGTATGGCCCCTATCAAAAAGGGGTCAAATTAAGTATATAAAGGGATTCACGCAATTTGAGAGCCTCAGGTTCTAAAAGGTTGTCCATATGTAGGTTAAAGTCCCCAGGACCAAACAATGACTGTATTTAGCAGCTAAGGGAGAGATAGTGTGGCTGATCACCTCCAAAAACGTCCCAGCAGGCCCTGGCGGGCGGTAGATAACCATTCCAGCTATGGACTGCTTAGCCGAGATAGTTAGGAGGAAGCCCAGGGATTCAGCGCTCTCAATTCCTGGAAGGTCTAAAGAGACACAGGTGAGGGTGCCGTTACACCACAATGACCCCTCACCCTACACCCCCCCACCCACCTCAACAACATACACCAATCTCTCTGTCTGCCCTGGGCGCCGTCCTGGTCAATCGGATTTAGGGCCGGCCTTGCAAAGCAGAGATGTTTTAAGGCAGTGTGGGCTCTCGCCCTATGGCCCCTCTTTATGCTTTTGTGACAATCTCAGACTGTGTAGAGGTTTTAAATAAGCAGTTTGTTTATTTGCGATTTCTTTTTTTTAGCCAGCCCAGACTGTCCACCCATTCCAGCCCCTACCCGAGACATAGCGAGGGATAAACAAAAATAACTATTAGATTCTGTTTAGATTCAGCAAGAGTTTCACATTTTTGAGGGTAGAAGTCCAGCACAATTGTACCAGCTTTTGCCTTTATGCTGCATGTGCTGTGCTGCGCTTACTGTGCAGTAGAGTGGCACGGTGCACTCCCTCTGTGAATGCATCCTTTTTTTGGAGCTGCTGCCAGCGAGGTGTGACCACAGCCTTGTACCACCGGACTATGAATACCAGTCTCAAGCAGCAGAGGCCGTGTAGTAAGCAAAAGCACACCTCAGCACCGTAAGCCTGAATGGTGCTGACAAACTGTCCACACACTGTGGGCACAGGGCTCGGACGGGCCACTAGTCTTCCTGCATTTCTGGCGCAGTCCAGCTGAAGACTGCTCTGGCCGAGGTAGGGTCCCAGAGTGGGCCAGAGTAAGCCACACGTGTAGTCCACGCCACTATCCATGTGGAGCCACTGCTGGGCCGGTGCAATCACAGCATTGTGGTAACTGACTGAAAATTGCTGTTCCTCGCACAGCAGGGACTGGAGTGCATAACATAATAATGCACTCTGTATGTACAGGCCCACAAGATGAGACACCAGTCCACTGTACCATATGCAGTTGGCTTGTTGATGCTGCTAGTCTTTCTGCTTCACCAGTGCTGGCCAGTTGAAGAGAAACTGTTTGTTGCAGTTATGCCGAGAGGGATGCCGGCCAAGGAACAGGGTTGTCAATGATCCCAGCCTAGTTGCCAATGTCCTGATCGAGCTGAAAATGTATAATAAATTCAGAGTTGTTGCGAGAAGAGGGCCCCAAATTAGGTTTGGCCCAGAGCCCCCACATAAGATGTACCCGGATCCAAGTAATACAGGTTCGATAGCACCAGGTCTCCACACTTGTAAACTTACTTTTAAAATGCAATTTTGTGAATACTGAAAAAGCGTAAACGTACACAAACGTGGAAGTTTACCTTTGTGAATCAGGCCAATGTCAGTTTCTCCCTCAAACTCATGTGATAAAGGACTGCAGATCAACAGAGCGATCGTCAAAGTGATCCGATGCTCCGTCCAACGTCAATCTAACTCTCAACAGGCGTAGGATACACAGCCATATTTAATGAGATCTGTGTTTGATGCAGATCTGCAATCTGTGCAAGATGCAGTGTATTTACTGAACCAATGAAAGGCCAATTCAATGGCCTTGACCTCACAAGGACCTCACACGGCCTTGCCAGCTGACAAAGGCATTTGCAACCACAACAGGAAGATGGGTTGGAATAAAATTAAGAATCTTCGCTGAAAGATATGATCTAGAATCATCATCAGGGGTGCCATGGTAAGGCATTTATCTCAGTTCATAGTGTCTGTGGAAATTTAGTTCGTATCTGAACATTATCTGCGCCATCTTGTCTCTCCCCAAGCGCCACACGCAGAAAATGCGCGACGGCCATTTTAGGCACCATGGTCTCATTGCCGATCGCCAGCGTGCCCCTCAGGCGCTGCAAACGTCCCCCGCGCGCCGGCCACCCCCGCTCTCTCATACATGGGCCATAAACCCTCTCCTTCTGCGCGACCCTGCCATGGAACCACATCCCGCGCCTGACCAACACCTCCTTTCATCCCATACATGGTCATACGTCCTTTTGATAACCCCCTTCCTCTGCGCCCGATTGTCCGAACCGATCCCAGGCCATCACCTAGCCCTGCGGATGCAGTTTATTGCCCCTACTGTAAGGGAAACACCTCACATCAAAGGGATTACAGTAGATCAAGGCCCCCACCCCCTGAGACCCGACCAGTCGCACACACCCCCGGGAATTGGCGGAATGTCCAGCTGTGTGATAGCCATCTCCTACTGTGGGTGGGGTGGGGACTTCTACTGTAGATATGTGTGGGAACAAGCTTGAAGTGGGGATTCCAAGGATGTCTTTCCGTACATCAAAGTCTCAACAAGAATGTATCACGTGTAATAAAGCAATAAACCTGTGTATAAGAGGCCAGGCCTCAGAGATGTGGTTAGAGCACCTCGAGACGATACCTTGCTGTCCGATCTGACGTGTTCTGCTCCGACGGAATAAAACGTTGTTTCCTGCCTTCCAGTCTCCGGCGCCTGCCTCTTTTGTTGGTTAATTATCGAATGGTATAAGAGGCGATTACCGCCGGGCAATACTTGAAGGTTATCGACTGAAGGTGCCGCTACCATTTAACAATTGGCGTCCCAAGCGTGGGGCCCATCAGCGACACGTGGATCCAGTGGGAGAGGTCCTGACGACAAAGTGAACGACTGCAACGATCGGGAAGAGCTCCTGCCTGATAGACCCTCGTCTGGCAGCCGATCATCCGAACTTCACTGGTTCCGAACAGACCTCTCTCGAGTGATCTACGGTCCTGACTGGGAACCGTCAGGAGTGCCGCGGCAAATACGGAGAGTAGAGGACGATCGGGCGCTGGAGGCGGAAGACGAGAAACTGTCCATGCGGTCCGGGTAAGGTCGTGTAACACGACGAATTGCGAAACGATTGATTGATTGATTGAAAATACTAGTATTGCTTACTTGATTGTTCTTTTTGAGATATTCGCTGTCTACAAACGGGGAAGAGTAGAAATACTCTCTCTTCCTTTGCAGATAGTGAAGGGTAGGTAACGCAGACTTTTGTCCCCGTTGTAACCCGTCGTGCCTATTTTTTTTCTCCCCACTGATTGATTGTCCGAACATTGATTGTTTTGAAGAATATTGGTTCTTTGAGATATTCTCTGTTTGCAAATAACGAAGAATAGAAAGATTCTGTCTAGTCTTTGCAAATAGTGAAGGGTAGGTAACGCAGACTTTTGTCCCCGTCGTGCCTATCTCTTTCTCACCATTTGATTGATTGATTGTCCGAACACTGGTTGTTCGATATTGGTTCTTTGGAGGTATTCTCTACTTGCAAATAACGTAGAATAGAGATATTCTATCTAGTCTTTGCAAGCAGTGAAAAGATAGGTAGTGCAGACTTTTGTCCCCGTTGTAACCCGTCATGCCTATCTTCTCCCCACTGATTGGTAGTTGGTTATGCCCGGACCGCTTATTAGAGATGAACCATCCGGCTCCACTGGAAGGCACCCCTAATAAGGACATGTTTACTAAATATGGACTAGTCGCCGTAGCTTATAGCAAACTATGGCATAAATATACAAAGAAGGACCCCGAGAGTCAGTGGCCACTGATGGGATCCTTTGATGATCATAAAATAGAAACGCTAGAAATAGCTCTACGTAGTAATAAAACGACGCCTACTATGCTTGACAGTATCGGCATGTGGCGCAAAGAAGCAACACAACGGAAAAAGAGGGAAGAAGTAAAAGCAGAAAAGGAATTGCGTAAGGCAGCTCACCTTGCCGCTAGAAAGTTAGAGGAAGAGATAAAGGAGAGAAAGGAAGCTAAACTAAAACAAGAGTTTGAAACATCAGGCCAGTGCCCTGTTAGGACCTCCTCTACGCTCTACCCTGAGTTACCTTCCAAGCAACGAGTGAATGACGAATTACTATTAGATCCCCCGATCATCTACATGCCCCCTCCATATGCTCCCTCCCAACCCATAGTGCAGCACCCGCAACCCCCGAACGCAAGCGAAAGCAGTACCAGGGCCTCGGTCCTCACGGCCTCCGCGCCGGCCGAGCCACTTGTACTGAACACAACGTTAGCAATAACGTTAGATGACCCTGAGATGAGAAAGAGGGATTCCGCCAGAGTGAATCGACTAACAAAGGATGAACGAGCCAAAATCGATAAGGTAGTAAGAACACTAGTAGAACGGAAGGAAAGTGAGGAGTATGTAACAGACATGTATAACTCGCATGCCGACAACCACAGACGACACTTTGTCGTACGACTTTGTTATCACACCCTGAATGCCTATGAGGATAGGTACCAAGATCGAGGTCCCGAAGGCTTAGCGACCTTGTATAGGAAGGTAGATATTGGGGAGGGAGGGGGGAGAGAGCGATGTAACGGACCTCTTCACTCGTACACTCGAAGTCTTCCGGCATCTTAAAAACACAGACAGACAACCAAGGCAGAGACCCCCATAGCGACTGAACCCCAGGCAGGAAAAGCTGATACCATGATGCCCATCAAGGAAGCTGCTCCTTACTGGGTCCCCCCACGAGGTCAGGGAACACACGACGACATCAACCACCAAGATGCGAAGGGAAGGGTTGTATATAACTGGGTCTATCAGCCATGGGACCGACAAGACATCTTGACCTTTAGAAAAACCCTACCCGACTTAAGAAAGAACCCGACTGCCTTTTACACAGAACTAGGTACGGCCTTAGGTTCAACTATAATGACCTTGGCGGATATCGATTTGTTCTTCGGGTTGTGTCTGCCGGCGGATGTGTGCAAGCAAATCCGGAAAGTCGACCACGCTGAGCCGTTCGGACATACCTGGGCACAACTCGATACCATAGACAAACAGCGAGGACCTGGACAGAAACCTCTAAAGGCCATATTGGAACTCCCAGACAAGATTGTACAGAAATTGAAGACCCTAATCCCAGAAAGGAAGGTAGACTGGTCGATAGTGACGGCTTGCCGCCAGAAACCCCAGGAGGATGTGTCCGAATACTTCTCTCGATTCGAAACAGTGTTTTCCGATTATAGTGGCCAGGACATGGCCACTGCAACCGGACATCACCTCTTTGTCCAGAATTATGTGAAGGGTCTGTCACAGGACGTCTCCCAGAAGTTACAGACCAGCGAGAGTAGTTGGGCAGCCTCCAAACCCGCGGCTATCCTCCAGATGGCCCAGTACTACGAACACCAAAAGAATGAGGACGATAGGGCGTCCGAGAGAAAGAAAAAGGAACTGAAGGAAAGGGTAATGATCGCACAGCTGCAAGGGGTGACCATAGGAAGGGAACCTCCCAAGGGAAATTACCAACCGACTGCTCCTAGAAAACTACCCCCTAGAGACCATGCACCCACACCCTACGGTGGACGCAGGGACTTAGACGAGAATCAGTGCGCGTTCTGCAAAGGGTTTGGACACTGGAAATCCCAGTGCCCGGTCCTTCTGGATATGAACAAGAATAGGGACACAAGAGACATAGCAAATAGCCCCAGAAATAGAGGACAGGGACGAGGGTACACGAACGACACCACCAACGACGACAGGCCAGGCAGACCAAACACCTTTGATCGCCCCCGACAGAACCAGTGTCAGCAGTCCGACTATGAAAACGCCCATGACTTCGCATAGGACCGCCAGGGGCAAGGGAGGGATCCAGTCGAACTCCGTGTTGACCAGCAAGGTCCTCACGTCACTGCTAAGGTCCTGGGCACAAAGTCTCCATTTTTGGTAGATACCGGGGCGACACGTAGTGCATTATCTAAACGACTGATTCCGAGGGCACCCTTGTCTGGCTCACACGTAACCTCAATAGGCTTCGATGGAACGCCCTCCACTAATCCCTTGTCCGCACCAATCTCCTTTGACTTGGAAAATAACACCACTGACACGACGTTTCTGCTCTCCTCCAACACCCCCGACGCTATTATGGGTCTTGATTTACTAAAACATTTCCGAGCTACCATCAGATGTTCCCCAGATGGAGTCCGAGTTATACTGCTCGATAACCCAGATCTGTTCAGGCCTTGTCTCACGCGACGTATGTTCTCTATAACCGATGCTGACTTGTCCCTACTCGACACGTTACCCTCACACCTGTGGGCTAAAACCGACTCAGACGTAGGACGCATGGTGATCGACCCTGTACACATAACTGTCCAACCGGTGGCGGTGCTCCCAAAGCTTCCACAGTATCGCATATCGCCCGAAGGCGAGAAGGCATTGGTGGAAATCATCCAGTCCCTAGTCGACGCAGGAGTGGTAGAAGAAGTAGTCAGTAATGTTTGCAACAGCCCTATCCTACCCATTGTAAAGAAACAAGGCGAAGGAGATGGGAAAGCATACCGCTTCATTGTTGACTTACGAGAAGTTAACAAAGTAGTCATACCTCAGTACCCCGTAGTCTCAGATATCACCACCATCCTCACCCTGATTCCATCCACTGCCACTACCTTCACTGTTATTGATCTCAAGAACGCATTCTTTTCCATCCCCATCCACCCAGACAGCCGCTACCTTTTTGGCTTCACCTTAAAAGCCCGTTCGTACAGATTCTGTAGGGCACCCCAAGGCTACACTGAGAGTCCCAGCATTTATAGCCAAGCCCTCAAAAGACAACTAGATGCAGTCCAACTACCAGATGGAGTGGCGTTAATACAATACGTCAATATTCTTTTGGCGGCCGACACCACTCCACTCGCAGTCACAGCCACCATCCACCTCCTCCACTTCCTCGCGTAGAACGGTCACAAGGTCTCCAGGAAGAAGTTGCAATTCTGCCAACCCCAAGTGACATACCTAGGCCACCTCCTATCCAAAGATGGGAGGAAGCTTACTCCTGATCGAATTCAGACCATCCTAGAAACCCCCGTTCCCAAAACTCAGAAGCAAGTGCGGTCCCTGGTAGGCTTCACCTCCTTCTGCCGACATTGGTTGCCAAACTTCAGTCTTATCGCAAAACCTCTGCTTTCCCTGTTGGCCAAAGACGTCCCCTTCCCCCTCCCCTGGACACCCGAATGCCAATCCTCCTTCAAGGAATTACGAGATGCCCTTTGTTCAGCACCAGTCCTAGGGACCTCAGACTACACTAAACCTTTCTCTCTCTTCACCCACGAAAGGGAGGGGTGCGCATTGTCTGTTCTAACACAGTCCATAGGTCCCAAGCAACGCCCTTGCGCCTACTTCTCTGCCACTCTCGACCCTGTAGCCAGAGCCTTGCCCGCCTGCCTTCGAGCAGTAGCCGCCACTGCTGTCTCTATCCGACAAAGTGAGGGGATCGTGCTTTCAAACCCCCTCACCGTGCTAGTACCCCATGCAGTTGACACCCTCCTGAACCAGACCAAGACTCAACACCTGACTAGCGCACGACTGACTGGTTACGAGCTGACTCTGCTTGCACCCCATATCACGCTGAAGCGATGCACCACCCTGAATCCAGCCACTCTGCTACCTCTCCCTGACACTGACCCCAATGCGTCCCCTATACATGACTGCGTGACCCTCACCGATGAACAGACCAAGAGTAGGGTTGACCTCCGAGACACTGCCTTCTCGGACCCTGACGGAGAACTGTGGGTAGATGGCTCCTGCATCAAGCTCCCCGACGGCACCACCTCAGCTGCCTATGCAGTCACCACGGCCCGAACTGTTGTTGAAACAGCCCGCATCACACAGCGATCCGCACAGGCGGCTGAGCTGATTGCTCTCACACGAGCGTGCATCCTAGCAGCAGGGACAACCGCAAACATTTACACCGACAGTCAGTACGCCTTCGGGGTGGTTCACCACTTTGGACTCCTATGGAAGGAGAGGGGATTCCTGACTTCCCATGGCACACCCATCCTACATGGAGATCTAGTCTCTGCCCTGACCGAAGCAGTCCTCCTCCCCACACGACTGGCTGTGATCAAATGCCAGGCACACAAGAAGGTGACAGACATTATAGGACAGGGAAATGCTCTGGCTGACATTACAGCCCGAACCACAGCCGAGAATAGGTCCACGACACGTATGTACGTGACCAGGTTAAAACTGAGAGATGGAAGGATGCCAGGGAAACGATTAGGGACATCCAATTAGCCAGCACACCACACAAATTGACTGAATGGGCATGGGTAGGATTGAAAGAAGATGAAGGCTGCTGGCAGACTAAAGACACGAACAAATGGTTGCTACCTGACTCATTCCTGATTCCCATGCTGATCATGACACTCCCCCGCACACATAGGGTCTGCCCCCATGATCGAACTCATCTCCAAAGTTTGGCACAACGATAAGATCCCAGACTCAGCCAAACGTCTGGTCCAACAATGCCTGGTATGCCTCCAACACAACCCTGGTAAAGGAACTGCTGTACCCCGGGGAGGGTTTGGGGTTCCTAACCATCCCTTTGAGGTCCTGCAGATGGACTACATCCAGTTAGAAAGGTGCCAGAGCCTGAAGTACGTACTTGTCGTTGTGTGCGCCTTCAGCAAATGGGTGGGAGCCTACCCAACCCGCGACAACACTGCTATGACTACCGCAAAAGTACTACTGAAGGAATTCTTCCCCCGTTACGGTCTTTGTCGAATTTTATGGAGCGACAACGGCCCCCACTTCGTAGCGAAGTTATCCAACTCATCTTAAAAGGGTTGGGTGTAAAACAAAAGTTCCACGCGGTTTTCCACCCCCAATCTGCAGGCTTGGTTGAGCGACATAACGCCACATTGAAGCTCAAAATGGCCAAAATAGTTGCCACCACAGGATTGAAGTGGCCAGACGCCCTCCCGCTAGCATTGCTATCAATGCGTTCCACTCCCACCAAACACCACTTAACCCCCTACGAGGTCGTCTTCGGGCGGCCCATGAACCTTTGGACTGCACCAAAACCGACATCCATTCGCAACGTCCCGGACGTCCTCATGTCTGACTATTTGTACAACCAAACTAAAACATTGTCTGTTATCCATAAGCAGGTGCTGCAAGCCATTCCCGACGCTTCCAGGGGTCCCGGACACGATATCCGACCCGGAGATTACGTCCTAGTGCGCAATTTCCAGCGTGCAAGGAGTCTGGAGCCCCGGTGGACGGGCCCCCTGCAAGTCTTGATCACCACCCGAACAGCTCTTCGAGTGGAGGGGAAGCGCAACTGGCTGCACGCACATCACTGTAAGAAGGTATCACCGACCCTGACGACAACCGACAACATCACCGGCCAAGGAGGACCTCCGGACAAAGACCGACCATCCCTGAGCTGCTACCAGAATACAGAGACATTTGAGTTAACGAAATATCCCGACCCCACTGTGCCATCCAAAGAAGGGTATAACCTGCGACGAAAGGAGGGAACTTCGGCTAAGCAGACCACGAACTAAGTTGAGATCCCAGATCGGTAGCCTAATCACCTCAAAAGGCTTCCAGGAGAGAAACTAAACAAAGCCAGTGGTTCTGCCCGCTACCGAGTCCCTTGAAGATGATGGAAGCGCCCGACATGAAGGTGATGGAAGCAACCGGACGTCCGAAGATCCACTATCAAAACCCAAAGACTGACAAGATGCACAGCTCAAAGACTATCGCGCTTTTTATTACCCTTCTCTTTTGCCTTCTCCTCATGGCCACCTTCTGGATCATGGAAGAGAGCTTACCCGCTCATAAGACATTGCTGACCACTGTTCAACCTACCACCATGAAAGAACACCATTTGATCTCGCTTTCTCCCCAACTGCGAGAAAGGCGTAAGGAGTTCTGGAATAACTCTTTCGTGCAGTTGCTCCACCAACACAATCTTGCCGCCAATGCCACTAATTGCTGGATCTGTGGATTGCTACCGCATGCCATTGGACACTCTATCCCTTTCATCCCCTCACCTTTCTCTGTCCATGGCTCCTGCCTCGCTTGGCTAATCCTCCTGCAAGAAAGCTACAAGGACAATGCCACTTCCAGCAAAACTGTGTCACACTTCTACCATGGGTTCTGGCTGAACAAAACTGGAAAAACTTCTGCTCCCTTCTGTCCTCTAAGATCAAACCCTTCCTTTCATATGGACATCCCTGCCAAAGAACGAGTTGAAATGCAGGTGTTCAACAACCCAGCCAGACCCACCTTCTCTTACCTCCGGAAACGAACGGCCGCCACCCTAACAGTGGCTCTGTCCGTCATCAACATCACAGGTCTTGTGTGCCTCGAAGGTCTGGGAACACAGCCGGTGGGCCGCAGTTCCTGCCTCATCACCCGAACATTGGACTCAGTCGACCCACCCTCCTTTGTTACCTCCCCAAATATGTACTTCGTCTGTGGTACTAAGGCCTACACCTGGCTTCCGAAAGGCTGGGGAGGCACCTGTTACATCGCTTTTATCCTTCCTCCAACATATGTGGCTCCAGCAAACCACCACCGGCAGAAACGTGCCAAGGACATTGTGCAAGCCGACTCCACCGGAGCACAGTTCATGGATGCAGTAAAAGGACTTGTCCCACTTTGGGGTCCAATGGCGAACAGCCGTGCCATCCGGCACTTAACCCAGGCAGTCGAAACAACAATGAACATTACGGCTGGCATCCTCACCAACAACACCGCCGAGCTTCAGGCCGTCCGCCTGGTGGCTCTCCAGAACCGCCTCATTCTAGATGTGGTTCCGGCTGATCGTGGAGGAGCATGCCGCATCATTGGGTCCAGCTGTTGTACCTACGTACCGGACAACTCACCCTCCGTCTACAAGGCGATCGAACACCTCCACAGACTTTCCTCAGAGGTGCATCAGGAACAAGAAGGATGGTCGCTTGGGAATTGGTTTTGGGACTCAATAAAGAACTGGGGGTGGAGGTGGTTTACGTTTATCCTAATGCCGATTGTGATTCTATGTGGATGTTGCCTGGGGATTCAGTGCTTGCCACCTTTATGTTTACTTTTCACGAACTACATCTGCCCTAAGACTCTGAACTTTGAAGCAGAACGAATGAAAGCCCTGTACGAAATAGAAGTACGTGGTATTATGGGGATAGATCCGAACTAAACAAGCTGGCGAGATATGTTAAAAGGGAGGACTGTGGAAATTTAGTTCGTATCTGAACATTATCTGCGCCATCTTGTCTCTCCCCAAGCGCCACACGCAAAAAACGCGCGCCGGCCATTTTAGGCACCATGGTCTCATTGCCGATCGCCAGCGTGCCCCTCAGGCGCTGCAAACGTCCCCCGCGCGCCGGCCACCCCCCGCTCTCTCATACATGGGCCATAAACCCTCTCCTTCTGCGCGACCCTGCCATGGAACCACATCCCGCGCCTGACCAACACCTCCTTTCATCCCATACATGGTCATACGTCCTTTTGATAACCCCCTTCCTCTGCGCCCGATTGTCCGAACCGATCCTAGGCCATCACCTAGCCCTGCGGATGCAGTTTATTGCCCCTACTGTAAGGGAAAACACCTCACATCAAAGGGATTACAGTAGATCAAGGCCCCCACCCCCTGAGACCCGACCAGTCGCACACACCCCCGGGAATTGGCGGAATGTCCAGCTGTGTGATAGCCATCTCCTACTGTGGGTGGGGTGGAGACTTCTACTGTAGATATGTGTGGGAACAAGCTTGAAGTGGGGATTCCAAGGATGTCTTTCCGTACATCAAAGCCTCAACAAGAATGTATCACGTGTAATAAAGCAATAAACCTGTGTATAAGAGGCTAGGCCTCAGAGATGTGGTTAGAGCACCTCGAGACGATACCTTGCTGTCCGATCTGACGTGTTCTGCTCCGACAGAATAAAACTTTGTTTCCTGCCTTCCAGTCTCCGGCGCCTGCCTCTTTTGTTGGTTAATTATCGAATGGTATAAGAGGCGATTACCGCCGGGCAATACTTGAAGGTTATCGACTGAAGGTGCCGCTACCATTTAACACGTCCAGGGTGCTAGGCCGGACCAAGGTGCCTAGAGATCCTGCCGTGCGTTTCAGTTTTAATTCGCGTTCTAGACTGCTAGGAGGCACCAAAGATCTCCATCCATTTGAGGAGGATCTGGACTCTGTTTTCAAGAAGTCAAACAGAATACCAAGGCCCTCATATCTAACGCAAATTTGCAGTTGGTAAGGCTCCGAGTCATATAATCAGAGCCTTCTGACCGCAAAATGGCATTTTTACACTCCGCAAAGACAAATGGTGATTCGGGAAGATGTTACAGAATCTTACAGAAACACGACTTTGGTTTGGTAATAAATAACGATTAGTATTTGGAGGCGTCCCTTTCAGATAGTGAAACTTTAAGGTATTTACTAATGTATTTATTTATTAATGCTTTGCAGTCCGTGAGACCACTGCCTGCTCATAAAAAAGGCTTCTGTATTTTCTTTTTAACACATACCATTTTCCTCTGAGAAAAACTATCTGCATTAAAAAAATGCTGTATTTAAAAGCAATCACAGAGATAGTGGTCAGCTGACCCCAGCACGCCACCGTGTCTGTGAATGTAGCCAATCGTAGTGGATCACTATCTACGACCTATCTCATGCATAAAAATGAGGTAGGCCATATTATGACCCACCATGATTCTGTATTTGGATAACCAACCTATTAGTACATAGGTCGGTTTGCAAAATAAAATTGCATTCAGTAAAAGTCGATGTGCTTTTACTAAACCCACTTCTGTACATTCCTGTTAAGGAATCGCAAATTAAGAATAGTTAAATTCTACTACTGATATTTGTGCCACTACTCCTGGTTCTACTACTTCTTTGAAACTACTGGAATCACTAGTAGATTAAAACTACAAGAATTACAACACCAGGTAATCAACAACTACCATTCAACCAAGGAAGATTCCCACTTCACCTGTCATACTGTATCTTGCCTTCTTTAGTCTAACTTTTTACACCAAGTGTTTGGAGAAGCTAACTCTTCGATTAAGTAACTCAATGCGTAGGGTACTCTATAAAAATGATAAAGCACAGTATACTCGCTGAGTTCACCCAATACTCTATAGCCGCGTACAACAGCCGACTCTATAGCCGCGTACAACAACCCGTATGGTTTGGATGTCCACCAGTGTTAGGTTGAAGATATTCAGACCACGGGCGTAGCTTCGGTGGGGTGTTTGGGGGGGCTCACCAACCTAATAAATGTATGAGTTAATAAATAGTTGGGTACAGGAGCTTTCAGTCGGGCATTGCAAGATGTTGCTCGATTTCATCTTATATTTATAAATACTTTCTCAGATAAAAACACACACACACTTTCATCTCTGTTTTGAAGGTCTTGAAACATACTTATTTTACCAAACACTGTGTTTTAAGTACTCCTTACAATCAGCACTCCGTCCCCTTTCCACTGGCCCCTAAGCCCCCCTCATGCACTGCTTCCTATACAATGACAAACATGATATGTTATAGTGACTGTCGGAAAATCTATAGCTCACTCCCCCAAGTCTTAACAACCAAGCTACGTCCCGATTAAGACAGCCTGAGAGACTACTCAAGGCCCAAGGCGGTGATGCAGCTCGTGCAAACTCTCCAACCTTTTACCACGACTGGCCAAGTCCTCCTTCAGCCTTGGGCAGTCCTGGAAGGCTCCACAGGGAGCTGAACCGCTCTGCGGCCGCATCCGCGCCTCAATAAGTTTGAGTACCTCCAGTTCCCACTCCTTCAGCTCACCATGCCCGCCTGCCAGCTTCACACCCCGCACTGTGGTTTTGCTTTCTGTGCTGCAGACCTGACTGCACCTATCATCCCTCGCTGCCTTCCATTTGACTCTGGTACTGCTGAGGGCACCAGACTACACAACCCGCCTTGGAGCACCCCAATAACCACCATCAACATGAGCTCCTGGGAAGGGAACTGAGGATGTGGGATGTAGATAGTTAAGCACCCTGTGAACCTAACCTTTGCTTCCTTGCAGGAGGAGACAATGCATCCTGATGGGTTATTTCGCACCTGATGTCAGTGGTATGTCCTATATGTCACGTTATGATGGTTTGTTCCACAGGTCTGACCTGTGCCAGGCACCGTCTTCTCTTTCAGGTGTCTCCTGCCTCATTTGACCTCAGTCAGCCCTTCGCTCTGTTGAAACAGTACTGGTAGGGAGGTACCACTGCTGATGCACATAATACCTGGGTGAGGAACAATGCAGAACACCCCCATCTCTGGTGGCAGACTGAGACCGCCCGTTCTGCTTCACCCTGATGAGGTCTAAACTGCCCCTGCAGGACAGCCTGGAGGAGGCCTTTGTTTGTCATCCAGTGCCCCAAAACTGCAAATATATACCTCTTGAGCCTTCACCCTCCTGTGGTATGAGATAAAAATAATATATCATTTCGCTTTTTATAGAGCGCTTAAAACTGCGAAGCTGAGGTTTCTAAGCTCTGAAAATAACAGCAGTTATTATTAAACAATTCATAACACTCCATTCACTGACCTTAAACGGATGTAAGGCTTGCCCAGATTCATAACAATGACCTGCAGATCACTGCATACATCAGTGGTGAGAGTTTAACTCGTTCCATTGTTTTCGCCAATCTCTTACCTCACCTTACTGGATACAACACCAAGTGAACGGGTCCTGTAGTCTTACCTCAATGTTGTCCTCCCCGTGGCGCTCAATGGCTTCCTCTTCTGACAGTCCCACACATCCATATTCCAGAGGGGTGAAGACAGTGGTAGGCACCTGAACAGCCCCAGGAGATGAAAGCAGGTATTAGTCTTGGCCAACAGAAGTACTCATTTTTTTATTTATTTATAAAGTTTTATATAGCACAAACTTGACCCGTGAGGGTATCACAGCGCTTTACAGATGGTCGGAACAAAAAGGAAAACAAGAACGCAACCGACAACATAATCATGAGAGGTAAAAACAGTGTAGATTCACAGACTGAGGAAGGTAAAATCTCTAGGACAAATCGACGGGACACTGAACATGGTCCGACAGTCTAGCAGTATTCATGGGAGTCGATCAAAGGTCAACGTGATCGGGAAAGAAAAGAAAACGAGCAATAACATACATAATCAAGTGTAGTACAAACTGTCAAAGTTCTGACATTGAGGAAGGTAATATTTCTAGGACAGACCAACTAGATAATGGGCAAGGTCAGACAGACTAGTAGTAGTCATGGGTGTAGATCATTAGTCAAACTCGGTGATCTAGTGAAGGAATTTTTTCATAAGTAGTAATTGTACTTCATTTTTGAAAGGTACCGTTGAGGGCATCAGACTGCTTTTGGGTGGTAGGAATTCCAAATTCTAGGGGCCGTACCCGAGAAGGCTCTGCTGCAAGTTTTCTTTTATGGAATTTCTGTGGTTTCAGTACCAAGGTGCTGTTGCTTCTAGAGGGTCTGCATTCACCAGATGTTGGAGGGAGGACCACCGGGGGGTCAGGGGGACCACTCCGGGGCACCTTCCTACCGCAATTTATAGCCGAGCGCCGCTGAGAAGCCTCCTAGGAGAGGTCCTTCTCCTATGATCGTACTAGGCCCAGTAACACCACCACACAGGACTCCGTATCAGTTGCTTATCTAGGTACTTTATCAATAGTAGCACATTCGAAATATTTACAGGGGGATCGAGAGATCCAGAAAGAGTCTCAATGTCTTTGTAGGGACAGGGTAGCGGGACAGTCTTAGTACCAGCCTGGTACGGGGAAGATCTGCGCCAGACCTTGCGTTAGGCCGAAGGTGGCTCCGGGGATCGGAGCGGCAGGTGCTGGTCTCAAAGCAGCTCGAACGTGGAGAGCCGCGACGGTGTCTGCAGGGCTCGGGTGGTAGTTCCGCTTGGGTCGAGCCGCGACACAGTCAGCAGGGCTCCGGTGGTAGGTCCGCTTCGGTCGAGCCGCGACGAGGTCAGCAGGGCTCTGATGGCAAGTTCAACAAGGTCGGGCCGCGACAGCGTCAGCAGGGCCCCAAAGGTTCGTGAAGGTCTTTAAGCACGGTGGAGCCGCGACGTAGTCAGCAGGGCTCAGAGCGTGGTTCCAGGATGAGTCTTTCTCCGTAGGATCATCCGCGATCCGATCAGCAGGGCTCTTGACTCCGGGATACAACTGCTGTCTTGTTGCAGGGTCGCCCCAGATATAGGTCTGGAGCCGGGTCGGGAGCGGCCAGACGCCCAGCAGGAGAGGCGCCAGGCCCAAAAGAGCTGTGGGGCGATCGCACCTAGGTGTGGGAGGACGGTTGGGGGTCCCATCGATACTGCCCTCCGCCGGGAGTGGGGAAGGGTTCACGTGGTACCCCCTGGCCAGTTGCTGGTGCCTTGATGTCGGGGCTTGCTGGGGCCGAGGCCGGGTTGAGCGGGGTCACGTAGGCTGGTGCGCAGAGTCACGTACAATCCAAAATGGAGGAGCCCCGAGGTGCAGGGGACCTCGTGCGGCTTGGTGAGGGGGAACAGGACCACGCCACGAGGCCGGCTCCAACAAGCGTCCCCCCCAGCTGAAGGCAGGGAGAGTCACCCATCTCCTTGGGGGTTCTCCTCGCCGAGGCGGAAGAATCTGGATAGGCTGTCGGCATTGGCGTGGTCGTTGCCGGGCCGGTGCTCTACGGTGAAGTCCATCCCTTGCAGCGAGATGGACCATCGCAACAATTTGGGGTTCTCGCCCCGCATCTGCATTAGCCACCGCAGGGGCCGGTGGTCAGTCTGGACTCGGAAGTGGGTGCCGAAAAGGTAGGGCCGGAGCTTTTTGAGAGCCCATACCACAGCGAAGGCCTCCCGCTCGATGGTGCTCCACCTCTGTTCTCGGGGCAGCAGTCAGCGGCTGATGAAGGCCACAGGTCCGTCGAGGCCCTCGGTGTCCATCTGGGAGAGGACCGCCCCAACCCCGTACTCCGAGGCATCTGTCTGAACCACGAATTCCTTGCCGTAGTCAGGGGCCTGTAGTACAGGGGCAGCACACATTGCCGCCTTGAGGGTTTCAAAAGCGGTCTGACAGCGGGGTGTCCAGTGCACCGTCTTGGGCTGCTTTTTGGAAGTGAGCTCCGTGAGGGGGCCCACAATACTACCATAGTCCTTGATAAATCGCCGGTAGTAGCCTGTGAGGCCTAAGAAGGCCCGGACAGCTGTTTGGGTGGCAGGGGGCTCCCACGCCTGGATGGCATCGACCTTCAACTGGAGGGGCGCCACCTGGCCACTCCCCACATGATGGCCCAGATAGGTCACGGATCCTTGACCGATCTGGCACTTGCTGGCCTTAATCGTGAGCCCGGCCCTTTGGAGAGCGGCCAGGACTTCTCTGAGGTGTCCTAGGTGCGCGGCCCAGTGGTTGCTGAAGTCTGCAATGTCGTCTAAGTAGGCCGCGCTGAAGGCGTCTAGTCCGGCCAGGACCTTGTTCACCAGTCTCTGGAAGGTCGCTGGGGCGTTCTTCATACCGAAGGGCATCACCCGAAAGTGGTAGTGCCCATCGGGGGTGGAGAATGCGGATCGTTCCTGGGTGCCGGGGGTGAGCCTGATCTGCCAGTACCCAGCGGTGAGATCAAAAGTGCTTAGGTAGCGGGCGGCCCCTAAGCGGTTGATCAGCTCGTCTGCCCGTGGCAGGGGGTGGGCATCGGTCTTGGTGACTGCGTTTAGGCCTCTGTAGTCCACACAAAATCTGAGTTCCGGGGGGGTGCCGGGGGCGGCAGCCTTCGGCACCAAGACCACAGGGCTGGCCCACGGGCTGTCGGAGGGCTCGATGACTCCGAGGGCGAGCATCTTGGAGACCTCCGTTTGTATGCAGGCTCGGACCCGGTCGGGCACTCTGTAGGCGCGGTGTCGCACAGGGGGGCTGTCCCTGGTATCCACGTCGTGGACGCACCAGGGGGTCACCCCGGGCGTGAGAGAGAAGAGGGCAGCGAAGGGTTGCAGCAGCTGCCGGCAGTCATGGCGCTGTTCTGGGGTCAGGGTGGTGGAGAGTTTGACGCCCTCCATGGAGCCGTCTTGGTCCGAGGACCCCAGGGGGTCGGGTAGGGGCTCGGAGTCGCTTTCGCCCCCATCGTCGGTAGCCAGCAGCAGGCTTAGTTCGGTTCGGGCAAAGTGGGGCTTGAGCCGGTTGGCGTGTAGGACCCGGAGGGGGTTCCTTGGGGACTCCATGTCGACCAAGTAGGTGACGAGGCTCTTCTTCTCAACCACCTTGAAGGGCCCGGTCCATTTTTCCTGAAGGGCGCAGGGGTCCACGGGCGACATGACCCAGACTTGCTGGCCCGGCTCGAACTCGATGGTCGAGGCATTTTCGTCATACCAGTGTTTCATGTCTTCTTGGCTGGCTTCGAGGTTGGCTTCTGCCAGGGCCCGGAACTTCCGAGTCTGGTTCCGCAGGGTCCAGAGGTACCTGTAGACGTCGGGGGGGGGGGGGGGGGGGGGGCATCTTGGACGCTCGCCTCCCAGCCCTCTTTGACCAGGCTGAGGGGCCCTCGGACGGGGTGCCCATACAACAGTTCGGAGGGGCTGAAGCCCAGGGATTTCTGTGGAACCTCTCGATAGGTGAACAGGAGGCATGGCAGCAGGACGTCCCATCTCCTCCTCAGGGGCTCTTCCAGGCCCTTGATCATTCCTTTCAGGGTTCTGTTGAACCGCTCGACCAGTCCGTTCCCCTGGGGGTGGTAAGGGGTGGTGAACTTGTAGGTGACCCCGCATTGTTGCCAGAGGGATCTCATGTATTTCGAGATGAAGTTCGTACCCCTGTCGCTCACCACTTCTCGGGGGAACCCCACCCTGGAGAAGATGCCCACCAGGGCCCGGCCCACCACTGGAGCTGTCACAGTTCGGAGGGGGATGGCCTCTGGGTATCGGGTGGCGTGGTCGACCAGTACCAGGATGAAGCGGTGGCCCAGGGCGGTTCGGGGGTCGAGGGGCCCCACGATGTCGATCCCTACCCATTCGAACGGGGTGTGAACGGCTGGAAATGGTTGGAGGGGGGCCTTGACTCGACCCCCCAGTCTTCCCGCTGGCTTGGCAGGTCTGGCAGGACCGGCAGTGGTGGTCCACGTCTCTCCGCATTCGAGGCCAATAAAAATGGGTCACCAAGCGGCTGTAGGTCTTGTCTCGCCCGAGGTGTCCGGCGAGGGGCACGTCATACGCCAGGTTCAGGAGGAACTCTCGGAATCGGAGGGGAACCACCAACACACGGCCAGCTCCTAGTTCGGCAACTTTCTGTTCGCTATATAACAAGTCATTGTCCCAATAGATCCAGTGGGTTCCCGTGGGGTCCCCCGTGGCCTGGGCGGCCGCTTGCTGTCGGGCCCCCTCGAGGGACGGGCAGGCCTTCTGTTCTTGTTGGAACTGTTCGCGGGTGGGGCCCCCGTCGTGGCGCCACTGGGCCAGCTCGGGGATCTCGCTGAGGGAGGCGGCCTCGTCGGGGGAAAGTTCGGATGGCACGGCCTCATCGTCAGGCTCCTCCGTGCCGGAGGAGGGTGGCAGTTCTGGACCCGCAGGCTCGACGGGGGCCGCTGCAGCGGCTGGTTGGGCGGTCATGGACTGGGTGGTGGTGCAGGCCCATTCGGGCAGCCCTAGCATCCCCAGATGCTCTCGGCGCTCCACCTGGGCCCAGGGGGAGCTCTCTAGGTCGTTCCCCAGGAGGCAGTCCACTGGAGCGTCGTCGCGGATAGTTACTTTCAGGGTGCCTGACACTCCTCCCCACTCGAAGGGGATCCGGGCCATCCGGCACATGCTTTCGGTGTTGTCCGCGGTCCGGACAGGTTATAGGACATGCGGCAGGATCTGTTCGGGGGTCACCAGGTGGCAGCGGACAGCGGTCACACTGGCCCCAGTGTCACGGAGGGCTTCGGCCCGTTGCCCATTGATGGTGACCCACTGCTGGTACTTCTGGGTGTTGCTCGGGATGGGGGCTCGGGGCACCATTTCTCGGGTGCCCAGGCATGCGAGTGACATGGCAGCCGGTTCCCACTCGGGGGACCCTACGTCGCGGTTTTCCTCCTCTTCTTCTCCTTCCCCCAGGGCTGCGGCGGCTATTTTTCGGGGAGGGGGCCCAGCGGTCCCGTTTCGTCGGTTCACGGGGCAGGCCGGGTCGCTCGCATAGTGGCCTGTCTGTTGGCAGCCGAAGCAGGTCACTGTTGGTCGGGGTCCAGGCCTGGCGATGGGGGTCCCCCTACGGACCAGGGTCGGGGACGTGTGGTTGGCGGCTTGGCCTCGTGGCGGGCTTCGGGGCGGTCCGGCCGGGAATTCTCGACTGCGGTGGGACCCTCCTCCTCCGCCCCGCTGGCGAGGAGGTCCCGTGGTACTCCGTTGGTAGTCCCCCACGGGGTTACGGGGGACCCGGGTGTTGACCCATCGGTCGGCTTCGGCGGCGAGCTTCCGGGGCTCGGTCAGTTTGCTGTCAAGGAGGTGTTGCCTTAGTTCGACAAAGCAGTTGTTGGCGAGGTGCTCCCAGACAATGAGGTCGAACAGTTCGTTGTACGAGGTGACCTTGCTCCCTCTTATCCACCCTTCAAAGGCTCTGCTGAAGAAGTCCACGTATTCGACCCATGTGGTACCGGGGAGCTTCTTGCAGTCCCGGAAGCACTGCCGGTACATCTCGGCTGATAGTCCGTAGCGGGTGAGTAGGGCCTCTTTCATGTGGTCGTACGAGGTCATCACCGCGTCGGGGAGTTGCAGCAGGGTATCCCGGCCCTCGCTGAGGAACCTCCCCCATAGGCCGGCACCCCAATCCTTCCGGGGTACCCGATGGGAGGTCATGGCTACCTCGTATGCTCGGAACCATTGCTGGATGTCGTCGTTTTTATAGTACTCCTTGACGACATCCTTGGGGATATGAACCTTTGGCTTGGTCAGGGGCAGAGCATCCCGGGATCCGGGGGTGCTGGTCTCCCCCGTTTTGGATTTCAGTTCGAGTTCCTTGAGGCCCCTCTCGTGCTCGAGGGTTAGCCGTTTCTCTTCTAGTTCTCGATGCCGTTTCTTTTCTTCGATTTCCTCCTGCAGCCGTAGTTGCTCCAAGGCCAACTTTTTCTCCGCCAGCAGGAGTTCACCGTCCAGCCGGAGTCGTGCGAGTTCCAATTCGTGTGTCCGGACCCTCTCCCGTTCTCGCATTTCTTCGTGGGATAGGCCGGCTTCCGGGATGCTTCGTCCCCCATCTGCCGGGGTCATGGTCGGCGGCAAGTTTTCGTTCCGGGCCGAGGTCCCTTCGCCTTGGGGTGGACTGGCCTCGGATTCTGCCCAGGCTTTCAGGGCTTTCTGCATTTCTTCCTTGGTGCCCAATCCTGTGGTTGGGATCCCTTTGTCCTTGCAGAATTGCTTCAATTCTTTGTGGGTGTATTCTTCCAACCTTTCTTGCTGGAAGGTTGCGACCCCGGTTGTTTCTTAGCTGCTCATGGTTCTCTTTCTTTTTACGTCTGGTTAGGCAGCGGGTGCGTTACTCGCCTGTACGATTGCGTCTGGCTCGGATCCTGTCGCTGGCCACCAAATGTTGGAGGGAGGACCACCGGGGGGTCAGGGGGACCACTCCGGGGCACCTTCCTACCGCAAGTTATAGCCGAGCGCCACTGAGAAGCCTCCTAGGAGAGGTCCTTCTCCTTTGATCGTACTAGGCCCAGTAACACCACCACACAGGACTCCGTATCAGTTGCTTATCTAGGTACTTTATCAATAGTAGCACATTTGAAATATTTACAGGGGGATCGAGAGATCCAGAAAGAGTCTCAATGTCTTTGTAGGGACAGGGTAGAGGGACAGTCTTAGTACCAGCCTGGTACGGGGAAGCTCTGCGCCAGACCTTGCGTTAGGCCGAAGGTGGCTCCGGGGATCGGAGCGGCAGGTACTGGTCTCAAAGCAGCTCGGACGTGGAGAGCCGCGACGGTGTCTGCAGGGCTCGGGTGGTAGTTCCGCTTGGGTCGAGCCGCGACACAGTCAGCAGGGCTCCGGTGGTAGGTCCGCTTCGGTCGAGCCGCGACGAGGTCAGCAGGGCTCTGATGGCAAGTTCAACAAGGTCGGGCCGCGACAGCGTCAGCAGGGCCCCAAAGGTTCGTAAAGGTCTTTAAGCACAGTGGAGCCGCGACGTAGTCAGCAGGGCTCAGAGCGTGGTTCCAGGATGAGTCTTTCTCCGTAGGGTCAGCCGCGATCCGATCAGCAGGGCTCTGGACTCTGGGATACAACTGCTGTCTTGTTGCAGGGTCGCCCCAGATATAGGTCTGGAGCCCTTTGATGTCTGGACCCTTGCGCCCCGGGGGGGGGGGGCGGAGAGGCCGGGTCGGGAGCGGCCAGACGCCCAGCAGGAGAGGCGCCAGGCCCAGGAGAGCTGTGGGGCGATCGCACCTAGGTGTGGGAGGACGGTTGGGGGTCCCATCGATACTGCCCTCCGCCGGGAGTGGGGAAGGGTTCACGTGGTACCCCCTGGCCAGTTGCTGGTGCCTTGATGTCGGGGCTTGCTGGGGCCGAGTCCGGGTTGAGCGGGGTCACGTAGGCTGGTGCGCAGAGTCACGTACAATCCAAAATGGAGGAGCCCCGAGGTGCAGGGGACCTCGTGCGGCTTGGCGAGGGGGAACAGGACCACGCCACGAGGCCGGCTCCAACACCAGATAATTCTAGATTTTGAGCCAAGTACCTTTTGGGTGTTCCAATGAAGTGCTTTGTGCGTCAAGCAGGCAATTTGTAACTGCATCCTTGCCTCATAAGGGAGCCATTTTAGGGCTTTCTTTTCCGGGGTGATGTGATTGTTTCTTTTTGCTCGTTTGAGGAGTCTGGCAGCCGCGCTGAGAGAAGCCCTTAGAGGTGCCAACTTGGATTTGGGAAGGCCACAAAGGGTTGCACTTCCATAGTCCAACCTGGGATGACTAGAGCTTGGACCACTGATTTTAAATCGTCTTGAGGGAGGAAAGGATTTAATTTTCTTAAAATATTCATTTGATAGTTTGCTCTTTTGACGACGGCACTGATGTGATCCTGCACGTTCAAGTTCTTGTCAAGTGTAATTCCCAGAGATCTTGTGGAGTCGATAATGCGTGGTGAGCAGTTAAGAGCAGGTACACGATTCATCCATACAGGGATATTGGGCGAGTGACTGGGTGGGATGATTATAGGAATTCCGTTTTGATGGCATTAAGTTTGAGGTGGTTGCGGGTTAGCCAGTTTTGTGTTTCTAGTAGAGTTTGGTTGAGGGACCTAATGTTTTCAGGGAAAGAACTTTCCAAGTACAATTGTATGTCATCAGCATACGTGTGGTAATGAATGTTGGCGGAGTTCAAGATTTCAGCTAAAGGCTCCATGAATAGGTTGAAGAGGGTAAGCGAGAGAGATGACTCTTGCGAAACCCCCAACGTGACCGGTGTGGCATTGGATAGGGACTGGTTAACCTTTATTCTTCGAGTTCTGTTGTAGAGAAATGAGGTGAACCAGTTTAGTACGGGTCCTGAGAGCCCCATCCGTCATTCATGTAAGTCAAGAAGACACATAGTCAACAGTATTGAAGGCAGATGATAAGTTTAGGAGGATTCGAAGGCCGGAATTGTTCTGATCCAACATTTTTAGCATGTCGTCCACTATGTACGTGAGTGCCGATTTAGTACTGTGGCCTTGATGGAAGCCGGATTGAAATTGGCCAAGAAGTTGTAAATGTTCAATATGGTCGCAAAGATGGAACTGGACACATTTTTGAATGAGTTTAGCTAACACTGGAATATTGGAAATAGGGCGCAAGTTGTTTGGGTCCAAGTGATCTGCAATAGGTTTTTTCAGAATAGTAATTACTTGACCTACTTTTAGGCAGTCTGGGATAGAGCCCTGCTGATGTGAGGCTTTGATAACCTTGGTCCAAAGTGGGAATAAAGAAGATTTGACTTCCGTGAAGATGAATGATGGTAACGGTTCGATGAAATGGTTTGAGGGTTTAAGCGCTGTGAGGATGATGAGAATGTTGTGTTCGCTGAGGGTTTTTACTGTATTCCAGGAAGCATTGTTTTGGGGGTATGTCCTGAGGGACCAGGTGGTTCAGCAATTCGGGAGCGGGGGCTGACTGGCAGTATAACTGGAAGGAGTTCCCTTGCTGTCTGCAGGTCCTTATCGATTGTTCCTGTCTTTCCCAGGAAGGAGGAGGCAAATTCCTCTCAGTTTGGCACTAGATTGGACCCAGTTATTGCTGAGTTAGGTTGATTGTTTGATTGTTGTTTGACCAGTTCAAAGAGTTTTTTAGGTCTGTTTTTTGCTTGGTGTAGCTGGGATATAAAGAAATTCACTTTCGAGCTTCTGATGCATTTATGGTGTTTCTCAGCACAGTACAAGTGGTATGGGGGCAAACACAAAGCGCTAAGTAAGGCAGGTCCTGCTAGGTCTCAGATCCAGCAGTAATGAAAAAAGGACTATGAAATGGGGAATTGCCAGGCCTTACATTCATATCCTTAACTCTGTAGCATAAACACTGATCGATTTGTAAACAAGGACTGTACACTCAAGATAATCCATGTAGCTTTTCACATGTTTTACTTCAACTTTCCCTAAAATAATTTCATTTTCCTCATGTTGCATTTCTGTAGTTTTGTATGCAACATAAAACTCTGGTATGGTGCACTGTGAACTGAGTAGCTACTATCTGTCCGGGTGAGTTCAGGCAGTAGGTGGGTGTGTTTGAGTGGGCACGAGTGAGAGCTCTAAAGCTGAGCTTGAAGGCAAAGGGAGTTTTGCACAGTGCACGTCAGGGGGTCATAACATATTCACACTCAGTGCCCAGCCAATCCTCGGCCTCTCTGCATAGAGCACAATGTGATGGTCATAATATATGCCATTTGTACGGAGCATTTTATGCAAAGGTGTATGAGGCAAAGGGTCAAACTGATTTGCATATGGCCATGTCTGAACTGGGGTGGCGGAGTGAGCTAAAGAACGGTGATGGATTAAACCCAGATCAGTTGACTGGGGGTGAGTGCTTGCAATGTTCAACACTCCGTCCATCATCCCCTTTGGTTTTGCTTTGTTCGCCCTAAGTTGGCAGGGTATGCCCAGATGTGGATCCCTTGTTCACTTAGCCACTGGATTCAAGCTAGCCTGGCTGATGACGGCTGATTAGCCAGAAACCTGTCCCAGAATGCTGGTTTCCGATCCAGGGAAGTTTGGCATTTCGGGCTGGACTGTTCCTATGAGGCACAGGGTCAGACTGATTTGCAGGTGAGGAGTGTGTGTGAGGGTGTGTGTGAGAGAGGGGGCTTGGTGAGGGGAGGTGGCAGCAGAAGTACACGCAGAAGGACATGGTGATGAGATAGTGATCAAGAGGAAGGAGATGATGTTCAAGATATGCAAAAGGAGGACTTCAGAAAGATGTGGGGGAAAAAAGTGACCAATGGAGCGAGAGACTCCAAAGAAAACTGTTGTGAAGGGGGAAAAGGGTGACTGAGACCTCAAAGACCATTAAACATCTCTAAGGTCTGTGGAGAAGTTAACACTGGCTCCTCTTTTTAGAATTGAAACATTTTCACTCTAAGCCCAACAAAATCATTATTGAACTCACTTATGTGATACTGCTAACAAGCATTGACAAAGCCAATAGGTCTGTCTTGTTTTAGGCATATGCTCATTGCTTTGGGAAAAGTCTAGATACAATCAGAGAAAACTCGCAGAGAGGCACGCAAATACCGGGGGTACGCCGCGTGAAGAACGGGAGTTCAGTGCGCGCGTTTTAAACCACACCCTAATTACACAGGGCACACCTCTTGGAAAGATTCTTAGTTACGCTTCTTGTCTATTTTGGAAACCACCTAACGATTTTTTCATCCCACTTCAAGCACCGGACAACAGTATTGCGTGTGTCTGTACCACTAAATGGTCAATCACAGCACCAGACCAGCCTTAAAATAACTTGCAGTCAGTGATGGGAGTGAGCAGCTGCTACAGACCAGAGGTGCCCAAAGTTGGTCCACGAAAGATGGATCCAGGACAGGTTTTCGGGATAACCGATACATATGCGCAGGGATAGGCGTGTGCTGCATACGTCATACGCATGTATACGTTGTAATAGCAGAGAAGCGGTTTAAGGGCCTGACAACAGCTGTCCGACAGGGGCACCCACACGTTGAAACCGAGTAACAGCAGCATCGAAAAGCACTCAGATGACCTTTGTTTAAATACGTGAAGTTTTAAAGCACATGGCACCAACACGCCAAGAGCATATTAATGTTCAAACTAGTCAGACTCTCTCCCGGGCTTAGGGAGAGAGCTGACGAGTTCTCCTTTGCCTGGAGGGAATGCAGTAGTCTGTACTCTACTGGTCGCCATGTAAGCGCTATATAAGGGTGGGTGGGGGGGTTCTGAAGGCTGCAGCCATCTCCCTTCAGTTCCGCTTGGGCACTGACTTGCCACTGACGTCACAGGGTATGGACCAATGTAGGTGGAAGAATATATTAGATTGGTCTATACACGCCCAGTCCTCTAATGACCTTTAGAATACCCTTCAAACGGCCTTCACGGTAGGGCAGGGAAGTGGGAAGAGGAGGCATTATTCTGAATAATAACGGAATGCCTTTTCAGGTTTTGAAGAATGTCGCCGCGCTTAGAAAGTGGAAAGAGCAGCAGGCTGCAAGGTTATGTGAACTGGTTGTGTCTGAGCTCCAGACATTGTATGGTGAGCACTTTTCATAGTCTCCTGGAGGACACAGCCGCAAGGGACATTCTGTGGGGACTGAAAAAAACCCAGGGACTCCTGGAGAGGGTGAGGACTTTCTTACCTGTTAAGGTGACAGCTCTGAGGGTGTCTTAATGGGAGCCCAACTTCACAGCATTGCGCTCGGACTTACTAGATCTCACTACGACCTTGAGGGCGACCACAGCTCTTACGCTCTCCAAGTGAGACCATGCCGCACTCACTGCACTTATTGACTCACTAGACCTCACTAGAACCTCGTGAGCGACCACGGCTCTTGTGCTCTCCAGTTGAGACCATGCCACATTCACTGCATTTAGTGACTCACCAGGACCTCGTGGGCAACCACGGCTCTTGTGCTCTCCAAGTGAGACCATGCTGCACTCACTGCATTTATTGACTCACTAGACCTCACTAGAACCTCGAGAGCGACCTCGGCTCTTGTGCTCTCCAGTTGAGGCCATGCCACACTCACTGCATTTACTGACTCACTAGGACCTCGTGGGCAACCACGGCTCTTGTGCTCTAAAGCTGAGACCATGTCGCACTCACTGCCTTTATTGACTCACCGGACCTATGTAGGACTCACTAGATCTCGTGGGCAACAACAGCTCTTGCGCTCTCCAGGTGAGACAATACCACACTCACTACATTTACTGACTCACTAGGACTTTGTGGGCGACCACGGCTCTTGTGCTCTCCAGGTGAGACCATGCCGCACTCACTACACTTATTGACTCACTAGACCTAACTAGAACCTTGTGAGCGACCACGGCTCCTGTGCTCTCCAGGTGAGACCATGCTGCACTCACTGCACTTATTGACTCACTAGACCTCACTATAACCTTGTGAGCGACCACGGGTCTTGTGCTCTCCAGGTGAGACCCTGCCGCACTCACTGCACTTATTGACTCACTAGAACCTCGTGAGCAACCACGGCTCCTTTGCTCTCCAGGAGAGACCATGTTGCACTCACTGCATTTATTGACTCACTAGACCTCACTAGAGCTTCGTGAGCGACCACGGCTCTTGTGCTCTCCAGCTGAGACCATGCCGCACTCACTGCATTTACTGACTCACTAGGACCTCGTGGGCGACCACGGCTCTTGTGCTCTCCAGCTAAGACCATGCCGCACTAACAGCACTTATTGACTCACTAGACCTCACTAGAACCTCGTGAGCGACCACGGCTCCTGTGCTCTCCAGGTGAGACCATGCGGCACTCACTGCATTTACTGACTCAATAGACCTCACTAAAACCTTGTGAGCGACCACGGTTCTTGTGCTCTCCAGGTGAGGCCATCCCGCTCTCACTGGACCTATCTAGGACTCACTAGACCTCACTAAGACATTGTGCGTGACCACAGCTCTCGCGCTGTTTATGTGAGACCATGCTGCACTCACTGTATTTATTCACTCACTACACCTCACTAGGGCTCACTAAACCTCACTAGGACCTCGTGGGCGACCACAGCTCTTGCGCTCTCCAGGTGAGACCATCCCGCACTCACTGCCTTTGACTCACCGGACCTATCTAGGACTCACTAGACCTGACTAGGACCTCGTGGGCGACCACAGCTCTTGCGCTCTCCAGGTGAGGCCATGCCGCACTCACTGCACTTATTGACTTACTAGAACCTCGTGAGCGACCACAGCTACTTCGCTCTCCAAGTGAGACCATGCAGTACTCACTGCATTTATTGACTGACTAGACCTCACTAGAACCTCGTGAGCGACCACGGCTCTTGTGCTCTCCAGTTGAGACCATGCCACACACACTGCATTTACTGACTCACTAGGACCTCATGGGCGACCACAGCTCTTGTGCCTTCCAGCTGAGACCATGCCGCACTAACTGCACTTATTGACTCACTAGACCTCACTAGAACCTCGTGAGCGACCACGGCTCCTGTGCTCTCCAGGTGAGACCATGCCGCACTCACTGCATTTACTGACTCAATAGACCTCACTAAAACCTTGTGAGGGACCACGGTTCTTGTGGTCTCCAGGTGAGGCCATCCCGCTCTCACTGGACCTATCTAGGACTCACTAGGACATCGTGGGTAACCACAGCTCTCGCGCGGTTTATGTGAGACCATGCTGCACTCACTGTATTTATTGACCCACTACACCTCACTAGGACTCACTAAACCTCACTAGCACCTTGTGGGCTACCACAGCTCTTGCGCTCTCCAGGTGAGGCCATCCCACACTCAATGCATTTATTGACTCACTAGACCTCACTAGGACTTTTGTGGGCGACCACGTTCTTGTGCTCTCCAGGTGTGACCATGCCGCACTCTCTGCACTTATTGACTCACTAGACCTCACTAGAACCTCGTGAGTGACCACGGCTCCTGTGCTCTCCAAGTGAGACCATATTGCACTCACTGCATTTATTGACCCACTAGAACCATGTGTGCGACCACGGCTCTTGTGCTCTACATGTGAGACCATGCCGCGCTCACAGCATTTATTGACTCACTATACCTCACTAGGACCTCGTGGGCGAACACGGGTCTTGTACTCTCCAAGTGAGACCATGTCGCACTCACTGCATTTATTGACTCACTAGACCTCACTAGGACCTTTGTGGGCGTCCACGTTCTTGCGCTCTCCAGGTGAGGCCATGCCGCACTCACTGCATTTACTGACTCACTAGGACTTGGTGGGCGACCACGGCTGTTGTGTTCTCCAGGTGAGACCATGCCGCACTCACTGCACTTATTGACTCACTAGACCTCACTAGGACCTCGTGGGCAACAACGGCTCTTGCGCTCTCCAAGTGAGACCATGCCGCACGCACTGCATTTACTGACTCACTAGGACCTCGTGGGCGACTACATTTCTTGTGCTCTCCAGTTGAGACCATGCCACACTAACTGCATTTACTGACTCACTAGGACCTCGTGGGCGACCACGGCTCTTGTGCTCTCCAGGTGTGACTATGCTGCACTCACCGCATTTATTGACTCACTAGACCTCACTAGGACCTCGTGGGCGACAACGGCTCTTGCGCTCTCCAAGTGAGACCATGCCGCACTCACTGCATTTACTGACTCACTAGGACCTCGTGGACGACAACGGCTCTTGCGCTCTCCAAGTGAGACCATGCCCCACTCACTGCACTTATTGACTCACTAGACCTCACTAGGACCTCGTGGGCGACAACGGCTCTTGCGCTCTCCAGGTGAGATCATGCCGCACTCACTGCCTTTATTGACTCACCGGACCTATGTAGGACTCACTAGACCTCATTAGGACCTTGTGGGCGACAACAGCTCTTGCGCTCTCCAGGTGAGACCATGCCACACTCACTGCATTTACTGACTCACTAGGACTTTGTGGGCGACCACGGCTCTTGTGCTCTCCAGGTGAGACCATGCCGCACTCACTGCATTTAGTGACTCACTATACCTCACTAGGACCTCGTGAGCGACCACAGCTCTTTCGCTCTTCAAGTGAGACCATGCCGCACTCACTGCATTTAGTGACTCACTATACCTCACTAGGACCTCGTGGGCAACAACGGCTCTTGCGCTCTCCAAGTGAGACCATGCTGCACTCACTACATTTACTGACTCACTAGGACCTCACTAGGACCTCACTAGGACCTCATGAGCGACCATGGCTCTTGTGCTCTTCAGGTAAGACCATGCCACACTCAATGCATTTACTGACTCACCAGGATCTTGTGGGCGACCATGGCTGTGGTGCTCTCCAGGTGAGACCATGCCGCACTCACTGCACTTATTGACTTACTAGAACCTCGTGAGCGACCACAGCTCTTTCGCTCTCCAAGTGAGACCATGCCGCACTCACTGCATTTATTGACTCACTATACCTCACTAGAACCTCGTGAGCGACCACGGCTCTTGTGCTCTGCAGGTGAGACCATGCCACACTCACTGCATTTACTGACTCACTAGGACCTCGTGGGCGACCACGGCTCTTGTGCTCTCCAGGTAAGACCATGGCGCACTCACTGCACTTATTGACTTACTAGACATCACTAGCACTTCGTGAGCGACCACTGCTCTTGCACTCTCCAGGTGAGACCATGCCGCACTCACTGCACTTATTGACTTACTAGACCTCACTAGGACCTCGTGGGCGACTACGCTCTTGCGCTCTCTAGGTGAGGCCATGCCGCACTCACTGCATTTACTGACTCACTAGGAGTTTGTGGGTGACCACGGCTCTTTTGCTTTCCAGGTGAGGCCATCCCGCACTCACTACCTTTATTGACTCACTGGACCTATCTAGGATTCACTAGGACATCGTGGGTGACCACAGCTCTCGCGCTGTTTATGTGAGCCTATGTAAGACTATGCTGCACTCACTGTATTTATTGACTCACTAAACCTCACTAGGACATCTTGGGCTACCACGGCTCTTGCGCTCTCCAGGTGAGGCCATCCCACACTCACTGCCTTTATTGACTCACTGGACCTATGTAGGACACACTAGACCTCACTAGGACCTCGTGGGCGACCACAGCTGTTGCGCTGTTTATGTGAGACCATACCGCACTTGCTGCATTTAATGACTCACTGAACCTATGTAGAACTCACTAGACCTCGTGGGCGACAACAGCTCTTGTTCTCACCAGCTGAGACCATGCTGCACTCGCAGCATTTATTGACTCACTGAACCTATGTAGGACTCACTAGACCTCACTAGTACCTCGTGGGCGACCAAGCTCCTTTTCTCTCCAGCTAAGACCATGCTTCACTCGCTGCATTTATTCGGCTTGGGGCGTAGGTAGTTATGTTTCAACCCCCACCCTGCAAGTTACCACCTCATTACAGTGACCAGATTTTAAAAACCGGAAAATTAGCAAATATACACCAAGGACTAGAACTTGGAGCTGCCTGACTTAAATGAGAACGATCATAAAAATAGAAACACAATGATCGACCATAGGATTAAATTAAATGTAACTTTTAAACCCAGGTCATGCGCGATAATTACATTGCTTCCCGGTAAAAGCTGCTAACTTATCCTGCCTTGGAACACGTAAAAACAACATGTCTCCCTGTCTTATTAGTCGACCCTCTCTGAAAACTGCGACATGTGCTAAATTTGCAGAAATCTGCAAAGGCAGCTGATGAAACAATCATTTGCAATGCAATAGGTCTCGCATTTACGAATCTCTCGTAAATGCAAGACCTATTGCATTGCAAATGCTTGTTTGTAAAAGCGCACTTGCAGCGCTTTCACTTTAATGGCGGCCGCGCCCCTTTCCTTGGACGCGGCTCGTCTAAGGAAAGGGGTGTGGCCGCCATTAACTTGAAAGCACGGCATAGGGCAGTTTAAACATGCGTCCGCGTTTGGTGCCGCACATAAACCAAAGGCCCAGCCGCCACTGTATGAGTGTGGCGTGCCGTACTATGAAGAAAAAGTAAAAATAGAGCATTGCGGGAAAGCGTGTCATGCCTGCAACAGCAGGCAGGAGAAAACCATTTAAGCAAATGGTGCCTGGAGGCTGTAACTAAAGCCTACCGAGTAACAACATATGCAACGGGGTGTCCTCATGGGAAGTTGCAAAATGAGACAAGGTGGTACTAAGGAGGGACTGCTAAGCCTATTGAGCAATGAAAAGCCACAGTTTCTAAAGGCCAATGACAAATGTGAGAGGAGAGTGGGCGGAGCTTTAAGTCAATACCTGAATACAGCATGCCTCGCAGCGCATGCGCTGCCCAAGCTCAACCTAAAAACCCGGACTGTCCCTGCAAATCCAGGAGGCCTGGTCACCCTACACCCGAGGTATAGGTTCTGGCTCTGCCACCACCGAGCACCTAGAAACAGTGTCATGTTGTCCGTGTGCCACGCAAGCTAACAAGGTCAGATGCGTTTTGAATTCAGTGAGACGAATGACGGTCAGCGGACACTTACGTTGTCGTAGTCCATCGTCTCAGACGAGTGGTTGAACAGGCGCTGGGCCAGAAGCTTCCCGGCAGCGATCGCAGTCGGCGTCAGCTCAGGACGACCCTAAAAGCAAAATAAAAGAGGCACCATGAACGAATGATGAACGTTTATGAAGAGCTCTCCTACTCCCAGAGAGCGCCCTGGTGCTGGACTCAAGCATGGAAGCCACTAATCTGAAAGAGCGACTCATCAGCACTCTGCCAGGCATGTGAGTGGGCAAGAGAGGAGCAGGTCTTGGTACAGAATCATAGAGCTCTCACCCCACTGATATGCTGGCCATTTATTTATCTAATGGTTTTATTTAACGCTCTTTCCACCAAATTGGCATTCAGGGTGTATACAGAGTGCAATGAGTCAGACGGAACCCCCCCCCCCCCTTTATATATATTTACTGAAAAAAACAAAGGCTAAAGTAACTTTATAGTTAGTTCAATATGTCAATGACAACATAAATGCTGCGAAAACCCCCTCCCAAAAAACAAGCATTCACCAGTTATAGGTAGCAGAGCTAACTATAACTTGCACCCCGCCATGCACTGCTTATGTCCTCACATATTACTTCACTCATGACATGCTCTATGACATAATTTATGACATCACTGATGACATATCAAATGACATCAGCCAGTGTGTGCTAGTTTATTTTATACAGTCAGCACCGTTGCTAACTACTGATATGGAAGGGGCGGGGTCAAATGGCAGAGCTTGTAGGTGAATTGGCACCATTTTTAGTTTTTTTAAAAGAGAGCCCAGCCCCACTCCCCGAGATTTGAAAACACCCTGGGGTCCCCATCCCTCAAGGCTGTGTTTTGTTTTCCTTTCAAAAGGGGAGGAGGGCTGCTAAGCCCCCTCCACAAGCCTATTCTGACCCCGGGGACCCCATCCTCTAGGTCCTAGGTTTGATATAGATATGTACTCTGGTGCCCACCCAGGGCACCCACCATACACAATGACGAGGGCTGCGGAACAGGGTCGGATTGGTAAGGCAGGCACTCGGGCAATGGTCGAGGGGGCCGGTATCCGAGTTCCAGCTGTGGTCTGTTTTTTGGGCAGCCGGGGGACAGGTAGGCAGATTTGGGCTGTGTCTGATGTGTTCAGATGCCGCCAGCAGCCCAGTGAGTGCCTGAGTGGCCTTTCTGGAGACAGATGGGTGTCCATTACCTCCCTTTCATCAACGGGCAGAGGTGTCACTCCCTTTCTCTCGCTGGGCCGGCCCATTAATGTATGCATATTAAGCGGGAGCAGGGGGCTTGAGCAGAAGTGGCCTCACTTGTTTTCAAGTGTGTTTCACCAGTATGAACTAATCAGTGCATTTTTAAAATCTAAGTAAAGTTAAGAAAACATGCCTCTGTCAGAGACCACCCCCCCCTTCTTTTTTATAAAACTTTGCAGAAGCAGTGTTTTGCAGAAAGGCAATATGCAAATGTGGGCCACTTTTTTTTAGCGTGCCCGTGCTGACTTTTAATCCCAATCCAACCCTGCTGAGGGGAGAGACCCGGGGCTCAAGCGGCCCATGCCAGCTACCCGTATGACGCTAGAGCAGGCACTGGTTCCTGCCCGCAGGGAGCAGTTTATTTATGCTGCTCCCTTCGAGCAGGAACAATATCTTGATCTGGTTCCCTGGCTGCAACAGTGCAGGTAGGGAATAGTTCAAAAGGCTGCTCCCAGCTGGCAGGAGCATTTTTAAAGCTCCCACTTGCTCGGAGCAGACTTAGGGTTTGCACCGCCAGGCAGGAGCAAACACAAGTTTCCCTGCCCGCACTGGTGCAGGCAGTGAAACTGCTATGTCCTGGGTATGGGCTCCCCGGGACACAGCAATGGCTCAGAGGGGGGCAGTGTGCCGCCCCTCCCTTTTAATGGAAATAGCAGCCCAGAGGGATGGGGTTCCCGGGACCTTTCAAAGGCTAGGGGAGGGGAGGCATTGCGGCCTCCTCCACCTTTTGGATGTTGCATTTCGGGGTGTGCTTAAGTGACCCCGGGGACCCCAACCCCTGAGGCCACTTATTTAAATAAAGGGGAGAGGGCTATGTAGCCACCCTCCCTAAGTCTTATTATGCCCTGGGGACCACATCCTTAATGGCCACTCTTAAATAAAGGAGAGGACGCATGTGGCCCACTTCCCCGGGATGATTTAGGCCCCGGGGAACCATCCCCGGGTGCCCGGTGAAGTTTCAATGTGGAGGGGGCATGCAGCACCTCTCCCCTATGCTGATTTTGGCCCCGGGCCCCATCTCCTGTTTCATTTTACAGGAGGAGTAGGGGATGAGGCTCTCTCCCTAGGCCGATTTCGGCCCCAATTACCTCATCCTCTGGGCCCCGCCCTCCTCTCAGGGTCAATTTCGGCCCAGGTGGCTCCATTCCCCAAGGTCTGGCATGCTTGTTTGGGAAAGGGGACATGTGGCCCCGGGGATAGCACAATTATTGTATTGTATTTGCATTTATATAGCGCTTAATACCCCTGACGAGGTGTTGAAGTGCCTTTTTGCCAAATAGTACGCTACTCCGGAACCCAAAAAAGGATTAGTGGTGAATTGGTATAGTGAAATATGAAATTAATTGGAGGGGTGGATATGTTGGCCTGGTCTTTGGATTGAGAAGGATAGTTGAGGGATAGAAGAGGAAACGGTTTGGGTTTGCATTTGTGTAGCGCTTGCTACTCCTGATGAGGTGCTGAAGCACTTTTTGACGAGTAGCACGCTACTCCGGGGTCAGAAAAGGATTCTTGGTGAATTAGTATAGGGGAGTATGAAATTAATTAATGCGGTGGACATTTTATTAATGTAGACACTTATCAGGGGCTAATTTTAGCCCTAGGCACCCCATCTCCAGGCACCATTTACAGGGGGAGGGGAGTTTGAGGCCCCCCTCTCCAAGCAGATCTCAACCCTGGGGACCCTATCTCTCGGGGCCTGGCATCATTTTTAAAGGGAGGGGGGCATATGGCCCTTACTATCCAAGCAAAGTTTGGCTCCCGGGTCCCTATCCTCAGTGTGCCGGCTCAACCAAAGGTGTGTGCCCTGGTGCCCACCTAGGGCACCCAAAACACTGCATTCACACCGCAGGGGGAGCTCGAAGGCTGATTCCCGCATCCAGCGGGAGCGGCACTGCTCACGCCCGCAGGGAGCAGCTAATAACACTGGCTTCCTGCGGGCAGGAGCAATATTTAGATCGGGGTTCCTGCCCATATCACTGTGGGCAGGGAAACGGGTTAAAGTCAGCTTCTAGCGGGCGGGAGAATTTTTGAAGCTCCCGCCAGCAGCGAGCAGACTTGGTGTTTGCTTTCGCTTGGCGGGAGATTTAAAAATGCTCCCACAGGTTTCTCTGGCCGCACTGCTGCTGGCACTGAAACCGCTATGTTCAGGGGTTGGGCACCATGGAACATAGCCAGAGAGCCGGCCCTGTGGGAATGGGGTCCCCAGGGCTAATAATGGGCTCCCTAAGGTCTCTTGAGGTACAGGGAGAGGGGCCGTGCGGTGTGATCCCTCTGGCCTCCCACTCATGGGATCTAGGAGATAAAGGTATCGCTACCCTGTCCCATATATCTTTTTGTTTTACAACTTCTGGACAGGAGATTAAGCCCCTGAGTCTTGTAATGGCTGCCAGCAACATTTTTCTCATGTTGTTGGCAGCCAATCAGAGTGCTTGCTCAGAGTTAGATGGCTCAAGGGGAAATTAAGCTCCCTGGGCCATTCAGAAAACTGTTTTTAAATTGAAGCTCCTGAGAGAGCCTTTGAAGAATTTCACGAGCTCAACCGTCCAAATATCTTTATTTTTTAACCCATAATATCACAAAAACTACTGAACGGATGTACACCAAATCACAAAAAACACAATCTACGCACCAAGATCTAGCTTCCAGACCAATTTGATACAATTCCATTCAGCAGTTTTTCTTGTAGCCTCACTTAAACCTCTATGGTAAATGCATGGGGATTCTGTGTTTTGCAACCTCCCTTTTTATCTGCCCCCCACTTGATCGATCACCCCAAAACTTCCCAGGAGCTGAGGGTGATGTACTTTTTTTGGGAAAGTTTTTTGAAGATTGTTCAAGCAACATCAAAGTTATTAGCAAACAAAAAAAACGCTTCTTCTATGGAAAAGCAGACCTAACTATAACTACCCAGCGTCGACCGCCACTAGGTAATACATACATACATAAGTATCACTTTACCAGGCATCATTAAGAGAAAAAGGTTATGTTACTTACCCTGTAAGCATCTGTTTGTGTCATGTAGTGCTGTAGATTCACATGCTCTGCGTTCTCCTGCCATCTAGTGTTGGGTTCCGAGTAGAGCAACTTGGTTTTCTTCGAAGAAGTCTTTCAAGTCACAAGTTAGATTGACTCCTCCTCTAAGTGATAGTGCATATGGGCAACGACTCCTTTGATAGATTGTTTTCCAACAGGCAGGTGCAAAAGGAGTGTAAGTAATGTGTCAGTATAAAGATGTAAGTGCTAAAAAACAAGTGGAACTGCAATGGCCATAAGCGTCTGGGGAGAAGGAAGGACACATGTTAATCTACAGCACTACGTGCCATGAACAAATACTTATAGGGTAAGTAACAATCTGGTTGATGGCATATGTGACTGTAGATACACATGCTCTGCATAGACTGTAAAGCAGTCCCTCCTAGAAAGCAGTGGCTAACATGGGGGAGTTGCAGTAGTTTGAAAAAACATACATAGCACTACCTGATTTACAATGGCTTGTTGGTGTACTAACACATCTACACAGTAGTGTTTAGTAAATGTATGTGGTGTAGGCCATGCAGCTGCTTTACAAATTTCAGCTATGGGGATATTTCCTAAAAATTACATTGTTGTTCCCTTCTTACGGGTAGAGTGTGCTCTTGGAGTGACAGGTAAAGAAAGGTCTTTTAGCTTTAATGTAGCAGGTTTTAATGCATTTTACTATCCATCTGGCTATGCCGGATTTGGATATGGGGTTACCTTTATGTGGTGGTGAAAAGGATACATCCAGTTGTTTTGTTTTCCTGAAAGTTTTAGTTCTATCTATGTGGAACATGGGTGCTCTTTTTTCATCTAAAGTGTAAAGAGCTCTTTCTGCTACAGAATCGGAGTTAAGGAAAAACAGGAAGTTCAATGGATTGAGATGAAATTGTATTGTATTGTAATTGCATTTATATAGTGCTTACTACCCCAAACGAGGCATCAAAGCGCTTTTCGGCAAGTTAAAAAGTGAGTTTATGTATATGGGAAAACGGTTCTTCTAAGGTTAATGCCTGAAGCTCATTAACATGCCTGAGTAAGATAATGGCAACTAAAAATGACACTTTCCATGATAGAAATTCAAGTTGGCATGAGTGTAACGGCTCAAAAGGAGGACTCATGAGTCTAGTAAGTCCCAGGAGGGTGCTGGGGGAACATGAGGCGGAATGACTCATTTGAGTGCTTTAATTACAGGAATTCCGAAGAGTGATACATGCTGTATATTTTGAAGATAGGCAGCTATTGCAACAAGATGTGATCGAATAGAAGCGTATACCAAATTGGACTTTTGCAAATGAAGTAGATAGCAAATAATGTCCTGTACAGTGGCTTTGAGAGGATTTGTGTGTTTAGGTTGTAACAAAATGCTTCCGTTATGCAGCGTAACAGGCTCTAGTTGTGGGTGTGCACCTGTTTAAGAATATCAATCCATTCTGATTGTAAGTTTAAATAACCAAACTTTAAGACCACAGGAGCCAAATTGCTAGGTTGAGCATTGGGGTCGGGGTGTCCGATTTGTCCTTGATCCTGAGTGCGAAGTTCCGGCCTGTTAGGGAGCATCTGGTGTGGGACTAGTGAGAGATCCAGGAGCGTTGTGAACCAGGGCTGACGTGCCCAAGGGGGAGCTACCAGGATCATGGTGAGAGACGTTTAACCGAGTTTCTGTACCAGAAATGGAATGATAGGGAGGAGAGGAAAAACAAGGCAGAAATCCCTGACTAACTCATCCATAGTGCGTTGCCCTTGGGTAGTGGGTGTGGGAACCTGGATGCGAAGTTCGTGCATTTAGCATTTTCTTTCGTGAAGAATAAGTCTTTGTGATGAGTCCCTCCACATTTTAAAGCATGGACGGAGGATTTGTGGGTTGAGTTACCATTTGTAAGTTTGTAGGTGCGTCCTGCTGAGCAGGTCCGTTGACAATTGGGAAGACCTTGTTTTTGTAGATAGTACATGGCTGTCATATTGTCCGTCCAGACAAGGAAAACCTTGTGAGATAGATGGGGAAGGAACACTTTCATTGCAAGGAATACTGCCCGAAGTTCCAAGAAGTTGATGTGAAAGGACTGATGTTTGGCATCCCACAGACCTTGTATTGTGTGATTGTTCAAATGTGCACCCCAACCCATCTCCGAAGAGTGTGTATTTAGAGTTATTTGAGGGAAAAGGATCCCGAAAAGGCCACCGCTTCAACAAATTGTTGGGGTTCCACCATTGCAGAGAACGGTGAGTGTCTGTCAACACTAGATCCTGAAGGTGACTAAAATCACGGACGAGAAAGAGATCGCTATAGTGGGCACATGTTTAGTCTTGCATTTGGAACTATGGCAATGCAAGACGTCATTATACCTAGTAGATGCATAACAGTTCGAGCTGTGAGTATACTGTTGGTCTGAAACTGAGGCAAAATTGCCTGAAAGTTTTGTATACGAGAAGGATTGAGGTAAGCTAATCCTAAGTGTGTGTTGAATATTGCTCCTAAGTATGGTTGAATTTTTAGAAGTTGAAGGTGAGGCTTGACCCCTAATTTGTGTAGCAGGTCTATTGTCATTTGTAAGGGTTGCTGACACTGCAAATGGGTGTTGGCTTTGATTAGACAATCATCCAAGTATGGGAATACATGAATGTTTTGTCGAAGTAGGTGCGCTGCTGTCACTGCTAGGCACTTTGTAAAAACCCTTGGTGCAGTAGTGACACCGAAGGGGAGAAACTTGAATTGGTAGTGTTTTCCTGCTATGGAAATATGAGCCCTTTAGTTCCAAAGTGGCCATAAAGTCACCTATCTGTAGAAGCGAAATGAAACCTTGTAGAGTGACCATGTGAAAGTGTTCGGATACGATGTAGCAGTTGCGAGGTCTGAGATTTAGAATTGGTCTTAGTTATCCATCTTTCTTTGGTATCAGAAAGTAAAGGGAATACACCCCTGCATCTTGTTGATGAAGAGGAACTTGTGCTATAACCCCTTTGAGAAGAAGGGCTTGGACCTCTTGTTTTAGAAGAGTGAAGTGGTCTTGAGATAGTCTGTGATTGCGAGGTGGAATGTTGGGTGGTGTGGTAATGAGCTCCAGACCGAAGCCATGTTGGATAATGGCTGGTACCCATTGGTCTGTTGTGATAGTTTCCCAGACCGGGTAAAAAAGACTGTAGTCTTCCCCCGACAGGTGTTATGTGAACAGGGGAAGGATAGGACAGTCACTGCTTGGGGCGGAGGCTGCACTACGTGTTGAGTCACCCTCACCTCTTCCTCTTTTATAACTGCATATAAAGAAGCCTCTGTAAAATCCCTTAGTGTAAGTGGATTGCCCCTGCTTTAGTTGGGAAGTGGAGGCATCTACAGCAAAAGATTAGATAATGGTAGCCAGATTGGCGAAATGAACCGCGAAGTGTAGAAGTTTGTCGTGTTTTTTTTTTTCTAAAGTGGAAGTCAAATAAACGTTCCTTATCAAACGAGAATGTTCAAAACTGCTTGCTGATCCTCTGGTTTGAAACCTGAGCATCTGAGCCAGACATGCCTTCTAACAACAGACTGATGTTGATGCCCCCAGCGGCTGTCTCTGCTGCATCTAAGGCACATCTGATTGAGTTATTGGTGATGGCCTGACCTTCGCTAACTACTTGCTGACCCTTTGTGTTCTTCTGAAAGATACTGCAGCAGTTCTGCCATTTCATCCCAGTGAGCCCCCTTCGTAACCTGAGAGTAGGGCTTGGGAGTTAGCAATACGCCAGTGATTGGCTGCTTGAGCTGCAACCCGTTCCCAGCAGCATCAATGAGTTTGATCTCTTTCTCAGGAGGTGGGGTATCTCCACTTGCCTTACTAGTTGCTAGTTTACGAACTGTGGTCGCCAAGATGGAGTCTGGAGGGACCTGGCTACGTTTAAAAAGTTGGTCAGAGGTAGCTGCTTTATTTATTTTATCAACCAATGGGGTTATGACTCGAGCACATTCATGTTCTTTAAATAGATCAACACAATAATAAACCTTGAGGATTTATTCAACTTCTGTTAATCAATTCAATAGTCACCGTAGTGAACTTAATTTGCAAAAAAACTCAGATACAGAAAGAGAAATACAAAAAAGCCACAGTTCATTCTTTTGTATTGTTTTTATCTGAAATTAATCTTTTATCGAGTATTTTCATTGATTTCATGCACAAACGTACGGAATATACAAATCAAATTTGAACATTGGCAACACAAACTATTGTCTCAATATGAAACCTCAGCAGTAGTTACTGACACTTTTTCTCTCAAATATGTGCCATCCACAGTTGGTCTTATGACACAAACCATTGGTTTCAACAATTGTAATGTACATCAACATCAAATGGAATTTATTTGCGTCAAAACAGAGTCACAGCGTCGACGTTTCGGTCTCCTTATCTGTAAGATTATTCACCGAGACCATCATCAGGACCAAAGTTGCACCATGTATCTAATATAGAAATACATACGTATAATAAATAACACATAATTTTTAACAACATCTGAGTTTTACTTATAGTATTGTCAATACACTGAAGGAAGACAGGCCAACAGGTGTGTCCCATTTACACCACCCGAAAGGGTGTAGAAGTACCCAGTCCCCAAGAACTATATAGCCACCAGTATACAAAACGCAAACCACAATGTGAGCATAAGCCAAACACAACTAATAGTGCCACAAATATACCATCAAGAAGCACCCTATAGTGCATATATCACTCCTATTTAAAAGACTTGTAAACACTTACTCCCTCAATAAAGTTCTCACTCTCGTTAAATTGTCTCGTTTTTCACGGAAGCACTAAATTTAAAAAAACAACAAAGAATAAAACGAGGGAACAAAATCTTCAATCCCAATCACCTAAATCAGAAACACAAGAATCAAACGCTGCTGCAAACAGCCGTTTACTTACAAAGAAGCAGCTGCTTTCGTCTGTGCTTCTACACTCTGAAAGCAAACCAAAGCAAAAAGTCAATCAAGACTCGTCTCACTGTATTCCCTAAGCACTACAGACCCCTTTAGGGTGTCAAGCTTACCTCTTTTACCATTGTGTGGATGACAATGTGTCAAATAGGAAGTCCTGGTCCCTATGAGGTTGGACTCTATAAAAGGTAGCTGCCCTGGCAATTACTTGTTGCTACTAGCATCTTCTGGTGGTGAAAGGCGAGCTGGGTAAAGATCCGGGTCATTGGGAGTTATGGGGTTTGTATCATAAGCATCCAATGATCTGGTTCCCCTAATGTTTCTCCCAAACCCCCCGCTGGTGAACCTGCAGTTGTATTCTTGATCTGCCCAAGTTCCATCCTTTCTCAGCAGCTATCAAGACGCTCCATTGGCTTTCAGTAGAAAACCGTATCAAATTCAAAGCACTGTGCCTTACCTATTGGCCTTGCATGACTCCGGGCCCAGCTACCTTAAACATTCCTTCTCCTGGTACACACCCAATCGAGATGTAGGAAACTGTTAAAAACCTGGCTTTTCAATGCCTAGCCTTTTCCTGTTACTGCCTCACTGCAATACCCAACCTGATGCCAAGACACCAACGGGTATTCGTGCGCTTTAGAAGTTTTATAACATAACATATTGTTTAGAGGGTCCTGATATGGAGAGATGGTTGTGGTGGTGGAGGCTGGTGTGTAGGCCTTGTAGTCTTGTCTTTTATCCTCTTTTTGATGGTAGAGGAATTTCCAAGTCCATCTGAAATGTTCACTGTCTTTTAGGAGGAGGTGAGGCTATGATTCACCATGCGCCTTCTTGAATATGGATCTTCCTCTGTTTAGGGTCAATTTTTTCAAGAATTGGCTCGACCAAAGACAAAGAAATTGAAGAGTGCTTTCAGTGTTTGAGTTCAGACTATTTCAGAATCAAGGCTTTAAATATTTTTTTTTCTGCCACCGAAGGCGATGTAGTCGGTTGCTGTATCGGCTCCTAAGACTTGGCAGAGACAGACAAATGTACTCGATCGGATGAGGTTGGTGCTGAAACAGAAGGCATTTCTTTAATGGCAGCTTTTGGAGTAGGGCCCAAAGGTGAGGCATCCGAAGGTTCTCTTCAGATCTGACCATGGCCCAAAGGCACTGGCGTTCCGGCGACCTCTTGAAGTGGAAGGGGCGAGTGTTTGGAACTCTTTTTTGGTGGAGCAGGATTGGGGGCAGCAGTACTCATGCGCTGAGTGAGAGGCAGGTTGTATTTGAGCTCATCCTCTACATTTGAGCCGGAGATTTCCTTGATGGGGAACAAAGCCTCCTTGTCCTCACTTTCTGGGCGTACTCCTCATCGAAGATGTCAGGTGTTTCGTCCTCGATGCAGCGAGACATTTCCAGTTGATGTCCAGTCAACATGCCCTTTGATCACGAAGTGTCATTTTGGATCAAAAAGGTTTGCAGGCATCACAGGCGGCTTCACAGTGGTCTGGCGAGATGTAGAGGTTACACACCTGATGTAGGTTGGTGTGTAGATACATGGTGTGACACTGCGAGCAGAACTGAAAAGGTGTTTGTTCCATCAGGAACACATCTTCCATACCGACGGTGCACGCGGAAAGATGGACCCGAGAAGGGCGGTGCCCATAAGGGTGATCGATCGATGTTGACCAGACGAAGATTATCGTGCGGCAATGGTATGGAAAAGTGCAATCAAAATTTACTATACTGTCGAAGACAGGATAGGACCGAAGACTCGTACCGAATGGAGTTGAAAAATTGAGGAGAAACACGCATGTCCAAACCTGACAAAGTAGTCGATGCCCATGTGTACTATCACCGAGAGGAGGAGTCACTCTACTTTGAGACTCAAAAGACTTCTTTCAAGAAAAACAAGTTGAACAACTCCGAACCCAACACTAGATGGCAGGAGTATGCAGAGCATGTGTATCTACAGTCACACATGCCATCGAACATAAACATACCAGCATTGTGATGCAACTGGAGGTGTGGACAGGGAAAGGGAAGATGAGAAATCGGGGTGGGTGGAAGGAGGTAGAGAGTATAGGAAGAGGTTAAAGATATTTTAAGCACCATAAAAATAAGAGTAGTAACTTGTATACAGTCTGAGATCTGTGAATTAATCACCTTTAAAACACTCCCCGAGACAAATTAAGGATTATGAACAGTTCCTGTAATAGAGCACGGGTAGAGGGGAGAGCCATGCCAGAGGCATTTGTTGTGGGATAATAGGCTTGGACCTTCGAGGTAGAATCTAAATGTGGAAAGGAGGCTACAAGTACCCCATTACCTCGATGTCCGGGCGCGGGGATCCTGTCCCCCGCGCCCGGTCGATTAACGTCCCGGTCACACAGGACACCCTCTCTTTCTCGTTCCCTGCAGGTACCGCCTCCTGGACTGGGTAAACCGGAAACACTCGCCTGTCATCCCGGACGCAGAAACTGGACGACCTCGATCGACCCGGAAGCACCCAACCCTGACCCCGGAAGGGACCCGCCAGACAACAACCCGGAAGGTAGAAAAGGCCCCGAGAACGACGGAGAGTCGTTCGGAGCAACCGACTCGTGGCAGGAGACAACGGAGAGCGACGAACCCCCGACTGAGAGCGGTATAGCCCGGCTGGCCCGAAGCAAGGAAGAGGACGAGGACGTCTGGACGGAAGACTGGTGGCATCCTCTGGAGGAGGCTGGAGAGCGGCCGCAACTCGGATGAGAGTTGCGGCGGGGCACGTGAGTACACGTCACCTTTCTCCGTGGCCCTCTTGTAAATATAGAACTGTACATAGCATAGGAGACACGTGCACTAAGACACTGTATACTTATCCCCCTTTTCACGAGCACTGTATAAATTCCAATCACTACCCAACACCTTGCACCTCTATCCCCTCCCCTCTCTTACTTACCTCTTCCATCGCCCCTGTCCGTCCCGCCCTCACTACCCTCCTTCGTAAACCCTCACTCTCGGGTGTCGGTGGAAGTATTCTGACGGTGTCGCTCGGATTAAAAGCCCTTACGCTTCTCTCCCTTTTTCAAGCCTCCGTGGAGCTCCAGTACCATTCCGAGGAGACCGTGGGAGAAAAGGAGAAGCAAGAATCGACCTCGGCTCCACCACACCGACCCGGGTCACCAGCCAAATCAACCGTCCCTTCCTCCATTCTGACGTTGTATATCTGTTCAGCTGTTGATTAAAGCAGAGACATTGCTCACTATATTCGGCCTCCCTGCCTGTTATTCCGGTCCGCCCTACCCACAAGTCCACAAGTGGTGCCAGAAGTGGGATCGTCCGGAGGCATGGAGGCCGCAGTCAAACAATTGGCAGAATGCCAGGAGCAACTGGGGAAGATGATGGAGAGATTCCTCAAGACAGCGGAAGACGATAGGGGCAGCTGCATGACGTGCTGAAAGGCCAGGGTACCGCGCAGGACCAAGCCCTCGAGAAACTCACCACTGTCATGGGGCAACAAAGACCCGTCACCTCCCTGCCCTCAGTCGTGGTACAGAAGTATGTACCTGGAGAGGACCCCGACTACTTCTTCACGAACTTTGAGCGCCTAGCCCAGGCAGCGGCCTGGCCCGAAAACCGGTGGGGCCACTACTTAGGTCCCCTATTGACCGGAGAGCTACAGGCCGCCTACCAGCAGGCTAATATCCAGGGACAAACACCATACGCCGACATCAAGACCTGCATCCTGGAACGACTAGGGATAGACGACGAGACATATAGGGTCCGACTCCGTCAAGCAAGGGAAGGACCCCAAGAAACTCCTAGGGCTCTGGCTTTCCGTATTCAAGATCTGGCCAATCGGTGGTTGAAGTCGGCTACAGCCACTAAGGAAGACATTCTAGCCAAAATATACTTGGAGCAATTCCTGGCTTCATTATATCCTGCCACCCAGAAGTGGGTACGCCAACATTCACGACTAACGCTCGACAGCGCGGTGGAAATAGCAAGCGCCTACAGCAGAGCCCAGGACTCCCAGCGACCCAAGGAGGAACACCATTCCCGCAACCCTCCGGGGAATCAACCCCGGATCACACGACCCCCTCAGGTGGTCAGGAAACCCGAGCCTGTTCCCCTCATGCCTTATCCTGTCTTGCCTCGCCCCCATCCACCTGGACCCCAATGTTTTCATTGTGGTGGGTACGGACATATTGCTCGCGTCTGTCCTCAAAAGGAGGAGCCCATGGACATAGGGATGGCTAAAAACTATGTATGTCTCACCGCTGACACCACCCCTCCTCCGTTCCGATGCCCAGTGCGGATTGAAGGACACAGAATGATGGCCCTGGCCGACACCGGCTGCAGACAAAGCGTTCTAAGACCCCAAGAACTACCTAACCCGGTCGGTCCAGTGACCGGTACCGTGGCTATTAAATGCGTCCATGGCGACACCAAGCACTATCCGACCACACAGGTCCATGTCCAAAACCCCACAGACATGGGTAGTCTGTTGACGGTGGGCCTTATACCTAACCTCCCTGAACAAGCGATATTGGGAAGTGATTATAGTGGTCTACCCCCTCTCCTTCAAGACACCACCGAATCTCTGAGGAAATGGTGGGCCGAAGCTCCGTTTTCCCGGGAACCCCCTCCGGGCCGTCCAGCGGTCAAACTATCCAAGACCAAAAGACAGAAGAGGAACGAGAGGAAGGACTTCGCTATGGCCTTTCCTGCCCAAGTTGATATCCACCCATGGGAAACCGACAGGGAATTCCGCGCCACGCAACAAGAAGACCCGGTGTTGCAGGAAGCATGGGCGCGTGCACTGGATGCTGAAGATCCCCTACATGTAGGTCCTTATTTCTTCCGGAAAAACGGACTCCTCTACAGAAAGGGAGGACCCCAACAGCCTCCCCAGCTGGTTATCCCTGGGTTGTTTCGTGAGAAAGTACTGTTCCTAGCACACAGCCATTTGCTGGGAGGGCATTTCAGTGATGAAAAAACCGGTCATACCATCCTAGAGAAGTTTTACTGGCCAGGGGTACACGGACAGATCAAACAGTATTGCCGGGAGTGCCCGGTCTGCCAACGGAATAGTCGGTATCGGCCCCCCAAGGTTCCTCTCCAACCCCTCCCCATCATTGATGTCCCTTTCACAAGAGTGGGCATGGACATTATAGGCCCCTTGCTTCCCTCAAGGTCCGGATGTAGATATGCTCTCGTACTAGTGGACTATGCCACCCGCTTCCCAGAAGCGGTACCCTTACGCCACCCCACCACTCAAAACATTGCCAAAGCTCTCCTATCCATTTTTTCGAGGGTTGGTTTCCCACGCGAGATATTGACTGACCAGGGGACCCCCTTTGTGTCCTCCCTGATGCGTCAAGTCTGCTCCCAGTTAGGCATCAAACAAATACGAACAGCTGCCTACCACCCCCAGACTGATGGGCTAGTAGAGCGATACAATGCCACCCTTAAGACAACCCTTAAGAAGCTTTTGGGCCTCGAAAGTAAAAGATGGGAGGAGATGCTTCCCCTGGCACTGTTTGCCATTAGGTGTAAACCTCAAAGCAGCACAGGGTACTCCCCATACGAATTATTGTATGGAAGAGCCCCACGGACACTCTTAGATATGGCTAAGGAAGCGTGGGAAGCCGAGCCCGACAGAACCCGACCCTTACCTGAGTACGTGGACAACCTAAAGACACACTTGGAACAGATAAGGGTCATTGTGAGACAAAACCTGGTAGCCGCTCAAGACACCCAAAAACGGCAGTACGACAAAGGAACCAAAGTCCGGAAGTTTAGTCCTGGCGATCTAGTACTGTTGCTATTGCCTTCTTCCGACCACAAGTTACTAGGACAGTGGCATGGCCCCTTTTCTGTACTAAGAGCTGTGACTCCTGTTACCTATGAAGTGGAAACGGAACCCACCCGAGGTGTCACGCAGATATATCACGTGAACCTCTTGAAGAAGTGGGAGGGACCCCGTCCTGTCCTGTCTAATACAATACCCCCTCCCTTTGAAGTGTGTATTGACCCTGACCTCCCCGAATCTAACAAACAGGATCTCAGGCGGACCCTGTCCTCGGTGCAAACGGTCTTTTCCTCCCTTCCAGGACACTCCACCGTTGTCGAACATGCCATCCACACGGAACCAGGAAAAACCGTGAGACAACGGCCCTACCGCATTCCGGAAGCTCGAAGAGCCATCATCAAAGAGGAGACCAATCAAATGCTGAAAATGGGCATCATAGAGCCCTCCAATAGCAGCTGGAATTCCCCTATAGTGCTAGTACCCAAGCCGGATGGCTCCACCAGATTCTGTATAGATTTTAGAGAAGTGAACAAAATATCGGCCTTCGACACCTATCCCTTACCCCGCGTAGACGAAATGGTGGAACGCATAGGTAAAGCCAAGTACATAAGCACCCTGGACCTTTGCAAGGGTTACTGGCAAATCCCCCTCAAAGAAACAGATAAACCCAAGACCGCCTTTTCCACCCCTGAGGGGTTGTTTCAGTTTAGGGTGATGCCTTTTGGGCTTCACGGTGCCCCGGCTACCTTTCAAAGAGCCATGAACTTGGTACTACAACCCCACCTAAGGTATGCCGGGGCATACCTAGATGACATTGTCATTTATAGCGACAATTGGGAGCAGCACTTACACCACTTACGTTCTGTGGTAGCCTCTCTGGGAAACAGTGGCTTTACCATCAACCCCTCCAAGACCACCCTAGCTGCCCAGAGCGTGAAATACCTCGGATACCTGTTGGGGGAAGGGCTCATACGGCCCCAGAACAATAAGATCAAAGCCATTCAGGCCATCCCCTTTCCCCAAACCCGGAAGGACCTTCGTGCCTTTCTGGGTTTATTAGGGTACTATAGGAGGTTTATCCCGAATTTTTCCCAAACCGCGGCCCCTTTAACGGACTTGTTGAAGAAATCCACGAACACTGAAGACCTACTCCGACATCCCTCAAACCTGGTGGTCCACGCCTTTGAACGACTGAAACAGTCCCTACTCTCGGAACCGGTGTTAGTCAGCCCGGACTATACCCAGACTTTCATCCTGCAGACTGATGCCTCTGATCAGGGTTTAGGGGCTGTTCTTTCCCAAAAGGACTCGACAGGGATCGAACGACCAATACTATACCTTAGCAGGAAACTTTTTCCCAGAGAAGTCAATTATGCAGTGATAGAGAAAGAGGCCCTAGCCATTAAATGGGCAGTGGAAAGCCTTAGGTACTATCTGGAGGGGCGTGAATTTATTTTATACACCGATCATGCCCCTCTAGAATGGATGGCCCGTAATAGGGGTCACAATGACCGAGTCCTTCGGTGGTTTCTCTCCCTACAGCCCTTTAGATTTAAAACCGTACACAGGAAAGGACTACAACAGGGCAACGCTGATTATCTGTCCCGGTATCCATTCCCCAGCCCCCCTACTAGAAAGACAGCTAGGGAAAGGGGATGTGGAAAGGAGGCTACAAGTACCCCATTACCTCGATGTCCGGGCGCGGGGATCCTGTCCCCCGCGCCCGGTCGATTAACGTCCCGGTCACACAGGACACCCTCTCTTTCTCGTTCCCTGCAGGTACCGCCTCCTGGACTGGGTAAACCGGAAACACTCGCCTGTCATCCCGGACGCAGAAACTGGACGACCTCGATCGACCCGGAAGCACCCAACCCTGACCCCGGAAGGGACCCGCCAGACAACAACCCGGAAGGTAGAAAAGGCCCCGAGAACGACGGAGAGTCGTTCGGAGCAACCGACTCGTGGCAGGAGACAACGGAGAGCGACGAACCCCCGACTGAGAGCGGTATAGCCCGGCTGGCCCGAAGCAAGGAAGAGGACGAGGACGTCTGGACGGAAGACTGGTGGCATCCTCTGGAGGAGGCTGGAGAGCGGCCGCAACTCGGATGAGAGTTGCGGCGGGGCACGTGAGTACACGTCACCTTTCTCCGTGGCCCTCTTGTAAATATAGAACTGTACATAGCATAGGAGACACGTGCACTAAGACACTGTATACTTATCCCCCTTTTCACGAGCACTGTATAAATTCCAATCACTACCCAACACCTTGCACCTCTATCCCCTCCCCTCTCTTACTTACCTCTTCCATCGCCCCTGTCCGTCCCGCCCTCACTACCCTCCTTCGTAAACCCTCACTCTCGGGTGTCGGTGGAAGTATTCTGACGGTGTCGCTCGGATTAAAAGCCCTTACGCTTCTCTCCCTTTTTCAAGCCTCCGTGGAGCTCCAGTACCATTCCGAGGAGACCGTGGGAGAAAAGAAGAAGCAAGAATCGACCTCGGCTCCACCACACCGACCCGGGTCACCAGCCAAATCAACCGTCCCTTCCTCCATTCTGACGTTGTATATCTGTTCAGCTGTTGATTAAAGCAGAGACATTGCTCACTATATTCGGCCTCCCTGCCTGTTATTCCGGTCCGCCCTACCCACAAGTCCACACTAAACAATGAGTCATTCGCCCTTTTCTGAATGTAAAGATTATCTGTGCTCTTTTTAGCTGAAGAGGTAGAATGTTCCAAGAGCTAGCAGTGGGACCCGAAAAGATTGTTTTAAGGCATGGGAGGATTTGAAGTTAAGGGCAAGGAAGGATTTGAATTTCAGCGTTTACAGGATGAGAGAGCTCTTACTGCATGATTGAAGCCTCTACAGATGAGGAGGTCCGCTGAGTGCCAGTATCAGTGGAAGAGCCGATGGCGTACACATCTTGTCAGGTGAAGACAGAGCCAGACCAGTGCACGTGCTCTTTCTCCAACATGTCCGCATCTTCGACACCAGTTGAGTATGTGCCACATTCCAACCTTTCACAACCAAGAAACAACATCCTCACATAGAGAGGGAGGCTATTCTATGGTCTATGAGATCTGTAGTGACCCTGCCTCAGAAAGATGCTGAGTGGTACAGAGGATGCTTGCTGACATGGCACACATGCGATCAGACCTGCACCGTCCAAGAACAACGCTAACTGGCATAGCTGCTATCACTGGAGATATGTGCAGGTAACAGAGCCAATAATATGAGGCACTATTGGACGAGGGGTCTACATCATTCGTTGATTTCGAAGACACCTTGTTGTCACTGCACATTAATAGGCATATTAGCAAGGGGTGTGGTATAGAGGAGGCTGGCAGACTGCCATCATTGGTACCGAAAGGTGGCATGTTGTCACTGCACATTAACGGGTTGATTGACAAGCGGTGTGGTAAAGGGGAGGCTGACAGACTGCCATCATTGGTACCGAAAGGTGGCATGTTGTCACTGCACATTAACAAGTTGATTGACAAGCGGTGTGGTAAAGGGGAGTCTGGCAGACTTCCGTCATTGGCACAGAGGAGCCATGCTGTCAATGCACATGAACAGGTTTTTAGGTCTCGCTTAGCTATTGCGTTTACGCAATCGCTATGCGAGACTCTAGTAAGAGGGTCATTTCAAAGTGCTCCCAAAAGTGGATTGCATGGCGAGCCATGCAATCCGTTTTGGGAAGCGCTTCAGCCCACTGGCACCCTCGGCATCATACTTCAAAGGGTCCGCTCCCCAGCCTGGAATGCGCTCCCCCGCCCCGCGCACACGCTTGCTTTCACTTTCGCGCGGCTGGCGCTCGCACGCGTCCGGACCAATTTGTCTTGTTTTCAAATGCTTGTAGTGAATTGAGGCCCAGACGCAGCTCTCACTCGCCAGTCTTGTTTGTAAAGGTTTTTTTGGGAGACCACATATACACTTTCTTTTTGCCAGACTATTAGTGTCACTTCACCGCATAAACGTCCCTCTTGAGACCACAGATAGGTCTGCTCGATTATACGTACATCATAGGCTGTTACTAGGATCCATCAGCATTTCCCTTCATATCTGAATAAAACCAAACTTATTTTTACTGCCTGAAATATTCAGGAAACGTTTTGAAGTGCAAGCATTTGTCGTCTCTTTTACAGATGGGCGTGCCCGCCGAGTGTGTCAATCAGTAGTGCCCAGGGATGCGCTTCAAGGCGGAGCACATGCTGTGTTCCCTTCTTTTGCCACTCGAGGTTACTGAGAGGAAGGCGCAATCTGTTCTCACTTGTTGCGTGCTCTCTGGTTTACCCCGAATTTGCAGCGCAAACCCAGTTGTTTAGACGTGCTTTAATGCTGATCTGCCTTCCAAGCGCTAGACCGCGTGCGGAGCCCACAGCCAGGCCCTGCGCCCCGTCGTTTTACACCCAGGATTAGCGCGAGGGCCTGTATAGTGCCAGAGACTGATAACGTCGCACATTTGCCTTGCAAGAATACAGTAGCGTTAGTTTCTGTAAAGCGCCGTGAAGCTCACAGTGACACCACGCACAACATTCAGCCATTGGTTACAGATAAGTGAAGGCATCATTGTAAATACGGCAGGGGGCTGCTGCTGACCTATTTTAGGGCTATGGAGCGCCACGTCGCGGCAGTCCGGGGTCACCTTGGCGCAGCGCAGGGGGGCATCGCAGCACTGTCTGGCACGAAGCAGCGCAGGGAGGGGCTTCGGCGCTGTCAGATTGCGTTAGTGTCCGTGTGCAGAGCACCCCGGTGCCCACCTCCCGGACATCACAGAGAGGTGTGGGGGGGGGGGGGGGGAGTTTGGGACCGAGAAGGGGGGTTGTGCACCTACAAGCACCAGAGCGGGATGAAACGCATAAGGTCACAGTGATGACTTGTCGTTTATAACACTCACTGCCACCAGGGGGCGCTGACTGTTGGCTAGTGCTGGCCCTGCTCCTCCTGGTTCACTGCTGGTCCCTGGCTGCTGAGGGCAGCTTCACTGCAGCCGTTCACACCCCTCCTTATTAACGTCTCTGAGGGTAAACATGTTCGTGAAGCTGTGTTTGACAGCTCACCTGCTAGTCCACCCCCAGCACAGCTCCTGTCCTGGGTGAGGGATGTCCTGTCTGCTCTCTGGCTACTACAGTTGGCGACCCGACAAATTACTGTAGGAAGCTGATCCAGAGCCCCTGGTCTAGCGTGACTCTCAGAGCCGGAGCACGAGTCGGGCCATCACCCTAAGTGGAATGTGTGTCATGCCCCCCAGGTTTCGCACCAGGTTCAACTGACAGCTGATAATGTCCACCCACCGCTCTTCACCTTGGTCTCGTGGAATATCGCGGGCCTAAGGTACAAAACCACAATAGAAGAATGGTCTACTTGGATAAATAATTTTGACATTCTGGTCTTCCAAGAAACGTGGGCAGTGGACCCAGTAGATTCACCGGGCTTTATTAACTTTCATAAAGGGGCTATCAGTGGGACTAGGGGACGTCCCTCTGGCGGTCTTTGTATTTGGGTCAGGCAAACGCTTAAATGTAGACCCACTGTTTTGGATGTTGATAGTCCAGACCTCTTGATAATCTTGTTGCATCTTGAAAATAAACCAGATATTATGATTATCAATGTCTATAATAGAGGCCTACCGGGTGGCCGTGGATCTAACACTTTTTTACAACTTGATGGGTTCTTGGAAACTGTCAACCCTGGTATTAATGTGCTTATTGTGGGCGATTTAAATTGTTATTTCGAGCCTCTGAATTCCGTTTGGGATTCACTCACTATGGAAGTGGATGCAACCTGGAATATTCCCCCGCTTGACCTTCCACCCATCAAGAAATGGTCTGAGTCGGCTATTCAGTGGACGAGTTTATGTATGGAGCGTGGCTTTAAGGCGGCAAATGGTAAGTCCAGCTCCGATAAGATTGGCCGTGATACCTTCGCTGATGGCCTTCGCCGCAGCAGAATCGATTATGCTCTTATCAAAGTGGAGTTTTGGTCCACCCTAAAAGATATGGCGATCATTGATCGCCCCGAGAGTGACCACAATCCCCTAGTATTGAGTATTTTGTCGTGTATATCACGACTTGGTACTGAACCAACTGAGATTCTTACTGCAGACGCTTTCCTCACTAATAACTTACGGAGAGTGCGTTGGGATAGGGTTGTCAATAATAGTGTTGTCCTAGCCGAAGTTAACACCAAGGTCACTAATGCGCTGGAAGCTTTCCACTCTCTACAAGACCAAGAAGCTGTTACTAGGGAAACTGCGTACATACACGAATCCCTGTTCTCGGACCTAAAGGCTCTTTTCTCTAAACCAAGCAAAGTACTGAAACCCAGCCCACCAATGCGCAATCAATGGTACAATAAATTGTGTAGAGATTTTTATGGCAAATTAAAAATTGCCATCAAAACAAAGAATATGGTCAATATTCGAATAGCCAGGGGTAACTATCGTAGGGCCAAAGTTTTGGCCAAACGAGAATGGGATGATGATCATTGGCATGATCTTTTAGTTGCCAGTAAACATAAAAATCTGGCCAGATTTTGGCACATAGTGAAGTGGGGGAATTCCTCGTGTTCGCAGGTCCCCTCCAACCATGTTCCTCCTGAGAATTGGGTGGAGTATTTTGAGTGCCAGTTCTCTAACACTAATCTGGCCGTTGATACGTCCCACCAATCCCCTCCCTTCAAAACTTTTCCTTCGATAGTAAGGAAGTCGAAATGGCTTTAAGCAGGATGTCTAGTGGAAAGGCCCCGGGTATCGACTGTGTCCCTGTGGATCTTTTCAAGCACGATTATTGTATTTGGGTACCCTATATTGCCTTTTTGGCAACTGCCCTTGTAAAAGGGGCGGCTATCCCGGAATCGTGGAAAGGGGCCGAGATATTGCCCATCTTTAAGAAGGGGGATCGCTTGTGTCCTGGGAACTACTGGCCGATTAGTCTAATTGACTCAATCCAAAAAATCATCGCTAGGATGATTTTGGCAAGAATTCAGTTATGGATTGAGCAGGAGGACATTGTTTCATCGTTGCAGGCTGGGTTCAGATCCTGCATTAGCACCATTGACCAGGTTTTTAGGTTCCAATTGATTGTCTGGAAAACTGTTTATCTTGGTGGTGGTTCGTTATACGCTGCTTTTGTCGATCTTAGGTCAGCTTTTGACCTAGTACCCAGGTCAAAATTATGGGGGGTTTTGGCGGGGTTGGGGATGCCTGCTGAGCTTTTGAACATTGTTATTAGGTTACATGACGACAACTTTGCCCATGTTCGTTGGGGGAACCAAGGGCAGGTTACTGATAAATTTAAAGTAAATCGGGGTGTCAGGCAAGGGTGCGTCCTCGCGCCAACTCTTTTCTTGCTATTTATAGATAGAGTAGTGCAGTATTTTACTCCTATTTCCACAGACGCTCCCTCCGTGGATGGTATTAAAATCCCACTGCTCATGTTTGCTGATGACACCCTATTACTGTCACAGACGCAGAGGGGGTTACAGGCGGCCTTAAATAGATTTGCAATTTTTTGTTCGGATCACGATCTCCAAGTGAACGTTTCTAAAACCAAGTATATGGTTTTCAATAAAGGACGAAGCATGGGAGGCCGCGTCACGATGAACAATAAAATTCTTGAGCGTACCAACATTATGACTTATCTGGGGATTGTTCTGGAAAATAAATTGAGCTGGAAACCACAAATTGAAATTCTATCTCTCAAATTTGCTCAGCTCTCAGGCGGTCTGGTAAAAGAACAGAGACTGTCTCAGACTAAAAGGATAGGCCCAGCAATTAAGATTTTTAACTCCAGGATCAGCTCTGCGATCCTATATGGCGCAGAACTCTGGGGTTTTGCCGACCTATCCCCCCTGGTCAAGGTGCAAAATACATTTTTCAAGAATCTCACGGGCCTTCCCAGCTCTAGCCCAGTGAAACCATTATTACTGGACCTTGGATGTCGTTCTATTGAAGATATTGCTCGGTTTAAACCTTTGGCCCTTTGGCGCAGATTGTGGACTACCCCAGAACTAGCCCCCTATGCTAAGATATTTCTGGATGTACGTTCCATTCTAGGCTCTGGTAATATAGCTTGGCTAAGGGAAGTCAGATTGCTTCTGGAATCTATGGGCCTGGGAAACCTATGGTCCGATCCTGTTAATAACCCTTTTCCTGAAAAAAAACTATTCAAAGGCCTGTATTGGTCCCTGGTATATCAGAAACAGCTAGCTCACATTTCGGCAGAGTCTCTAACCGGTAGGTTCCTTGAGTGGAAAAATGCTCCGTATTTAGAAGACTACTGGGATATTATTTGCAGACCCAGCGATAGGAAACTTTATCATCAATTTAGGGTCGGATCCGAACCTACTAGATTGTTTACTAAAAGCTGGAAGGGTGAGGTGTCCGACTCCTGTCGCTGGTGTATAGACTGTGTTGAATCCGTTGGTCATATATTTTTTGCTTGCCCGGCCTATGTTGCCCCCAGGGCGAAATGGCTAAAACCCATCTGTCGCAATATGGGCACTAAGCTGGGGCTTGAGGCTTTAAGCATTTTAAGATTTGACACTAGTGAATCTGTTGTAATAGCCGTGGCTAAATAGCTGGGTTGGGTTTGGATTATTAGAAATAAGACTTAACGGCACCCAGTGATGTGTTTTATCAACTTTTAAGTCAGTTCTTAATTCTTGAATTGTTCTTTTTGTACGGACTTTTATTATATTGTATTGTCTTTTATGATGAATTTAATCGATAATAAAGACTATATGAATGAATGAATAAATGAATGTGTGTCATGCAACAACCGCCCAGCAAAATATGAAAAAGACTTCAAAATTCAAACAAGCATTTGCAATGCAATAGGTCTCCCATTTACGTGAATTTTAGCTATTGCATTGTAAATGACAATGACTTTTATTTATGTTTTGGTTTTTAAAATGTAAATAAAAGGCATTGTTATTTATAATGCCAATAGCTTAAACTCTCATAAATGCGAGACCTAATGCATTGCAAATGCTTGTTTGATAAGCAGTGTGGTAAAGAGGAGGCTGACAGACTTCCGTCATTAGAACAGAGGTGGCATGCTGTCACTGCACATTAACAGGTTGATTGATGAGCAGTGTGGTAAAGAGGAGGCCGCCTTACTACAATGATCGGTACCGAGGGGGAGGGTGACTCTCCACCTTAGCAGGTTTATTAGCACACGTCGGGGTCTGGAGGGGACGGACAGGGGCGTCACTGGTCCAGAGGCAGCGTGCTCGCACTGCATTGCACATGTGCTTTATCAACCAGGCCGACTGGGCAACCCCTTCCGAGGTGCCCCTCCGCTAAGTGCCTCCCCCGCCCTATGTCCAATCGCAGGGCCAGGATCGAAGCACCCAGGGAGGCCGCTGGCTCGTGCAGAGGGCGTCCTGCTCCGCGCACGTCCCTCACGGCCAAGCCCGACATTTGTTTTACTTTACACACAATTGTCGTGGGCACAGCTGTCAATCAAGGCGGCTGCGGGAAATGCAGATGTTGTTTGGGTATTCTAGAAATGAAGCGGAGATTGGATGGGAGATTACCTCTGGGCGCATTGATTGCAGCTTTCTGTTTAAGCGCCCTGATTGGCAACACTTCCTTGCAGATAAAACGCGCTCTTTCCTACAACAATGGCTGAGTGCCCTCGGTTAGACCCTTTGAATGCCATGGTGCTGGGCTGGGCAGTGGCAGCATCTGCCCAGGATACAGAAGAAGAGAGCCTTGGACCATGAGGCACGAGGGTGCCTGGAAGCAGATGGAGGGCCCGCGTCTCCACCTGGTTTCATCACCGCCGAAGATTTTAAGACAATTATACAGTCTGTGTCCAAGCCAAGGTCGACCCTATATGTTGCTTGATATGCCTGATCAATAAAAAGACGACTTGAGGAACAAATCTTGGACACAGACAGTATAATTGCCAATGTATTAATGTGTTGGTGCACCGATTGCTTTCTACGTGGCGCCTATAGATAAGGCGCGGCCGTGCGGGGTGGGCAGAGAAGGAAACGGACTCTGTCTCTTCCTTTTTGCCTAGAGATGCCAAGGGCAGTGTTTACTTCTGCTCTGGAGCTGCCCCTCCCTCTTTCTTTCTTCCTCTTATTCCCTCTCTTTCGGTCTCCCTCCTCCACTCTTCCTGAAAACCGTGACTCCAAGAAACGGCTCTTACACTCTCTTTCTTCTCCTTTCCTTCATTCGTTCCCCTGTGAAATCGATCAAAAAAAGAAAACTTTTGCTGGAAATGTCTTTCTCTGCAGTTGGAGGAAAACATGGGAGGGCAAAGGGAGGTTTGGCGATTTATGTGTCCAACATGTTAAGTATAGGGAAAATAACAATGAAATTGGAAGATGCGAATTATCAATTGATGGAGATATGTATGGGGAGTAAGCAAAGTATGATGCTGATACATTTTTACAATAATGCACCGACAGATAAAATAGTTGGAATTATTATGAAATTATTAAATGCCCTAGTGAAAATTGCAAAAGAAACAAAAGGGGATATGCACATTATCTGGGAGGCGATTTTAATATTGCATTATGTTAAAAAAATGGTACTGATGTTTGCGGGGTTGTGAACGAAGTCGGTGAATGTGAAACTCATTTTACACATACCAAATATGGGAACGCTTTAAACGAACTGATATATGAGCTCGACTTACGCTATGCAAACAAATTATGTAACAATTGGCCGCCTTTTAAGAGCACATTCCAGGGGAGAGGGTGTTCTACTGTGATAGACTATATTTTACTGTCTTCAAATTTGGCGTAAAAAACAAATCAATTTATGACTCATGATCTTACATTGAGTGATCATTTCCCTTTGAGTTTATCGCTGAACCTGCTGACTTCCAAAGATAACCCAGATTTTAATAATATTTACCCCCCGAAGAGTTGGTAATGAGTAGGAAAAATGGATATGCTTTAAAATGGCAGCTGGTGGACCCACTAGAAACAACACAAAGTAGTGATAAAAAGTAAACCATCAATAGAAGCTATATGAAAGGAAAATGCAACAAATGAGACAGTTTTGACATCCTTTCAAGAGATTACCAAAGCTATAAATGAAGTGTTATGGAGAACCAACAATAATTCTGCGAAAAAAGACAAAGGCTGGTTTGATTCTAAGTGCACTAAAGCGTATTCAATACTGAAAAAAGAGACCCATACAACCTCCAGGAACCCAATTAAATTGAGGGAGGCAAGGAAGGACTATATAAACGTAACAAAAACGCAAAAGGGTACTCAGGGAAGAGCACTGGCGGGTATTACAGGAAGCGGCAGAGTCCAAGGACGCGGCGGCTTTCTGGAGGGCTGTCCGGGCACCCTTTTTGGACCCAGTTGATATTCCGAAAATCGAAATTGTCATAACGGAAGAACAATGGGTAGAACACTTTGCCAAAATTTTGGGAAATCATGATTCAGGAAACCAAATCGAAATGACTGATAAAGAAGAAGCTAAGTCCAATCCCCTACAACTAGCACAAATAAATAACCTCCAAATAACATTGGAAGAGGTTAATATGGCGATAATAGCAAGTAAGGGGGGAAAGGGACCGGGTCCCGATGGGATTCCTCTCGATCTGTACAGGGCAAACATTGAACTATGGGGACCTGTATTGAGACAATTATTAAGGGCTAGCTGCCCGCCAAACTATATTGAGACGTGGACCGAATCAAACTTGGTCCCTATATTTAAAAAGGGTAATAGACATGACCCGGCATGTTATCGTCCAATATCTTTATTGGACTCCTCCGCGAAAATTGTGGGACCGGTCATACTAGGACGACTACAAGAATGGGGGAGGACAGGCAGATTCTGTCAGACCTGCAATACGGCTTCCGAAAGGGTTTGGGAACTGTAGAACAGAGCCTTAATTTGAGTATTATAATTGGGAAGTATGCTCATTTAAAGAAAGGAAAACTATATTTAGCCTTCGTAGATCTAACTGCAGCCTTTGACTGTGTGGTACATGAGAGGCTGTGGGGGATTCTAGAAGACATAGGTGTAAATGGTAACATCATTGACTTCCTGAAAGAAATGTATCAGAATGCTAAGGCTAGAGTACGATACGGTAATGATGGAGCGTGTACAAGATTTTTTCCAATAAAGAAGGGGGTCAGGCAAGGGTGTGTCTTGGCCCCCTATCTTTTTAATCTTCACACAAATCGACTAGAAAAAGCTCTGCTCCAGTCAGGTCAAGATTTTCCAGTAATTAATGGCCGCCCTATCCCATGTCTAATGTATGCGGATGACGCAGTGTTAATGTGTCGAACACAGATAGGGCTGCAAAGATTATTAGACGGCTATGTAGTTTTCATGCGTGAGCTGGGATTAAGGGTAAATACGTCTAAAACTTTTATTATGAGATGTGGTAGAGGGAGTAAAAAGTGCAGAGACATCTTTAAAGATAACCACAAAATTAATTTTGTCAATAATTTTAGCTACCTAGGTATTTTATTTGATCATATTTCTACATGGGTCCAAGCGGTCCAAATGAGAAGACTTGCTTTCACTAAAACAACCGCTGCATCATATAATTTTTCAAAGAAATTAGGTACAAGGCCCCCGAAAGTATTGTTACAAATTTACAGAGCTAAATGTATATCAACAGCTACGTATGGCTCTGGATTATGGGGGCACTGTAACGTCCAACCACTCCAGTTAATAGAAAATACATTTCTGAGATATATTTTGGCACTCCCCAAAAGCACATCATCATATGTCTGCCATGCCGAACGGGGTGTCCCATTTTTAACAGATATAATCAAAACAGAGCCAGTGATGTTGTGGCACAGGCTATGGACAAATGAGGAAATCCATGTAAACAAAGATCTTTTTAAGGATGTAATGGGAATGACCGATGCTATGAATATGAAATGGTTAAAATATGTCCGAGATTTTCTAATTGATCTAGGTCATCCTAATTTCTATAATGACCCGTGTTCTATGAGAGTGATATCTAGGAAAGAACTAGAATCACAACGGTTACTGAGAGAACGAGTAAAACCTACAGTGGTGCACCATCAATTGATAATGATTTCATATAGTATGCAACCCTACCTTATCCTTGTTCCTAGTCAATACGAAAGATTACTGCTGGCCAGATTTAGATTAGATATTTTTCATTGCATGATAAGCTTCCCAAAAGTGAAGGAATGGACTCGAGAGATGCAACTATGTCCCTGTGACGATATTTCAGAACAGTCTACAATTCATACTGTATTCTTCTGTAAATTTTATATTTTGATAAGAAAGAAATGGTTGCTACCGATTTTAAAGAAACTAGATTTTAAAAAATGCCGACCAGCGTTTTTAGCATTACAATTTTTAAATAATGAATTTGTTATCTGGTGCTTGGCAAATTTTCTGAAATGTGTTATAAAATGCAGGAAATCTATTATATGACAGAGGAAGGTCTCTAAAAAGTAGCAACTTTTTTACTGTATAAATGTGATTTTTTGTATGTTTACCTGTACAAATTGTGCATATTAATATTTGCTATGTATTTTTTTTTATGATGCTTTTATGATTCTTGTTTATAGTAATCGAATAAAGCTTTTTCATTCATTCTATTCCATAGTGCAGCCTCAGGACGGAGAGAAAAAATGATTACAAACACGGAAATTAACTAAATAAGTAAATAAAGCAAGACCGAGTGGTTGCACAGTGAGCAGGTTAGTTTTATTCACACACAAACACATTAGCACCACTTTACAGAGTTTGCCAGAGAAGCGCTACTTTTGTTTTCTGGTCTTTCTGTGAACAGCACTGGTTTCCCCAGGTGGGAAAGTGCACCATTCCCGGCGGCCCTGCAATACCTGGTTGATGTGTGGAGAGCAAAATGTTTAATGTGATCCTTTTCAGCTGTTTTCCTTATTTTAGTTTATAGTGTGTACCGTGGCTCTGTGTTCAGGGATGTGGTCTTTTAACCATACTGCTTACGTTTTGTAAGGCTGTAAGCAATGTACATTGAAACGGGTCCCTTCCAGGCCTTAGTCATGTCCTTAACTTTTCAGGCAAAAATACGCACTCATTTCTGAATAGCGAGTGTAAAATCCTAATGTTCCTGCTTACATTTCACATGCTTTACTTAATCTTGCATGCCCTATGAGTGTTTGATTTTTCGCGGATGTTATTATATACATTTTATTTCCAGGCAGTATATTACTCTTGTCTAGTACATAATTTGAATTGAGTCATATCCAGGTGTTTATAGAGGAGCACAATGGAGTTGTAGTTGAAGGCAGTGCGAGTTTCAGTGGGGCAGTACGGTGATCGGTGGGGGAGGGGATGCCGCACTATTGCCAGAGCTGCCGAATTTGGAAGTGGGGAACCAGGTTCAGCCTTCATGGCCAGTACCCCAGACCACTCTCCTGAGGGAGCACATTCCCATGCTAGACCTTAGAAGGCCCCCCAAACCCTTAGAAGCCCTGGTGTCTTAGCACCAGCAGGTGGACCCTAGCGCTGGCAAGTGTGGGTTAACCTTCAAGGCCTGTCCACCACAATCCATAACGAAGTTCACCTCCAGTCTTGCAGGCAGGCCTATAAAGCAGCACACCGTAGAGCAGCAGTGACTATCAGTGAGGTCACAGGACCCTTGAGGCCAGTCCGCCTCACTCATTGGTACCTCCATTAGCCTTGTTTCAGCGGTAGTAATGAAACTCACCGGGGATCTGCAATGCAGGATTTGCACGCACACCACACTAAGTTTGCAAACTTCACAGTCTCTCTGCTATAGGCACAAACACTTTTAACATGTGCTGCTTGCTTTGGGGCCACTGGAATTATGCAGCAATGGAGGACAATTTTTTTTTGCTGTGTTGACTAAATTATGCAGCAAAACAAAGGCTGCAGCGTAATGCGGTACATTATCTTATACTTTATTACTTTGCCATTTTTACACATGCAATCAGTTTCTGCAAAGATTTTACCTCATTAGTACCAGTGTATTATGCAAATGCAGTGGTGAGAAAGGTGACCAGTCAACCTTAGCAAAGGGTCGTCCACTTTACAGCAACAAAATTCTAATTTTTAAGTAACATTTGATCCGTTTGATCTCCAATTTTTTATTTAAAATTGCCAGATTATGCAGCATATAATGTATTATGTGGCAAATAAGGCAGAGCCATAATTATGTGGAAAACTGTTGCAAACTAGGATATTTTGCCATTCCTGTTTGAACTGCTCTTGTGGAAAAAGGGAGAAGTTCTGATGACAGGAACTGCATGGCTCGGAGACAAATGGCTTGTGCTTTCACTTTTTGGCTTATCCTTCCACTTTTAAGCGTATTTGGGACATTCTGTGATTGGAAACATATCCCACTTTGTGAATGTATTTGAATGTCAATAACTCATAGTAAATCATACATAAACATGTGTATCCATTGGTTGAATTAAATAATGTAAAAAGCTTTAACTGGTCAGTGAAATGTAAACAAATACAAAAAATTGGGATGTTTTGCTCTTTCTGGCCACACCTGTGATTTCGCTCACCAACCCAATCCTCGGGTTATTCCCACACTCTGATTCTCCACCCTCAGTTCCCCTACTTTTTTACCCCCTCTTCGACCACTGGGTACAGTTTATAAAATAACAGTACAGTTCATGATGGGATGGTGCAATGAATGACATGGTAATTAAAAATACAGTGCTACAATTAATATAGGAATGGCGGCCCAGGTTTTGATATGTGCCCGCATAATTAATGCAGATAATAACATGCTACCAATGTTAAAATAAAATGATGGCACAGTTATGGACATGATTGATAAACTAATAACTTGAAGGTGCAGTTTAGGACATGATACCCTAATATATAGCCCTTCTTACACTGTTAGAGTTACGGTCTCACCTTTCCTCTTCGGGATTTGTATTTTTGGGGAGATGAGCTCCTGGCTGTAGCCATTCAACATACTACCTGTGTCAACGGGCTGCATGACCTGGACATAACTATGTCTGGATCATGGTCACCAAGATGGAAGCGGCCCCATGAAATTCAAATGGTGAAGATCACAGGAGTGGACAGGTCTTGCCAACCAGGGAAAGATGGTAAATTATTTAACCACACAGACTAGAGATCCAAGCAGGTCCTCTCACCAGCCCAGGAGAGACACTGACAAGATCCAACAGTGGAACTACTGAAGGGCTCTAACTTTTGATATGGACTGGGACCAAGTCTGGGGAGAAGCAAAGAGACTGCTTGCTTGAAGCTGGGAGAAGGTAGAACTGACACATATCTGCACAAAGAGCTGGTGTGCTTTTGCCGGGCGCAAATGCCCTGCTAAACAGATAAGTACCGAAGACCAGCTCATTGGAACGACCTGTGGTACTTCCCAATGACCCATGACTGCCCCAGAGACCCAAGGTCACCATAGCCAACTGCCCAAGACAAGAAGTGCATCTGTATCTGGGTCCAGGAGAGGTGACACTGCCTTCAAGTGTGAACCTGCGCCACATTCTGCACCTATACAGATACCTGAACGTCAATCAATTCTTTCTTTATTCGACCTTCCGAAAACAGGTCATAAAAGGTACACATAATAACAAACATCATTAAGATATAACTCATCAAGAAAAGTTACAATCACATTTTCCATTTTAAAATAAGTACGACCACAGACAAAAACAGTAATTTGATCGTAACTAAAGTGACGGTGCAAAAAGACTAGATCCAAAAATAGCAGCGATTATCATTCAATAGCATTAGATGTTAAAATCAGTCATATAAACGAGATGGCAGCGGCAGCAAACGCTTTAGCAGCAATACAAATACAATATATACAGATGTTAATAAACGTGCACCGATATTAAAACAGCATGCTCCTTCTCTTTGCTAAAGTGCACTCCAAAAAACTCACAACAGCAAAACAAACATCACGATCATTGAGTTGCAGGAGGAAAAACAGAGCCGCTTTACACTTTGAAAATTTGTGCCTGCGCAAGAGTGTTATTAAAAAGTTCCTAGTAAATGGAAGATAAAATTGACAAACAAATACAAAATGTAAAATGGTTTAGCACGAATGTTCATCACAAGGGCAAATGGTCACAGATTCAGGAGACTACTGGCCCAGGGGGAAGCATATCAACCAATGGAATGACCCCAGCCTAAATCTTGTTAACAAATTCCTTTTGTGCACATTATTTACATATAAAAGATACGGGGCAATGGAGAGAGGTAGCTGTGGAAGACAGTAATCCCTAACAGAGGGTTTAGATACTCCAAGAAGTTCCCTGGACAATTCTTTGTGCTTTCGGAAACTATCAAAAACCCTCTGGTGATCCCCTTTACCAATAGTGTCTGGGTGCTCACACATTGGGGCATAACCAAGTTCTGTGAGGCAGGTTATGATATATTGGAGCCAGGGGATAGAGAGGCTTCGAGAACAACTTAGACAGTCTCTGATAATAGCCCGATTAAGAACAGCTTCTTCATTTGTCCAGATTGAACACCATGTGGCTAGAGGTGCTGCATTTATTGTATCTTGAACATAATCAAGACCTAACTCCAGATGAAGGGGGAAGTGCCGCGAGGAAGGGGGAACATCTAGAACTCTGCGACAAAATCTATTCTTCTCTGACTGCATAGCAAGTATGTCCCTACAACCCCAGATGTCCATGCCATATGTTTAACTCGGTATACATTTGCGATTATAAATCTCTAAAATTGGGGCTATACCTGTACGTCATTCTTAAGTCATTCTTGGAGGTCAAGAGATATCCTAGGTTTGGCACCCAACCAGGGTTTGGGGGGTCTTCCTAATGAGGGAACCACAGGGTTGTCTTCTTAGTCAAGGGCAAAGCACTCTGGGGATATCATGGTCTGAAAACCTGTTCACCAACCCATGTGCAGGCCGGGAGGCAAATAGAGCTCCCAGTGCATGCTTTGGGTGCCCCAGACCAGTAGGTGTCCAAGCCACAGGAATATCTAATCAAGGACTGGAAGCTTCCGAAATACTGGCCCTTTGGCACTGTAGGGGCACCTAAGGTGAACTTTCAGCCTAACTTGCCACTTCCACCCGACACCGCAGTGACTACTGCACCTAGAACTCGAGGGACTGTGCCAACTCCAAGAGGCAAGTGTGACCAGGCACTTGGGTTAGGAACACAGGAGACATTTCTAAAGAAAATGTAATATACACCAGAAGAGTGGCCTCTTCGTTTCTTTCGAGTAGGGGGTCTTTGGAATTCGCCAAACAACTTTAGGTTTCGTACAAGGGCACACGATGCGTTCCTGAGCACATCACGAAACAAAATCACTGCAAATTAAACTTGAGGACCGTTCATTTTGGTTCTAGATGAATCCTGAAACAGGCTTTAAAGTACACAGAGACCCTCCAAATTCTCCAGAGTTGAGGCGAACATGCCCCATGGAGTAACATTGCCAAAAGGGCTCAATGTTAAACTATTATTGCCCCTAGGATCTATAGACCTGCTTGGTGTCTACCTCTGGTTCGAAAAGTCCCACGAGGCTCTGGTTTTGGCTAGACTCACGCCTGCTCAGCGCCAGGATACCCTGCCGGGTGATCGTGAGCACTACAAATCAGCATAACATAGCATCCCATGACTTGACATAATGTGACATAACATAAGATGGTTTTTCGAGTAGTCTCACTAGGCCCTAGGTGTGCCTAGACTCGCACCAGCTCAGGGCCAAGATACCCTCCCGGGTGACAGTGCCCTCTACAAATCCGCATGACAATACCCAACATGACATAACATAACGTTAGGTGCTTTTTCCATGTATCTCACTATTTGGTATGTAGACTAAAGAGAAAGAACAACCAGGAAATTCAGGTTATAGGGTGCTATCTTCAGGTGTAAAGTCAGCCCCACACTATCTCCTTGAAGAGCGATACTAGTACGGCCCGGGGGCCGCACGCGGTCCTCCTGACCTTTACATTTGGCCCTCTGGTCAAGATTAACATTGGGCTAATATTTACATGACTCAGCATTAACACAAAGAATATGTTAAATACACCGGCAAGCATTTATTTAAAGGTTAATTGAAATGACAGGCAGTAAGTCACTAGAGTGCCCTAAATCACTTACCTGAGGGACACCTTCATTTAAAAAGACATCTTGCAGTAAGAGTATGATAATGTCTGTTATTTCATTAACATGCAGAACCGTTTCATCTTAGTGCATAAGATTATCAGTGCATTGAGAAGTATTTTTTTTAAGTCATAGTTTTCCAACATGAATTGAGAAACATTCATTCTTCCCAACAACGTGATAACTATGCCAAATAGTGTACGAAGAGGCAAATCAGCTGGTTTCACATTGTGCAATTCAGACACTAGATGCATACACCTAGCTTCCCTTACACCCACCTTACCACAAACCCCTCTCCAAACCCTGACTGCCACCTTGCTGTTATCAGTGCGGCCCTCGGTCACATCACAGACCAAATTTCTGGCCCCCTATGAAAATGTTTGGGAGTACCCCAGTACTCTACGGAAGTCGGGTACTAAAAGGGAGTGTCTAGTCAGTGAGTGCAAAGAACTGCAGCACCAGTACATCAAATGAGCTAAACGCACTAGAGCAAACTAACGAATGATGTGAAAGGACCACTGCACCTCGGTTATGTCTCCAACGGCGTAAATGTGTGGGACAGAGGTAGCTTCGTTAGCATCTACGATTATCTTCCCTGAGCTGGGATTCACCTGAATGCCAGCCTTCTCCAAATTCAACATTTTGGTTTCTGGAGCCCGACCTTTGAGAAAGAAAAAATAAAAAGAAACAATCAGGTTAAACCTACAAAAGTTTTCCCCTTATCCCAACACAAAGTCTATAGTTCTTTACCCCAGAAGAAGTGGTAAAATGGGAGCTGATGATCGGGCCCACTCCCCTCAACGGCTGGGCTAAGTCTACCCCAGCGGAGTATTTTCCGTATGCTTGTATGTATCATTCATAGTGCAAACCTAGCCGAAAGAGAGTGGAGCTCTGTATGTGGTCAAAGACGAGCATACAGTCAACAATTGATAGGATAAGTTGCAGGTTTATGGCCTATTAATACAATGTGATGTGGAGATCTCTAAGAGAGCCTGTCTTCAACTCGTTCCTAATTCAGAGCAGCATTGGGGAGTCCTGAGGGATACAGGATGTTGGTTCCTATCAGTTGTACCATTTCTTATTTGTTATTCTTCCTAAATATTAGGGACTGTGCCTTGGTTGGGTTCTGCTTCAGGTCAGCGCTGGACTTCCAGATCTGGATGATGTGCAGGCAGTGTTTGAGGCACTGGATGGCTGAACAGGAGGAGACTATCAAACCGATTTGTGCATCATCAACATACTGGTGTACCTGATGAACCTTGATGCGGTTGCCTGTGAGTGGAGTACCAAGGGGCACCATGTAGAGCTTGTAGATGACAAGGGGCAGTATGGAATCCTTTGGGACCTAGAGGTGCCCATGTGAACAAACTGGTGTTGGTTGGAAAGTAGGAGGAGAACCTGTGAAGGTCATTGGCAGGGATCCTATTTGAGATTCCAGGGTGTATATGAGGGTGGAATGGTTGACTGTGTTGAATATGACTCCCAGAATGCCACTTCAGACTGGAAGGGCAGATTTAAACTGCTGACTCGGGCCTTGCCATTTAAAGCAATTGCAAAATCCAACCTCCCCCTTTAATATATACAAGTTACCCCTAAGGCAGGCCTATTGAGTCCGAACACAGGGTGCAGTATATTAGATAATGGAACATGTACTCTTTACATGTTCCAACAGTAAAAACATGCAATTGTTGTTTTTACTGTGAAAAAGCCTAGCAGCCCCATTGGAGAGTGCAGCGTTGCAAGCTGCCACTGCACCCCTGCAAACTGACTTGGACTATTAAAGTCCATACTGTAAAGTACCAAACAACTCGTCACCTTAAGCCTGACTTGATGTCCAAGTCGAAATTATTGTAAATTGTTGCAATGTGCAACTTTTATAAAGTTGCCACTTTGTTGCCCTAAATCCCCTGTGCCCATCCACAGCCACACACAGTTTCTGCCCTCCTGGGGAGATGTGCAAATGACTCTCAGGAAAGAAGACAACAGCAGCATGCCCGGGAGAGAGGTGTTCCCTCTCCTTGGCTGGAAGCCACAACGGAATTGGACCAAAAGGTGACCTTCAATGGAGAAGTTGCCTTTGAAGAGCAAATGGGGAACACTAGGGAGAGGGGCTGCTCTACTGTTTAGTTAGATAGGCCGGCACTCAGGCAGGAGAGGGGAAACCAGCTGCCAAACCAGTTTCTCAAGGGTAGCCACACCTCTGGGTTGTGCTAGGGAGCCCTATAGGCCCACAGAAGGGTTCTGACATGTTGGAAGTGGAAAGAATGTTGGAATACTGTTGGAATACTGGGATATTTATACACAACAAGGGGACCCAATAGGTAGTTGAGGACCTTGGGTAATTGTTAATTTCAAGCAAACAGTGGTCCTCAAAATTATTTAAGGAATGAGGGGAATAAATATAGTACAGAATCGAAACTATATTTAAGAATGTCCAGCCGGACATCCAGTTTAATTCTTCAATGAAAAAGTAAACAATAATCAACAGCAAAACATATGTGGGACACAGTCCTGTATCCGTTGGGAGAAGAAGACAAATACAAAACAAACAGACATTACAGGCAAGGCAAGCGGAGCTTAATTACGAAATCCAATGTTAAAGCTTTTTCCATACAAACAGTGCACTTTTTTACATAATAGATTAATGTGCATGCTGTATCGATTGGGGTCGACGACGTTTCGATCCTATTACAGAGATACAAGGATCATCATCAGGACGAAAAAATGAACAAGCCTGGTATTGAAAGAAATTGCCGAAGACAGTAGACGTGGTAAATTGCCGGAATATAAAACTCGCGTCTAGTAGTACAACAAGGTCTGGAGGTCTGCTGGCGGGTGCGGGTGTGACCGCAGCGGTGCACGTAATCAAGTGGCGTCCTCGTTCATTGCTAACTGAGGACGCCACTTGATTACGTGCATATCCACGGATCATTCATCCCCGCAATTCTATTACAATTGCTTGTTAACCCCGGATGCGCGGACTGTTCTCATTGACCTCGGATCGGAGCAAGACACCCCTATTGCCCGTCTCCGTACTTTAACAGCCACCGCTGCGGTCACACCCGCACCCGCCAACAGACCTCCAGACCTTGTTGTACTACTAGACGCAAGTTTTATATTCCGGCAATTTACCACGTCTACTGTCTTCGGCAATTTCTTTCAATACCAGGCTTGTTCATTTTTTCGTCCTGATGATGATCCTTGTATCTCTGTAATAGGATCGAAACGTCGTCGACCCCAATCTATACAGCATGCACATTAATCTATTATGTAAAAAAGTGCACTGTTTGTATGGAAAAAGCTTTAACATTGGATTTCGTAATTAAGCTCCGCTTGCCTTGCCTGTAATGTCTGTTTGTTTTGTATTTGTCTTCTTCTCCCAACGGATACAGGACTGTGTCCCACATATGTTTTGCTGTTGATTATTGTTTACTTTTTCATTGAAGAATTAAACTGGATGTCCGGCTGGACATTCTTAAATATAGTTTCGATTCTGTACTATATTTATTCCCCTCATTCCTTAAATAATTTTGAGGAATACTGGGATAGCCAGATGCCACATTTCACTTGAAGTGGTCATCAGGAGGGAGGGAAGCAGGAAGCCCACTAAATACCAACCACATCCTACCCCGAGGGCATTTCCTGAGCATAAAAATGGCATCCCTGGCACCCAGATCTTGACTGGACTGTAAGAAGGACCGTAGTAGGAGTGCCCTGCTGCACCAAGCACCCAGCGAAGAAAGGTGGCACCGACGTGGACTGCCCCTACTGAACCTGGTGGCTTGCAAAGGAGAAGTGACTGTGCCTGCTGTTTCCTGTTCGGGAAGAAATTGTCTCCAGAATCTAGCCAAAGTAGGAGACTACAAGGGTCAGTTGGCTGAACTCCTGTATCCAGCCCAGTGCCACAAAAGCTGTAGAAGCATGCTGGGAAAAGTTGGTAGCCCAGACCTTCAAATTGCTGACAACCACCGATGTGCTGCACCAGAGGTCAGGAGGCTGATGCTCAAAGTTGTACCCAGGTATGCTGGACCCAGGTGAGACATTCTGAGTGTAGGTTGGTAGCTCAGAAGATGAGGTATCTCCCAGGGAATGATTTGGGATAGATGAGCTACCCTGCGACTGGTAGCTCAGTGATGACTGGGCTTCTGCCAGGACCTAGAGGACTTCGAGTGATGTCAACCCCTGTGGCTTGGACCGCCTCACCAAGTTTATGGCCTGAGGAGTAGCCGCAGAAAGACCTCCGTCAACTGCATCACATCCATAGCATCCTTGAGCATCCTGTATCCCTTGCATCAGGACCACTTCCATAGAAACCTATATCAATAGGATAAAAATGCCTGAAACTGACTGAAGACTGCTTCTCCCTAAGAGAGAACTGTGTCTAAGAGCCCTTGTTGGTCCCCTGGACAGGCTCCCAGCCGGAGTTGGTCACCTAAAGTAACTGAAAGTACCCGCATTGATACTTACCTAGGTTTTTCTATATAAATGTCGAAGTTTCAAATTTGTTGAATTGGTCAGTGCTAGTTCATGTTAAAGTAAAAAGTGCATATTTACTATAGCTTGTAAAATCTATACATGTGGAACACTCTGGTGGATCTTGTCTGTTGTGGTGTCTAAAACACTTAAAAATGTAGTCTGGGGGGCGTGGCTGAGATGCGAAGCGCGATGGCCGCTGCTTAGTGAGGCTCTGTGACTCCCTATCCTCCTCCGTCTATCCGTGACACCTAGCCGTAGCCCAGAAGTGGAATTCCTTTGTCGGAAGGCACCCTGTACCCAGTGGCGTAACGAAAGTTGAGGGGGCCCCCCTGCAAAGTACACGGAGGGGGCCCCCTCCCCGGGCCACCACCTACCACTTTTGCAGAGGAGGTCCCCGGGGAGCTTGCGGGCCCACCCTGCACCGAGGGGGTTGCGGGGGCTTATCTTATGCTACTGTGAAGATGCAAGACATGCCTCTTATTTCAGTTATGGACCTATCTCATTAGAAAAACAACAGACCTACAACTTCGGGCCATAAGACATCCACTTTAACACCAGGTAAAAAACAGAACAAATTCATTTTGCACTGACATAGCAACAATAATTAGCCCATAGTAAGATTATTCTATTTTGGCCACAGCCCAAAAATAGAAAAACATTCTCATATGCCCCGGCAGTGAGGTCTGTGGGACTAGCAGGTTTCTGTGCCCGGGGAGGTCTGTGGGGGCTGGCAGGTTTCTCTGCCTGGGGAGGTCTTTGGGACTGGCAGGTTTCTGTGCCCAGAGAGGTCTGTGAGACTGGCATGTTTCTGTGCCCGGGGAGGTTTGTGGGACTGGCAGGTTTCTCTGCCTGGGGAGGTCTGTGGGACTGGCAGGTTTCTCAGCCTGGGGAGGTCTGTGGGGCTGGCAGGTTTCTCAGCCTGGGGAGGTCTGTGGGGCTGGCAGGTTTCTCTGCCTGGGGAGGTCTGTGGGGCTGGCAGGTTTCTCTGCCTGGGGAGGTCTGTGGGGCTGGCAGGTTTCTGTGCTTGGGGAGGTCTGTGGGGCTGGCAGGTTTCTGTGCCCGGGTAGGTCTGTGGGGCTGGCAGGTTTCTGTGCTTGGGGAGGTCTGTGGGACTGGCAGGATTCCGTGCCTGTGGAGGTCTGTGTGGCTGGCAGGTTTCTCTGCCTGTGGAGGTCTGTGGGACTGGCAGGTGTCTGTGCTCGGGGAGGTCTCTGGGGCTAGCAGGTTTCTGTGCCCGGGGAGGTCTGTGGGACTGGCAGGTTTCTGTACCCTGGGAGGTCTGTGGGGCTAACAGGTTTCTGTGCCTGGGGAGGTCTGTGGGACTGGCTGGTTTTTGTGCATGGGGAGGTCTATGGCACTGGCAGGTTTCTCTGCCTGGGGTGTGGTCTGTGGGACTGGCAGGTTTCTCTGCCTGGGGAGGTCTGTGGGGCTGGCAGGATTCTGTGCCTGGAGAGGTCTGTGGGGCTGGCAGGTTTCTGTGCTAGGTGAGGTCTGTGGGGCTGGTAGGTTTCTGTGCCCGGGGAGGTCTGTGGGACTGGCAGGTTTCTGTGCCCTGGGAGGTCTGTGGGGCTAACAGGTTTCTGTGCCTGGGGAGGTCAGTGGGACTTGCAGGTTTCTGTGCCCTGGGAGGTCTGTGGGGCTAACAGGTTTCTCTGCCTGGAGAGGTCAGTGAGACTGGCAGGTTTCTCTGCCTGTGGAGGTCTGTGGGGCTGGCAGGTTTCTGTGCTTGGGGAGGTCTGTGGGACTGGCAGGATTCTGTGCTTGGGGAGGTCAGTGGGGCTGGCAGGTTTCTCTGCCTGTGGAGGTCTGTGGGACTGGCAGGGCTCTGTGCTTGGGGAGGTCTCTGGGACTGGCAGGTTTCTGTGCCCGGGTAGGTCTCTGGGGCTGGCAGGTTTCTGTGCCCGGGGAGGTCTGTGGGACTGGCAGGTTTCTGTACCCTGGGAGGTCTGTGGGGCTAACAGGTTTCTGTGCCTGGGGAGGTCTGTGGGACTGGCTGGTTTTTGTGCATGGGGAGGTCTATGGCACTGGCAGGTTTCTCTGCCTGGGGTGTGGTCTGTGGGACTGGCAGGTTTCTCTGCCTGGGGAGGTCTGTGGGGCTGGCAGGATTCTGTGCTTGGGGAGGTCTGTGGGGCTGGCAGGATTCTCTGCCTGGAGAGGTCTGTGGGGCTGGCAGGTTTCTGTGCTAGGTGAGGTCTGTGGGCCTGCAGGTTTCTGTGCCTGGGGAGGTCTGTGGGGCTGGCAGGTTTCTATGCTTGGTGAGGTCTGTGGGGCTGGCAGATTCTGTGCCTGTGGAGGTCTGTGGGACTGCCAGGTTTCTGTGCTGGGGGAGGTCTGTGGGGCTGGCAGATTCTGTGCCTGTGGAGGTCTGTGGGACTGGCAGGTGTCTGTGCTTGGGGATGTCTGTGGGGCTGGCAGGTTTTTCTGCTTGGTGTGGTCTGTGGGGCTGGTAGGTTTCTGTGCCTGGGGAGGTCAGTGGGACTGGCAGGTGTCTGTGCCCTGGGAGGTCTGTGGTGCTAACAGGTTTCTCTGCCTGGAGAGGTCAGTGGGACTGGCAGGATTCTGTGCTTTCGGAGGTCAGTGGGACTGGCTGGTTTCTGTGCCCGGGGAGGTCTGTGGGGACTGGCAGGTTTCTCTGCCTGGGGAGGTCTTTGGGACTGGCAGGTTTCTGTGCCCAGAGAGGTCTGTGAGACTGGCATGTTTCTGTGCCCGGGGAGGTTTGTGGGACTGGCAGGTATCTGTGCCCAGAGAGGTCTGTGGGACTGGCAGGTTTCTGTGCCCGGAGAGCTCTATGGGACTAGCCGGTTTCTCTGCCTGGGGAGGTCTGTGGGGCTGGCAGGTTTCTCTGCATGGGGAGGTCTGTGGGACTGGCAGGTTTCTCTGCCTGGGGAGGTCTGTGGGACTGGCAGGTTTCTGTGCTTGGGGAGGTCTGTGGGGCTGGCAGGTTTCTGTGCCCGGGGAGGTCTGTGGGGCTGGCAGGTTTCTGTGCCCGGGGAGGTCAATGGAACTGGCAGGTTTCTGTGCTTGGGGAGGTCTGTGGGACTGGCAGGATTCTGTGCCTGGGGAGGTCTGTGTGGCTGTCAGGTTTCTCTGCCTGTGGAGGTCTGTGGGACTGGCAGGTTTCTCTGCCTGGGGAGGTCTGTGGGACTGGCAGGTTTCTCTGCCTGGGGAGGTCTGTGGGGCTGGCAAGATTCTGTGCTTGGGGAGGTCTGTGGGGCTGGCAGGTTTCTCTGCCTGGAGTGGTCTGTGGAGATGGCAGATTCTGTGCCTATGGAGGTCTGTGGGACTGGCAGGTTTCTGTGCTCGGGGAGGTCTCTGGGGCTGGCAGGTTTCTGTGCCTGGGGAGGTCTGTGGGACTGGCAGGTCTCTGTACCATGGGAGGTCTGTGGGGCTAACAGGTTTCTGTGCCTGGGGAGGTCTGTGGGACTGGCTGGTTTTTGTGCATGGGGAGGTCTATGGCACTGGCAGGGTTCTCTGCCTGGGGAGGTCTGTGGGGCTGTCAGGATTCTGTGCTTGGGGAGGTCTGTGGGGCTGGCAGGTTTCTGTGCTAGGTGAGGTCTGTGGGGCTGCAGGTTTCTGTGCCTGGGGAGGTCTGTGGGGCTGGCAGGTTTCTATGCTTGGTGAGGTCTGTGGGGCTGGCAGATTCTGTGCCTGTGGAGGTCTGTGGGACTGCCAAATTTCTGTGCTGGGGGGGGTCTGTGGGGCTGGCAGATTCTGTGCCTGTGGAGGTCTGTGGGACTGGCAGGTGTCTGTGCTTGGGGATGTCTGTGGGGCTGGCAGGTCTTTCTGCTTGGTGAGGTCTGTGGGGCTGGTAGGTTTCTGTGCCCGGGGAGGTCTGTGGGACTGGCAGGTTTCTGTGCCCTGGGAGGTCTGTGGGGCTAGCAAGTTTCTGTGCCTGGGGAGATCTGTGGCACTGGCTGGATTCTGTCTCCGAGGAGGTCTGTGGTGCTGGCAGGTTTCTCTGCCTGGAGTGGTCTGTGGGGATAGCAGATTCTGTGCCTGGAGAGGTCAGTGGGGCTGGCAGGTTTCTCTGCCCGCGGAGGTTTGTGGGTCTGGCAGGATTCTATGCCTGTAGAGGTATGTGGGGCTGCCAGGATTCTCTGCCTGGGGAGGTCTGTGGGACTGGCATGTTTCTCTGCTTGAGTTCTGTGGGACTGGCAGGTTTCTGTGCTTGGGGAGGTCTGTGAAGCTGGCAGGTTTCTCTGCCTGGAGTGGTCTGTGGGGATGACAGATTCTGTGCCTGGAGAGGTCAGTGGGGCTGGCAGGTTGCTGTGCCCGGAGAGGTCTGTGGGGCTGGCAGGTTTCTCTGCCTGGAGAAATCTGTGGGGCTGGCAGGTGTTTGGGGCAGGATGCTGGGTGATCTTGTCACACCCACAGAGTCAGGGATTTGGAGCCATTTATGGACCAGAAACATTGATCCTTTTACTGCTACTGAGTGGAGTACGACGGCTTCAGGGCGGGAAAGTGCATGGAGCGCCCCACAGTTCAAAGGTCGCAAGTGAGGTAGGTTGTGCTGGGGTTATAAAAAAAGTCCAGAAAGAGAAGAGAGTTACACACGCTGGTGCCTGTTTCCACAAAAGTCATGTGCAACCTCTGGTAGAACATGCTTCGTAACATAGAAAGGCTGTAAATGTTATTTTTTTCCTTTCATATCAACGGGGTAGGATTGGTGGCTCTTTGCGACAGCAGTAAACAGAGGGGAAGTACATGGTAAGCAGTGCCATGAGAATTATGCTGCAGGTACTCAATTATGCAGCAGGAAAAGGCAAATTATGCGGTCTAATGCCGCACATTTTGTGATACTTATACTTAATTTTTTGTAATTTTTGCACCTTTTAAGACTGTTCTGGCAAATGTTTCACCTCAGTCTCAGTTTAACAACCAAAGAACAAAGAGTAACTGAAAGATGGCCTGTCAATTTTAGCGAAGGGCATTCGACTGTGCAGCAATGCATGTTGCTGTATTTTAGTAACTTTTAACTGTTTCAGCTGGAAACCATTTTATCTGCAAGCTGCAATTTATGTAGCACCACTGCCCCAATCCTCCCCCTCTCTGCCCCACTCACACCCTGATGTCCAGTTCAGCTGGACCTGCCCCTTCAGAACCGACATCACTTGACAACTAGAAATCAGCGACAAGAAATCGGGTCAGTTTTGGGGGGAAGTGGGTATCACTTTGCCTTGACAAAGTCGGGCGAAACCGGGAAACTTCTCCCAAAGTCACAGACTAAGGTGTAAATTCATAGGTGAAGGGTATATTTTCTTGCGCCCACAAACTTCAATGACGATTTTTGTTTTGTGTAAAATCCGCAAATCAATATAAATCGCAGGTGAAACTGATGACACGCACTTTTAATCTTTAATGTGTAACATAACCCCCCCCCCCCAATATTTTCCAAACAACCTTCATGTACCAAAGGCGCCTTTCTTTTACTAAATGCCTTCACACTAAACTGGAGACCTTACGCACACAAGTGGTCGTCGCAATTAATTTTGGGTGGGGTGCACTTGTCTGCGGGGGGTGGCATAGACTGGGCGAACGGACAGACTCACCTGCGCGAGCCGCAGAAGACAGGGAAAACAAGGCTAGCCGGAAAAATAATTACATTATGGCAGGTAGTCGCCGCCGCACGTTACCTCTCAATTGTCTCCACTCTGGCCTCTGGGATGCCTCCTCGCTTCACCAGTCAGCAATGCGCATGGCAATTGGTCACCAGCCCCACCCTAAGGGTGAAGAGTAAGACCGCGCAGACGCGGCGACGGAGACATCTGCACGCTGCGCAGTGTGCACCATTACCATTTTTTAAATGTTACCATTTAATTTATAAAGAAAAGTCTAGAGCAAGCGTAAGTTACATAAACTACCTATATTATTAATTACCTATCCCAGACAGTCACGGATTTGTGGTGCTTGCTGGCACCGCTGAGGGGGCCTCTGGAGCGCAGGGGCCCCCCCGCAACACGGGAGCTGTGGGGGCCTGTGTTACACCCCTGGGGCCTGTGTTACGCCCCTGCTTATAAATCCACACTGCACAATTCAACTATAAATAATTTAACCCTACAACATTCCATACCACATAATTACAATCCAAAAAATACACATATTTCCACTTCACTCCATACCACATAATTCCACATCACAGAATCACATTCCACACAACTTAATACCACTCCCAACCACATAATTACACTCCACACAACATATTTACACTCAACTCTAAAACACATAATTACCCTCCACAAAATACAACTCTGCAACATGTTGCATAATTCCACTGTGCATAATTATACACCACACCATGCCACATAATTCCACACGTCACACAAATCCACAATTCATCCCCACACAATTTATCACACAGCATAATAACACTCCACATAATACCACTCAGCTCCACATAATTAACCTCCACATAATTATGCTCTACTCCATACTGCATACATACACTCCACATAAATGCCACGTAGCAACACTCCACATAGCTACACTTCACACCATGCCTCATAATACCACTCAACATAATTTCACTCAACACCGCAACTTCCACATCACACAATTCAACTCTATACATTTCCATTCCACACCACATAATTCACAACAAACTACATCATTCAGACTAACACCACAAATGCACAACACACCACATACATCCAATCTACACCACAAATTCCACATCATGCTATAATATTTAACAGCACACCACATAAGGAAACTCCACTACATACCACTCCACAACACAAAATACCATTCCAGATAATCCCACTCCAAGACACACAATCCCACTCCACTCAATACCACATAATTGCACTGCACACCATGCCACATTATTTCACTACACAGATCCAATCCACACAACACAATTCCACAACCAACAATTCCAATCCAAACCATATATGTCCAATTGACACCACACACATTCCCTCCACTCCAAACAGAAAACGCATAGGTAAAATACAATTGTCCATTACAACATCAATAGCTCTAGCCTCTAACTCTCACCTTCTGATGTGTCCCAGCAGATCCTGTTTCTGGAGCTGCAAACTTGCTGGCTGAAGTCAGCTCTGTGCTGCCTCAGAGGAGCAGTGCCCTGTGGCGAATGCTGTCTCTGGGGCCCCCACCCCCATCCATTCCCCTGTCAGCTCTCCTCTGTTCTGCCTCCTGCCTGCTGTCTCTGGGGCCCCCACGCCCATCCTTGTCCTCTCCCTTCTCAGAGGCAGTGCCCTGTGGGGAATGCTGTGCTGCCTCCTGCTCTCTCTGGGGCCCCCACCCCCATCCTTGTTCCGGGACTGGCTGATGGCTCTGACTGAAGAGAAACAATGTAACTTGTTACATTGTTTCTCTTCAGTCCTGGTTCAGCGCAGGAGCTCCATGCAGGCTGCTTTAGTTAGAGAGAGAGGCTTGATTTAGAGCAAGCCTCTCTCTCACAGCTCTCTACTGAAGAGTGGGGGCCCCCCGCATCGCCCGGGCTGCGGGGGTGTTTGTTACGCCCCTGCCTGTACCAAACCGTGCAGTGGCAGGCTCTGAGCATCGATCGGAGGCCCAGAAAAAAGGCACGTCTGGTCTGTGGCCTGCTTGGGGTGCGCGCGCCGGGGCCTCGTGTGGCGGCGGAGGCTGCGCGCGGGCCAAGATACCCCGGTGGCCAGACCCACAAACAACGTATCGGCACAGCCAGTAAACAAATTTGACGACCGGAGAACATCCGATGTCCCTCCCCCTCCTCCAAGGCAGCGATCGCTGCGAAGTGCTCCGAGCCCCAGGTAGCAGCGCACCGAGTCTGCGGCCTGCTGGAGGAACGCAAGCCGGGACCGCGCGTAGATATGGAAGCGGCGTGCAGGCGCTTGCGCCACACTTGGTTGTTGCGCGAATCCCGCATCCGCCGCACCACTTGGCTTTGAGTCCCACCGGACCACAGGCCATCGCTTCAGGACGCGCCATGGTTGCAAAAGAAGCGTGGCCCCACAACAAGAATAGAGACGCCTGCCTCGCCCACTGTCACACAACTACCGTAATGGAGCACACATGATAAGCTCACGCACCAGGACTGTCACCGGTACGCGAATGCAATATCCAGTTTGAGCCTCATTTAAATGCATTTCCCCTGATTGCGCAGCTGCCAGTACACTTAACGGGCAACAGGACTGGAGCAAAAATCAGCCCATGCCTCTCCAGAGGGCATTGACACTGGGCTCTACTGCTCTGCAAACACCACTGACTTTCCCCTTGGGCATAATATGCTATTGCCACTGCACTCCAGGCCTCCTTAGGTGAAAGCGTCCACAACCCTTACTAGAGGCCGGCCAGGTACACATGGCATGAGTCCCAACCGCAATCGTTTGCCTGGCATCTTCCTAAATACAAGACCAACCCCACGAGATTACCGGCGGCCCGAGCAGGGTGGAAGTGCTGCCCTCAACGCCAAGAGTGACTTCAGACTGCTGACCTTGCCACATCCTCTCATTACCGGCGCAGCAGAGACAAGAGAATAAGGCGCAATGTCGTCAACTAGAGGCAACAAACCAGTGCAGCAGAACAGGCTGGACCGATACACTCTTCCCAAAACATCCTTGCCTGATCCTTCACCTATGGGCAAAAGCGGAGGAACACAGGGAGAAGGCCCGGAACCCACACTCAAAGACGTCCTTGAGTCGATCGCGGGATCGTTGGAACACAAGATGGACGCGATCACTGTGGAGGGTTATCTCACAGGGAAAAACCAGGACGGGTTCCCAATGCAAGCGCCGAGATGCCCAAGGGTAAGTCGAGCGCTATATAAGAACTCACATTCATTCATTCATTCATTCATTCAAGTCAACCTACTCCGGGAGGACCTGAATAAAAATAGTGAGCGAGTCAAACAAGTGGAGCACACAACTGCGAGCCTCGTGGAGGATATTTCTCAGTTGCAAACAGACGTCAAAGAATTACAAACTTTTCGGAAATTTGCGGAAACCAAACTAGATGACTATGAAGGGCGTCTACGGCGCTACAATGTACGAATTTTAGGGGTCCCGGAAAAATCAGAGGGACAGACCACAGATCTCTTTGTTGAAAACCTCAGCCTTAACCACCTGCAACCCAAGGGGCTTGGGAAATTCTTAGTCACCTAGAGGGCCCACAGAGTCCCTGGGTGTCGGCCGAAATCAGGGCCCCCTCCTCGTCCAATCCTGGCCAGAGTTCTCAACTTCCGAGACCGGGACGTGATACTCCAACATGCCAGAACGGGACCTCCACTTCGGTACGACAACACAGACGTAACCTTCTTTCTAGACTTTACCCAGCTGGTCCAGAGGCAAAGACGCACCTTTCTGGGAATCAAGAAGATACTGAGAGACAAAGGTTACAAGTACGCCATGTTGTTCCCAGCCAGGCTTCGGGTGGAAGCTGACGGTAGGGCCTGGTCTTTCGAACATCCAGAATCAGCAGCAGACTGGTTGGAGAGCCGCTGAACGGCAGTCCGTACAATGTTTGGGGTAACATTAACGGGATGGGGCGGGTGTGGGCCAACGGGCGAAGGTAATGGTGACATCGACTTGTAAAGCTCGTCTTGGCGTGGGATCAGGCCTGCGCCGGAGCACGCCGTAAGACATTTACGTAAGATAAGAACCTTCCTCAAGTATAATATTGAGTAAATTCTGGTTCGCACTTTAGGGCTTTGCATGATAGTAATATCTGTAATGGGGAAGGGGGAGGGAGCACCATGCACACCACTTTTCTACATTTAGTTAACTTGTGGGGGACAGGCACTCTGCAAGTTGGATCATGGGCAGTTTGAAGTCCAGAGTGCAGGGACGCAGGGAGGGGGGCGGTTGGGGGTGGTTGGGAAGGGTCGTTAAAGTTAAGTTTTGAACTTTATGTAGTAATTGTTTTATCGACAACACCAAAATGTAACAGTACAGGAGCAGTGGCGATAAAGTCAAACATAGCAAGGTCCATCAGTACATCAAGAGACAGGCCCCGGACGTCATCCTCTTACGGGAGACACATCTAGTGGGGAACATATGTAAGGCAATGAACAGGGGAGGATATAAACTAGCGGCACATGAAGGCTTCACAACAGGGTCGCGAGGAATGGGCATCTTAATCAAGAACTCGTTCCCTTTCACAATACAATCCACATGGTCCGATAACCGGGGTAGGTACAAAGGAATCTCAGGTCTCTGGGAGGGTAGAGTCGTCACATTTGTTTCAGTGTACGTTCCCCCTGGCTTTCAGAGTGATACGTATAAAGACCTGAGTGCGATCCTATTGTCGCTCCCAGAGGGACTCCTCATGATGGGGGAGACTTTGACGCAGTAGTTTCTGGAGCATTGGATCAACACCCTCCATGGGACATTAGACCTGCACAGAGGTGGCTACCTGACTTCCATGAGGCCATGGGGCTGGTGGATGGGTGGAGGATACACATCCCAGACAGGGTTCAATACACCTTCTTGTCGAGTGCCCATCGTAGCCTTTCTCGCATCGATTATGTGCTAGTTCCAGCGTCGCAAGCGCTCGATATTCGAGAGATCCGCCACTTAGGCAGGAGTATCTCTGATCACTCGCCGATCTGGATACATGTAGTCCTGGGCCAAATGAGTGCTGGGAGAGTCGCTCCCATTAATCCATGGTATCTCCGAGACCCTGACACCCAAAAGAAAATAACCCAGGCTACGAACCACTATTTCCATGAAAATGAGGGTACGGTAGAATCAGCCCAAACATTGTGGGAAGCCTACAAATCAGTAATCTGCGGGCAAGCCTTATCCCGGGTAAGAAAAAAGACAAACAGAAAGACATGGTGCAGGCAGAAGACGAAGTACTTAGATTGGAAGAAGAGTTAGAGCTGACAGTACTGAGAAATTGCACCTCTTACATCTAAAACAAGATGAGTTCAAAGCCATAGCAACAGACAGAGCTAGGGTTCAAGGGAGGGAAACGCAAAGCAGAATTTATGAACAAGGAGATAAGGCGGGGAAGTTAATCGCATGGTTAGATAGGAAGGAGTGGGCCAGCCGTCTTGTACCTGAGCTACACGAAGAGGATATCGACCCTATCACTGACCCACAAGAAATCGCTGATCGATTTGCCGAACACTATCAGACGGTGTACCGCACGAAAGGGCAGTACACAGAAGAAGACAACTGTGCCTTAATTCACGATATCTCACTTCCCACCCTAACAGACGAAAATCGTGAATACCTCGAGTCCGATTTTTTCCGATGATGAAATAGCTCAGATACGGGTGATTCATTAGGGAAAAGCCTCGGGTCTCAATGGCATACCAATCGAGCTATACAAGCTTAGACCAGGTAAGATAGCCCCATACCTTCGATCAATGTTTATAGACAGCAAGGAAAAAGGGGCACTCCCTATGGATCAAAGGAAAGCCAACATTGTAGTCATTCACAAAGAGGGTAAACCCAAAACCAGCTGTGCCTCATATAGGCCTATATCCCTACTCAACGCAGAACCCAAGATCCTCGCAAAACTACTGGTGATCCGGTTTCTAAAAGTGATAGATAGCCTAGTACATCCTGACCAATCAGGCTTCATGCCACATCGCAACACAGCCTTAAACCTGCGCAAAGTACATGGAGTATTGGGCAGAGCAGCAACTATCCAAGAACCAGCAGTACTGGTCTCGCTAGACGCCACCATGGCGTTTGACATGGTGGAATGGCCATACCTCTTTGTGGTACTCGACAAGATGGGATTCGGAACCAAATTTGTGAGCTGGATCCGATTACTATACTCAAAACCAATGGCTCAAGTTGTGGTGAACAACCGCAAATCAAAAGTATTTCAACTAAGCCGTGGTGCACGCCAGGGGTGTCCGTTGTCCCCGCTCCTATTTGCTCTGGCCCTGGAACCCCTGGCGGGCGGGATCCGCAGGGATCCAGTTGTTCACGGCATGCGTTGGTCCCCGGACTGGGAAGATAAGATATCCCTATATGCAGATGACATTCTGTTATATCTGACTTCCCCGAGAGCCTCCTGAATATGCATGCTACATATCCTAGCAGTGTTTGGCAGATATTCCGGATTAACCATAAACTGGACCAAGTCTGTTGTTTATGTCCTACGAGGAGAACCTCCTTTACGCCCTCCAGAACTCATTGGATCCGGTTCCCAAATCATACTTTCAGGAAATAGAGAGCCTTCAGAGAGATCTATTGTGGGACGGAAAACCCTGAATCGCTTTAACCAAGCTCACCCTAAACTGGTACGACGGTGGCATCAGCCTCCCAGATATTAAAAAATATTATTGGGCGACCCAACTAGAGGCCATAAATCAGGGGACCAATGGTCGCCTCGACGATCCGGGATTCGCCATGGACAGATGGCCCCTCCCAGGGGGAGACTACAGTGGAGCACTCTACTCTAGACCCCGTAAATACCCCCTAACAGGACCAACCGCACACTAGGTCCATATATGGCATATTGTGAACAAACATCTGGGTTGGGACCGCAGACTCACCCTTGCAACACCCCTGTCGAACTCCGAAAAACTGGGGAACCTGTGGCAAACCAGGGACTTTGATAAATGGGACCTTATAGGAATCTCACAGATTAAAGATCTCTGGGTTAAAGATGAAATCCTCCCGTTTACCTCCCTCCAACAACAATATAGCTTGGCGGAAACTGAATGCTATAGATATCTCCAAATCCAACATGCCCTCCAGACTCATCTCACTAGGAGGTCCTCCCTCGCCAATGCCTCTCCCTTGGAGGATAGAATACTTGATGGCCACCTGCCCGAGAAAGCCATCTCCTTGATCTATAAAAAACAAATTAATAATAGGGAAGAACCACTCCAATCTCTCAAGGAGAAATGGATAAGAGACGGCCTTGAGCTAGATGAGGAAGACTGGCAAGAGGTAGTCTCCTCCCCGAGGGAAGTGGCAATCCAAGCCAGACTACGACTAGTACAACTCAAACTTCTCCACAGGATATACTTAACTGGTCCAGGATTGGCCCTTTGGGTAGGGCTGACAGTGGGGAGTGCAGACGTAGATGTGGAAAAGACGGCCCTTTCATCCATATTATATGGGAATGTGAACACATACAAACCTACTGGCATGCCATACACCACACGCTCAGTGAGGTACTCACAATAGACTTGCATCCGGAGGCACGCAGGTGCCTCCTGAACATTTGGGAACCGACAGACCTCACCTCCTAAACTAAGCAATGGGTAACACTAGCAGTAACGATCGCAAAAAGGAACATAGCACGACACTGGGGAGCCCTCCAACCACCCAAAATAGAAAAATGGAAGGAAGATCTAGACTGGTGCATGTTCCGGGAGAAGTCAGTCTATATAGCCAGAGGGTGTCCCAAGAAATGGAACAGGGTCTGGGGGCCTTGGAACTCGTACAGGGGAGATATCTGCACCCCACCGGCACCTTTGAATGAAGACGAGAATCTCACCCCCCCCTAATGGTTACATATTGTGCACTGTGACTTGAATCGCTGTAACCCAGTACAGATACTTGAAATGTACGCTGTCTCCAAATCATGTTTCAATATGGTATGTTATGTCAATAATATTTAATAAAAAGAAATATATTTTTTTTAAGTGAAGTCTATTTTTATAAATTGGCGTTGGGTTTTTACTTCAATTATTTCGGTGCTGTTTCAATGCTTACATGTGTTCCTTTGTGTAAGTAAGCTTGACTGCTCAGAGCCACAGCTACCCAGGACTGAACTAAAGATTTTACAAAACGAAACCTACTGGTCCTAAAGGCGTCGGTAAGTTTATTACACGGTGATATCACACAAACACACCATATAATACACTCCATTTTCTCACAGTCCACATGATGGATGCTGCGTTCATTTTAATTGATAACTAGGGACTTTTTAAGTTGATTTTAGGTTGAGCTCACCGGACAGCGCGAGTTGTCTGGTTGTGAAATACATATTGTGAGCTTATCAAGAACATACACGGTTTGCCCATTCCTTGGTTTTACTGCCACTTTTGTTTGCTAGTTTTCTATTGGATGGCTTTCCTTGTTTTAGGTTGTCCTTCTTGTGCTTGCTTCTTCATTGGAGCGTAGCCTATTTACCATCTCTTTGATGGACTGGAATATATATTGACTTCATGAACATGGTTGTTGTGCTCATCCCAAAATTAAAAAGACAGTGCCACCATGAGGTGCACTATCACTAGAGCCGGTGCTGACAATTAAGTGCCAGTGCTGAGCACCGGAAACCACCGGCTCAAATTAAGCACTGTTGCAGCCTCCCTTGTGTGCTTCCTCCCTCCATGTTGCTGACTCTCGTCCCACTCATACTTGTGTTGCTCTCTCTTGCCTGTGTTTCTTCCCGACTGCATGCTCCTCACTTCTTTCACATGTTTCCCCCTTTTCCCCTATGCTCTCTCCCTTGTGTTGCTTCTCTCACACCCCTCATATTGCTTAAACCCTGGCCACTGTGTTGGTTCACCCCATTCCCTCCCCAACCTACTTATCCGTTTTCATTTTTTTTTTTTTTTTAAGAGCTTTTGCGCTACGTTTCGCAAAAGCCCTCTTGTGCTACTTTTTATTTTAATTTACCAATCCATCTTGGAAAAAAGAAGCCAGTGTCCTTTTGCAGGCGTGTGCATGCATTTTAAACGCATGCATGCACCTACAAAATGAAGCAGCAGCTGCGTCATCACACAGCAGCCGCAATACTGTGTACAGCATGGCTAATACAATCATTTTTACAGAATCAGGACAACCAACAGTCAATGGTAGGTAAATTATAATAAACAATGAGTAGGATGTCCGTAATGAGGTGGCGCCAGGATTTACGCTGTTGAAGTCGACGGCGTTTCGGCCTGTGGAAATCTAGGCCATCATCAGGACTGGTTACATACAATTTAGGGCAGTGAGTTTAGGAGACGGAGTAAATCACGCGAAGGAGGGAGTCATTGTTTATTATAATTTACCTACCATTGACTGTTGGTTGTCCTGATTCTGTAAAAATGATTGTACTACTTCATTCTTTGTTGCGCCTTTCACTACCGCTGTATATACCACTTCATGTGTCACTTGCGCCGTCACAAACCTCACGAGCACTTATGCACAGTATCCTGTCGGTTACATTTCCAGTAATGTAACGCAGTGCCTGTTCTCCTTTTGATTGTACATATGATGTTGAATATGTGCAACATTTCTTAAAATACAGAATATCCCACACATACTTCTCTCCCTGTGTTTTGCCCTACGCTGATTGATTCTTTAGCAACTCGACTTTGCCTTTCACATTTGTTCCCCAAATGAAATCCACTCTGAGACATTGTTGTTTGATATATTAAAAACCGTCCCAGCAGACCCTAAAACAAGCCCACAAACTGCCATAAAAGCGGCCTAAGGCCCCTCTGACCCAGGTTCATGACGGTTTTATAGCTGCTGCTGTTCGTGGTGTTTAACGCCCACAGACAGTGAAGAAGGGCGCAGGAGTCAGTCTCGGACAGGCCCTTGAGCGGTGGCACATGATGCTGGCGACACTGAACGTTTAAACAATCTGCTGCCAGGGCCACTGATGGTAATGGGAGCTCTTTAAGGCAGAAAAGGAGGACCACGGAGACGTGCCTTCTCCCCCACAACAGTAATGACATCCTCCACCAGGTCAACTAGAAATTCTAGGGGTTAAAGAGCCTAGAAGCCATCAGATATGGATTAATTGACCAAACAATATTTGTTTTTGTTAGCATGAAGCTCATTAAAGCCAAACCAATAGGATTTGGTGATGATAATGGGGTTGGTAATACTGGTGGTGAGATGAGGGCGGTGTTCGTGGTAAGGTTGATAATGCTGGTGCGAAAGCTGGTGTTCACAGCAAGGTTGATTATGGAGGGAATGGTGGTGCTCTTGGTAAGGTTGATAATGTTGGTGGGAATGGTGGAGTTTGCGGTAAGGTAGATAAGCTAGTGGCAGAGTGAATGGTGGTGTTCATGGTAAGGCTGATAATGCTGGAGGTAGTGGGATGGTGGTGGTGCTCATGGTAAGGTTGATAATGCTGGTGGTGGGAGTGGTGGTGCTCATGGTAAGGTTGATAATGCTGGTGGTGCTCATGGTAAGGTTGATAATGCTGGTGGTGGGAGTGGCAGGGTTGATAATGCTGGTGGTGTTCATAGTAAGGTTGATAATGCTGGTGGTGCTCATAGTAAGGTTGATAATGCTGGTGGTGAGAGTGGTGGTGTTCGTGGCAGGGTTGATAATGCTGGTGGTGGTGTTCATAAGTGAATGCTGGTGGGGGTGGTGCTCATGGTAAGGATGTTAATGCTGGTGGTGGTGCTCATGGTAAGGTTGATAATGCTGGTGGTGAGAGTGGTGGTGTTTGTGGCAGGGTTGATAATGCTGGTGGTGTCCATAAGTGAATGTTGGTGGGGGTGGTGCTCATGGTAAGGATGTTAATGCTGGTGAAGGTGGTGCTCATGGTAGGGTTGATAATGCTGGTGGTGGGAGTGGTGGTGTTCGTGGCAGGGTTGATAATGCTGGTGGTGGTATTCATAAGTGAATGCTGGTGGTGGCGGTGCTCATGGTAAGGTTGATAATGCTGGTGGTGGGAATGGTGGAGTCTATGGTAAGGCTGATAATGCTGGTGGTGGTGAGAATGATGGTGTTTGAGGTAAGGTTGATAATGCTGCTGGTGGTGGGAGAGGTGGTGTTCATGGTAAGGTTGATAATGCTGCGGTTGTGGGAATGGTGGTGCTTGTGGAAAATGTGATAATGCTGGTGGTGGGTGGAATAGCAGTGTTCATGGTAAGGTTGATAATGCTGGTGGTGTTTGTGGTAATGTTGTTAATGCTGGTGGTGAAGGGAATGGCGGTGTTCGTGGTAAGGTTGATAATGCTGGTGGTGGTGGGAATAGCAGTGTCCATGGTAAGGTTGATAATGATGGTGGTGGGAGTGGTGGTGTTTTTGCAGGGTTCATAATGTTGTTGGTGGTGTTCATGGTAAGGTTGATAATGCTGCTGGTGGTGTCCATGGTGGTGTTCCTTGTAAGGTTGATAATGCTGGTGGTGGTGGGAATGGTGGTGTCCATGGTAAGGTTGATAATGCAAGGTGGTGGGAATGATGGTGTTCATTTTTTTTTATTTAGAAATCTGTTTATTGAATTTTGTGACAATAGTTATACATCACATCGTGTAGTAGTTTAGTGCACAATTACAATTAACACACGGCATATATTCATGTTATTATACAATCAATTGCGATGACCTGTAACGGTGGGGGCGGTGTTCAGTTCTGTCTTATATGAAAGGCCCCCTTGGCTGTGAGTGAAACTACTACAGCACCGCATGCTTCGAGGTCGTACCCTATGTGGGGACTATAAAGTAGCAGCCTTAGTGTTATGCTCGTTCCCTCCAGTTATTCCAACAAACAGATAACAAATTATTTTATCAATAACCAATCTCTGCAGCCGGGGAGCTGTCTCCCCTACAGAGTAACAACTAAAAGAACAACAGCAGCTCTCAACATGTGTCTAGGTGCCCCCCCCCCCACCCCCTACCAGGTCTCCTCCACCCAGCCCCCGCATCCCCTATTTAGAGTGTCATGCAGACAATGTCCTGTGTGTTCCTGTGTCTCACCTTCTGCATCAAAGCAGAAGCACCTAGTGCCGCGATACTCCACCAGGCGAACCAGCCCCTTGTCAACTAACGTAGTTCCCTTAGCCCACCTCTATCATCTTCCGTGTCAGCTACACCCAATTGCAACAGGGATTGCAACATCTCCCCCACTGGGATGCGATAGGTGTCATCCGGAGCCCCAATGTTTCCTACCTCCGGAGGGCCACCTCCTCCGCCTTTGCCCAGACTAGGAATGAGCCTCGCCATGCCTTCACAGGCGGGGGGGGGGGGGGGTGTCTGCCTTCCAGCGCTTAGTGAGGAGCCTCTTCGCCACTACAATCCCCAGATCTATAAATCTAGAGGCAACTTTTGCAGAAGGCAGTCTATGGAAAAGGTGCAGCAAACAGACAGACCACTCAGAGGGAATATCCCGTCCTGTGCACTTGTGGAGCGCCTCCCGTATTGCCTGCCAGTAGGCGCTCAATACTGGGCAGTCCCATAGCATGTGGATTAGGCCAACGTCCGGTCCCGCACAACGGGGGCAGCATGAATCTGTACGATGGAAGCATCTGTTAATGGCTGCCGGTGTGAGGTATGCCCTGTGTAAGATGAAGAATTGTATTTGGCGGAATCTCATGTTCCTAGGCACTCTTTTCGGACCCTGTAGCACCTTTTCCCATTCCTTATCGGACATGGGGCGAGCAAGATCCGCCTCCCATTTTCCGCGCAACGACCCTAGACTCAACGCCGCGTGCGTCCGTAGCGCCGCCGCAAACCATTTAACCAGGTGTCTCCCCCGTCCCATGACATGAAGATACTGCACCACTAAGTGTTGTTCTGGTTCCTCCCGTAGGTCTCCCCAGTGGCCTGCCAGTGTCTCCACCAGGGCCCGATGTCGGAGAAACTGGCCTCGAGCTAGCCCTGTTTCTTCCGCAAGGGTTGCGAATGGAAGAAGAGCCCCATCTCGGTAAAGGTCCTCTAAGGTACAGATATCAGCTGCATTCCAGTCCCTCAGTTCCACAGCCCCAAGCACTCCCTGCCCACTAGGGGAGCCCTCCAAAGGTATGGCCGGTGCATAGGGAATCCTCGATCTAGTAAGACTGAGACACCTACGATAACATTTGTAGGCCACTATCAATAGCAGCGGCACCGGTTTCATCACATCTGCCACTGGATGAAAGATCCTAAGTAGCTCAGCCAACGACAGCGGGGGGTCCGTTGCCGTCGGCGCGGCCCCTGTCCGCTAGCCAGCGAGCTATCCACTGCAGCTGCGCTGCCAGATGGTAATGCTCAAAACATGGCATCGCAAGCCCTCCCTGACCTACGGGGAGATACAATTTGGGAAGTGCGACTCTGTGCCGCGCAGTCCCCCATATAAAGTCTCGGAGGGAGCACGTCAAGCCCGTGAAAAAGGACGCCGGGATGCATAGAGGCAAATTGGCGAAATAGTACAGTAAGTAAGTAAGTAAAAGTAAGTAAGTATTTATTTGTACATGATTAATTAAAATCTTTACAAATCGAATAAAAAACATTAAAAGGACAATTAAAAATTGCAAAGACAATTAACCAAAGGATATTTAAAAGTTCTCTCTGTCCTGGGAGTTTGCCAAGTTGATTCAGATTAAAGTGTAGCATTGTTAAAATCAACAGTCCTCAAGCACTCATATATCTGACTCCGGCCAGTTCAAAGAATTTTACGACCTGACAGTTTAGTTTTGTTTTGCTGGGATTGAAGCAAAGTTTGACCGCCTGTCTGCATGTCCGTATACCATAAGATTTGAAGGAGTCTCGCAGGAATTTGCATCTCAGATCTTTCAGTTTGGGGCAGATGCACACTGCATGGACAAGGTCTTCCTTTCCTGCTTTACACAGACGGCATTGTGGTTGAAGATTTTTCCTTATCCAGGGCGGTAGGTGAGGATATACCGGGATTACGCCCAGACGCATTTTTAAAAATTTCTCTTTCATTCTTAAGTTCATGCCCACGTAAGCCTGTGGTTGCATTGGACCATAATCATTAAGGATTACCCAACTGTGTGCTTTTTTTGTCAGGGCCTCCTTGTCTTCAATTGTAGAGATAAGTCTAACTACTTTTTTGGCTGTTTTTTTAAACGTCATGTGGTCTGTTGGAATGTCCCATAAGTTGGATAGGCCCAGCACTTCAAGAGAGTCAATTAAATACTTCCTCGCTGATGATTTTTGATGCTGAAGAGTCTCATCCCAGATGTTAGAATTTAGGGAATCATTGTTGGCGTTACGTATCTTGTGCCAGGCAGTGACGTATGCACACCGTCTTTCTAAGGTTTGTTTCGCGATGCCAAATTCCAGTCGTATTTGTGCTGAGAAGACTTGTTTTGCAGGTTAAAGATGAGCCTATAAGAGTTTGATATGATTGTGTCCAGAAGGGTGGCGTCTTTTCCTTGAAGGGGTTCGCTCCCGTAGGTGAGTGTTGGTTGCAGTTTTGCGCGAAGTACTTGGAGAAGTGGATAGAAGGTCAAATCTGGGAGTTTAGTTTTTAAGGATTTTAGGGCAAGGGAGGTTGCCATTCTCTTGCCTCGCAGGGAGTCCAGCTGGGGTTTAAAGGTGATCTTCGAGTCCAGTATTATGCCCAAGTATTTGTAGGTTGTTACGTTTTCCAATCGTTCTCCATTTATGTGCCAGTTATATTCCCTTTTCTTTTTGTAGTTTACTGCCATAACCTTAGATTTATTAAAATTTATCTGCAGAGCATTTTTATTTGAAAAATCGTAGGTGGTGTTTAGTGGGTGCTGAAGACCAATGGGTGTCTGGCTGATGAGCACCAGGTCGTCTGCATACAGCAGGTTGGATAGTGTGGTCTTCCCTAGCTTTGGTGCGTGGCAGAATTTTTTGTCTAGATCGCCGGGCAGGTCGGCTAGGAAGAGGTTGAATAGCATTGGAGCTAGGACACAGACTTGTTTGAGGCCCTTTGTTGTTTTTATTGGTTTTGAAAGATGTGTGCCTGCACCAAGTTTCACTTTAATCCAGGTGTTAGAGTGTAGTGCTATCAGTACGTTTAAGAGATGAACAGGTATGCCCCATTTGGTCAGTTTTTGCCATAATATGTTGCGGTCTACATGATCGAACGCTGCAGTATAGTCGATGAAGGAGAGATATAAAGATTTATTGTTGTCTCTTGCTGATTCCATCAGTAGAGTCAGGGCCGTGATGTTTGTAATTGTTCCTTGGCCCTGACGGAATCCGGTTTGGGTGTTCGGGATTACTGAGTTTGCGGCGGCCCATGAGGTTAATTCCTCTAGTATGTTCCCTGCGAAGTATTTAGCTTCTACGTCAATTAACGCTATCAGACGGTAGTTTTTTGGGTCTTTTTTGCTCGAATGTTTATAGATTGGACTGATTATTGAACCATGCCATGACTCTGGTAGTGTCCGAGTAATTTTTGCGTAATTGAATAAAGATGTTAAAGCGACGCTCCAGAACTCTACGTCGTTTTTGTAAAGCATTGATGGTAAGCCATTGGGTCCAGGGGCTCCTGTTGGTCTTCCTTTCGCTATTTGTCTTCTGATGTCATCAGTCCCAATCGTCGATGGCTGTGGATCTGAGACTGTTGAGGTGTCAGCGTCATTCTTTGAATCGTTCGCTTTCAAGATGAAAGTGCTGCGTTTGTTGTTTGCTTCTCTTTGGTGGTAGCCTGGTACTACCTCCACGTCATCCGTGCTCAACCTCTTTGGCACTTCCTCTTTAGTTGTATCCTCACTATTGAAGTGACTGGCTAGATGGTTTGTCCATGCTTCTTCTGTGATGTTTGAATCTATGCCACCATGGTCAGGATTTTTTATTTCCTTAATCACTCTCCAGAATTTAGAGCTGTTTTTTTGTTTCGCTTCGTGGAATAATTTTGCCCACAGTTGATCGTTTTTATTTTTCTGTTTCTCCCATTTCTTCTGTTTTAGTGATTTTTTAGCTTCCCTCAAGGTTGCCTGCATATCTTTATTGTCCGGATCTTGCCGTATCTTTCTCAGTGTGTGGTTTATTATTCGTTTTTGGATCTTCATGCCTGGAGAGAGTGATGTTTTATTTAGGTGTCCCTTACCGTTTGGAGGCTTCTTTACTGGACCCTTAGATAATTTGACAGCAACTTTTTGGGTGAAGTTTTGCCATTCTTTTGATGGTGTGTTCAGGCACTTTACTGTTTGAATGTATAAAGATTTTACGTCGAGACTTATTGTAGTGATGTGTTGGAATTACATCAGAGTCGCCTTAGGTTTGATGTTGTGTCTATCTTAGGGCCGGTATATGGTTCTACGTTTAGTAGTGCTCTTGCTTTTATACAGACTTCTTGAGGGAGGTGGTCACTAAGGTCGTTGACCCCTATCCTAAATGTTGTTATCATTGGGAACATGTTTAAGGATGTAAAGGTGTAGTCGAGATGGGAGGTGTGATTATTAGAATGAAATGTTGGGGCCGGTGGATTGTCGCCAGCAAATCGCCCGTTCAGTGCCCTTAGGTTGAGGTCTTCTAGCTGTCTCAATAGTTTTTTTGAGTTGGTTGTTGATTTGTCTGTTTTAGCCATGCTTTGTCTTGGTACGCCCCACGCGGAGCTGAGTTCTTGCTGAATGTTGTTGTCATGGTCTGTGTTGATGAGGAACGTATTGAAGTCACCACCGACTATGATCTGGTCGGACTGGTCTCCTTCGGAGATTTTTTGCAATACTTTTATCAGTTCATTTGCTGCCTTTCGTTTTTGTGTTGGATGAATATAAGTATTTATTATTATAACCTCTTGAGTATGTTGTTGTAATGTTAGCTGGATTTTTACCGTCAAGATTCCGCTTGGGGGGGATATATAAAACTCTGTGGTTCTTATTGTTCCTATTGTGGCTATGGATGCCAAGATGGCAAGACCTCCTGATCTGCGTCCAAAGATAGAATTTTTGCTGGCAGGGAGAAAGCATGATGTAAACCCTTGAATTTCGAATGGTTCTTCCTCCCAAGTTTCTTGGAGGAGCAGGAGGTCGAATTGGTTTAAGTACTGCAGGAATTCAGGGTCGTGTCTTTTGCTTGCCAGACCGTTGATATTCCAAATACAAATTTTTATTTGTTTGACTTTTTCTGTAGTGCTCTCAGTGTTCAGACCCCTTTGTCAATTTGGAATGGCTGTATTAATAGTTCGCTGGATCAATGGCAGCTTTTGGGTGAAAATTGGTAGGTTTTGGTCATTTTGTATGAGTTCCTGACCATTAACCATTGTTGCCCCGGGTTTGGAATGTGCTGTCGGCGAGAAACTCCTTGCTCCTTTTAGCACAGAATTGGTCTTTTTTCGCGCCGGTGATCTGGGCGGAAGTAAAAAAGGTGCCGGGTATCGAGGTTGTTCTACAAGTCGTAAGTCGATCCCCCAATTTTTAAAGATTATTTTTTCTTCCATTATATTTTTCGCTGTCTCGGGAGTATTCCACGTTGTTTTTGTCATTTCTTGGTGGATGATGTCGTTACTGGGGATGAATTCAATTTGAAGCAGGTCTGAAGAGTAAATATTCTCTAGGGTTGTTATTGAGTGAAGGAGTTTAAGAATGTTACCCCTGTTCAATATGTCGTCCCTGCCAAGGGACGTGTATTCTGGTGCAAAGAGAATGACAGTAGAATTTGCTTGGTTGGTGATATTTTTAGAGTTTGGTTGGAGACTCGCGTGGCTGTTTTGACTGGAGTGGGGTTGCCGGCTTAGACTGCTCGCAGTTGGGTTGTTTATTTGGGTTCTTAATGTGTACTCGACTCTTGTTTCGGTTATATTGCTATTAGTTGTGCTGTTTGATGGTTGAGTAAATTCTGTATTATTAATGAGCTTTGTTATAGACGTGGTTTTTTGTGTTGAATTAAACTTGGCTGTAGGGTCGTCGATCTTTCTTGGTTCACAATTTTTTTGGTCAAGTTATTGGTTGTTTGTTTCCAGATGAAATTTCTTGGCTGGGCTTCTAGTTGTCTTTTGGGCTGTGGCGTGAGGAGAGTTAGTTAACTGCTCTTGTATTTTATCTTGATCCTCTTGTTGTGGTGTATGTGGGCATGGCTCCGTGTCCATTGCATCTGAAGAGCTTTTGCTGTCTTCTTGCTGTGGGTTGGACTGTTTTTTGGTGAAAAAGTTGACGTTTGATATGAGCTTTTTCCTCCCTTTCCTTTTTTTCCTTCGAATTTTGTTCTGTGCTTTGTTATTCTTTGGTTTCAGATTAGTGGGGGTTGCTATTTGGATTACTGATTCGACGCCTGGGACCTTTAGCTGGATAGAAGTAGATTCCCTGCTCTCTGCAGTTGGATTGGTGGCTGCTCCCAGGACCACTGTTGGCTTGGGGTCCTGCGGTTTTTGTTTTGGAATTGACGCTGCACTACAATCTTGCGTTAGAGGAATTGTTGATTTTATTTCTCGCATCAGGTCCCCTAGCATTGATGGCATTGTGGCTAGTTTGTCTAATATCAATTCACAGGAGCATGGTTGGGAGGGTGACTTGATTGTGTAGGTCGCTTCTTGGCCCCTTTTTATGAGACCATTTAGTTCAGATATCTTCCCCTCAATGCCTAGTATAGAGGTAGCTATTGATTGTAAGACAGTTAGCTGGGTGTCCATTTTTAGCGATTGGAACTCTAGTGCTTTGGCTGTTGTTTGCAAAGTATTTATGATTATAGGCCATGGGCTTTCAGATAGTGGATTTAACGTGCTATTGCTGTTCCCCTGGCTTAATAAGGTGTTTGGTTCTTCGAATAAAGTATTGTACTCTGGCCTCAGGTTGTAAGAGGCGATAAGATCTTCCCATTCCTGCGTGGCCATGAGTGTCATATCATTTTCCGCGGAGCAGGTCGTGGAGTTGAGGTCGCTGTAATGAGATAGAGAGCGACGCGTTTTTGAATTGGACTCGATTGTCCCGCTCTGGGCGCTTGAATGCCCCCCATGATCTATTTTTGTTCTTATTGGGGGACTCTGTTTGCGTAGTGGTTATGTTAATCAGTGTAAGTTGTTGGTGTTGTTCTTTTAGCAATGTTTCTTGCTTGGTGCCCAGGCTGTCCCGGTTTGTAAAATTGGTTTGTTGCTCCGTTGGGGAATTTCTGTTTGTTTGTCGGGGTAACGCGTCTTGGATGTTCCGACTGTTTCCGTCCTTGCTGTCTTCTGTCATAGATGGGCTTTGCAGTTTCTTGTCCTGGTTCTCCTGGCTGTCCCAGCTTTCCTGATGCGGTTTGTTGGTTTCAGTTGAGTGGAGTTCCTCCCTTGAGATGGAATTTGGGGAGTTGGCTATCACGGCGGGTCCGCCCGTTTCTGGTGTGGTCTCTCTTGTGCGGTCGTCCGTGTCCTTGTCACGTGTGTTAGCCAAGCGTTGGTAGTTTCTTCTGATTGCTCCTTGGTCTACCTTTGGCGGTGACGTTGGCAGACTCCTCAGCGCTGGCGATGTTTTTGAGACTGGTGGATCGTCTAGTATGGTGCTACTGCTCCCCCCTGTAGGCAGTAAGGCGTTGTTTGTGTGACTATCAGAACAAGTATAAGTGACTGCCTCGGGGTAGGAGAGGAGTTTGCAGACCCTCTATGCATCCAGTCTTAGAGTAGATTGCTAAACCTGGATCTTTCAAGAAGGAAAATTTTGTGTATATCTTGGGTTGTTTAGTGCATTTCCTTTTTGTTTCTGGTGTTTCTAGTGGTCTCTCTATAGAAATGAGCTCCTTTGATTCGCTAAGAATTTTTAGGAATGACTTAGTCCTGGTGATTGGGGGTTGCGATGTTGAGAGTGATGGGCCTAGTGCGGCGGCTGTTGGTAGTTCCGGTTCCGATTGTTGTTGGTGGGCCGTGACAGAACTCAGGTTAATGAAGCTGGCCTTTAATGATATGTTGTCCTGTTCTATCCTTTTACCATCTCCATTTGTGGATGAGGCTGGGGTTGATGAGGCCGTTAGAACGCTCCTTTCTGTCTTGACTGATGCGGTTTGATGTGCAGATCAAGTGCTCTCTTTTTCTTCTTGGACTTTGAGGGAGGATTCAGGTGGGGGTTGGATTGCAATTCCCTGACTCTGCCAGATCTCATCTCTGTTATCTTGAAGGCCTGTTATCTTGGAGGCCTAGTTTAGAGTTGTTAAGTTAGATTGGAATGGAATGGATAAGGCTGGGTGGATGTGTAGATGGTTATATAGAATCGTTTGAGGTTTAGTGCTGAAGTAAGTATTTTTTTTTTTTTTTTTTTCCGGTCTAATTGAACATTTGGAGCTTTTGTCCTGCCCCCTGCCGCTCTATGCAATGGGGGGGACGATGCAAGATGGGGCGTGCTGAGGAAGGCGGAAGGCAGAAAAGGTGCAGAAGGGGTGCACACGATCAGACCCTCAAACCCTAGACCCCCCCAGGTCCGTGTCCGGGTTGTTTGCTGCTTCCGGAAAGCAAATAGACGCCTGGCATCGTCTGTGGCGAGGGAGAGGTAACTTGAGGACAGACGCTGGCAATCCCCTCAGGGGGGGTCAAGGCGGGACGCTGAACACTAGGCACAACACTGGACACAACAAGCAACAAGGCAGCGTCAGGAGATTACTCCTTCCCACATCCCGTTGTGTCCCACTGTCTCCTGCTGCGTCAGCTGTGTCGGTTTGCCAGTCCTCTGACCCGTATTCTCCCGTATCCTCCCGTGCGTGCGTGCCTCGCCTCAGCTCACTCGCTCACACTCCGCTGTCGGCACCGCTGTTGGCCGGGTTCAACCGGCGATGAGTCAGTGGTCCTGTCGTTTCGTTTCTTTTCTTTTCTTTTTGCGGCGTCGGCTTGCTGGTTCAAGTTTCAAGTTTTTGGCTCGGACCACGAGGAGGGAGCTTGAGAGGGAGGGGTGCTGGTCGATGTGACTTGAGAAACACGCTAACAGCTTGCACCTCTCACTTCGCCCCTCTCATCTCCTCTGATCGCTTGCTGGTGTTTCAGCTGATTTCTGCTGTCCTGTCCTGCGAGGACTCTGCGCTGCTCCTCTCTGATCGCGGCAGTGTTTGGGGTGGTGAGACAGGGTAGCACCTCCTGTGCCTGCGACCTCTGTCCTCCGTCCTGCATCAGTCACTGTAAATGCAGGCGGAGACGTTGCAGCTGTAACGCCAGCTCTGCGTGCACAATTTTAATCACCCATTTAGTCACTTAAGGTCGGTGCCGAGGTGGAGAAGAGAACAAGCGAGACGGGGCTACAGGAGCTACAGGAGCCGCGGGGAGCGGGGGGGGGGGGAGGTGGAGATTGAACTGCTGCACCAGCCCGCTCAGCCCGACCCGGCCCGACCCGACCTGTGTCTCTCTCACTCTCCACCGAATCGTCACGGCTCCGCAGCACCCGGCTCCACAGCTCCACAGCTCCGCTCCACTCCGTACGAAATAGTACAGTAGACGGGGCAAGATTACCATCTTAACCAGCGCTATTTGGCCGGTGACCGAGAGAGAAAGTGTGCTCCAGAACTTCATCTGAGTCCTGATCGCAGATACGGCTCTACCCCGATTGCCCTCAACCAGATCCGTCGGCTGACGATATATCTGAATTCCCAGATAGCGAAAGGTGTCGGGCTGCCACTGTACCTGCACTCCTCCAAGGCGGTAACCCGGATCCCGAGTGTCTGCTCTAAATGCATACAGGCAGGACTTGGCTGCATTTACCCGGATCACCGAGTGCGCCTCAAATTCGCACAGGATGCGCTCCAGCCCAGCAGGAACACAGGACACGTCTCTGACAAACACCAGTAGGTCGTCTGCATAGAGGGACACCTGGTGAGTAGCATCTCCCAGTGGGATGCCATCCGCCAGCTCCTTGCGAATCGTCGCCGCTAGCGGCTCCATCGCAAGCGCAAACAGGAGGGGCGACAGCGGACACCCTTGTCTAGTGCCACGACCGACCGGAATAGGGTCAGATATGTATGGGCCAGTTCTCACTCGCACCGTAGGGCCCTTATATAGAAGAGCTGCAACTTAAAGAAAGCCAAGCCCCAATCCGAAGTGTGACAGCGTCGCCACCAGATATCCCCACTCTAGACAGTCGAATGCCTTTTCCAGGTCCAGGACCAAACATCCGGCTCTGGGCCATCGCTGGATACCGTCAGTCGCTACACGAAAAAACCTCCGCAGATTAAGAGAGGTGCTGCGCTTAGGCACAAAACCATTTTGGTCTCCATTTACCAGTGCCGGTACCACCGGCGCCAGCCGTTCTGCCAGTACCTTCGCCAAAATTTTATAATCCGTGTTGAGTAGGGCAAGTGGGCGATAGGACCCCAACTGAGTGGGGTCCCGTCCCGGCTTGAGTAGGGAGATCAGATAGGCCTCTTGCATCGACCCAGGTAGAGCACCCTCCTCTAGGGCGGCCAGATAAAGAGTGTGAAGCTTAGGTATCAACGATTCCCTATAGGATTTATAATATTCCGCCGGGAGCCCATCCGGGCCCGGCGCCTTCCCCGTGGCAAGAGAGGAAACCGCATCCCCAATCTCATCTGTAGTGAGGTGGCACTCCAGAGACTCATGATGCTCTTCCGGGACCCCGGGCAGTCCCACAGCTTCCAAAAACCGATCCAGGTCACACGCCTGTCTACCTCCCGTTGACCGATACAATGATTTGTAGTGTGTCTTCAACGCCTGGTGAATCTCCCACTGCGTATATACCGGCGATCCGTCGGGCCCACGTATAGCACTTATCGGGGCATGGGCAGACTCCTGTCGTATCAACCAGGCCAGCAATCTCCCAGCCCTATCCGATGTGGCATACACTCGAGCCAAGTGAGCCGCATAGTTGTGGCATCTCAGCCGCTCCAGCAATTCGGCATGGCGCGCCCGGAGTTCCAGTAATTGGTCCGAGTCCACACCGCCGTCCTCCCCATGTAGTTCGCATGATAGCAGGCGAGACTCCAAAGCAGCGAGGGCACTCGCTAGCTGTTTGCGGATGTTCCACGTCGCGGCCAAGCAATGCCCCCTAACACATACCTTGTGGGCGACCTACTCTAACAACTCACTGCTTGCAGAGCCCTCGTTGAGGTCAAAATATTTTCTATTGCCGTGCCCAAGGAGGCGCGAAACTCCGCGTCCTCCAGGGCCGCCGATTGGAGGCGCCACGTAGGGATCGGGGGCCTGTCAGGCCTCCACCTGAGACCCACTTTAAGGGGGTTGTGATCCGAATGCGTCCGGCCCAGGTACTCAGCCTGAACCACCAATGGAAGCATTGAGTGGGTGCCCACCACCCTGTCTAAGCGAACATGGAGGTCGTGTACAGCCGAGTAGTATGAATAGACGCGGTCATCAGGGTGTAGACTGCGCCACATATCAAGTAAAGCCCAGTGTGACAACCAAGTAGTTAAGGCTTGTGCATTCGAGCCCACCTGTGTACCCCGGAGCGGCGGGAAAGATCGATCCAGGTGCACGTCAAGCACCGAATTAAAGTACCCCCCCAGCAGCCAGGGAAGGACCGCATACGGCGCCAGTACCGTAGACAAGTTAGCCAGGAATGAAGACTGCTTGACATTTGGTGCATACAGTGAGCCCAGCAACACCTGCTGTCCATCAAGTCGCCCGTGCACTAGGGCATATCTCCCGTCTGGATCTACCAGTGCCTCTATGCAAACAAATGGGGTACCTGCCCTCACCCAGATCAGTGTGCCCCTGGCATGCGCCGAACAAGTGGTGCCAAGCACCTGTCCCCTCCAGCGTGTGCGCAGTCGGTCTAACTCCCTCGTGTCATGTGCGTCTCTTGAAGGAGGGCTATGGCCGCCTTGTGTCTCTGCAGGTAGGCAAATATGGAGTATCTGCGCGCTGGCGTATGCATACCCCGGACATTCCACGTGATTACATTTGTGGTGGCCATTTGGAACTATTATGATCTATGCATGTGTCGGGGCCTGGGGGTACCTGTTCGGAGTGGGTGGAAGGGTCTTCGCGAACCAATCCAGAGCGCTGCATTAAAAGCCAACAAAACAGCAAAGCACATATATAAAATCATGTGCGTGAACGAGCCAACAAGGCCAATATAACCGCCAGGGCAAACCCCTTTACGGGCATTCGTCCAAACCATGAGCTAATGCTCACAAAGTACAACTACACCCAATGGTGGCTAGTAGGGACTATTATGTGGTGTCAGCTACTGTAGAGTGCTCCCTGACCGTGGTGCCTGTGCATGCGTAGCGTAAGGGACTCCCTTAACCTGGGCTCGGGGCAGTGCGGGGGGGACATTTAGCCTGTGTTACTCGTGCCTTCGGGTAGGAGTCCACGCCTGATAGGCTATCCGTTCCTCCCCGGATTGCCGCTACCAAGCCCTCGCCCCACCTCCTCCTCTCCTCCAGTCCTTTAGAAGTCTGCCAGCCAGACACCACCCCCCTCCGTCTCACCACCCCGCTTCCTTCGCACTTCAGAGTCAACAGGTGTCAACCACCAGTCCTCATCACCTGTCTCCGGGGGTTATGCGCCTCCGTGAATACAGGCACTCCCATATCTTCACTTCACATGATATGCTCCGAAGTCTGGGGGGTCACCAGCGGCATCAGCTGGTCATCGGAAATCACGGTGGACGGGGAAGACGAGCCACTGGCCCCCGGGTCACTCTGACCATGGGCGATCACTCCACCTCGACCATCAGGAGACCCAAGTATGGCCACCGCTGCCTGCGCTTCCTGACGTTCCAGTCGCATCCTCTCCGGACTAGGGGCCACTCCCAGATTTGTTCCCTCATCTCGACGGGGTCCTCTTCCCCTCCTCCGCCGAGATCTCCTACCTCGCTGTGTGGCAGGTTCCGGGTCCGGCGGCCTCTGCCCATCGCTGCGTCCGGTCTCTTCGAGCCAGTCCCAGACCTCCGATGTGGCATCAAAGAAGCAAGTGCCCTCTCTTGTGACCACTCGGAGGCGTGATGGAAACAACAAAGAGTAGGGGATCTCCAGGTCTCGCAGTCGGCGCTTTACCGCCAGGTAGTTGCTCCGGCGTTTTTGTACCATTGCTGTGTAGTCCGGGAAGAACTGCACCTGCCCACTGCCCACTTTGATCTCCCCCATCTTCCTGGTCTCACGGAGCACCACATCTCTGTCCCGATAATTAAGAAGTTTAAACAGGAAGGGTCGGGGTTGGGCTCCTGGGCTAGGCCGCTGCGTTGGGACTCTGTGGGTCCGTTCCACTACAAAATGCGGAGAGAATTTCTCAGATCCAAGTAGGGCTCGTAGCCACCCCTCCACATACTGTTCCGGCTGACGCCCTTCTACGCCTTCCGGCAGGCCCACCACCCGCACGTTGCTGTGCCGAGAACGTCCTTCAGCATCCTCAACACGATCTTCTAGGACATGGACGCGATCTATCAGGTCTTGTAAGGCGGCAGTGTGGGCATTCACTACTGGCTGGACTTCCTGAAGGGTCTGCCCCTGTATGACCACCTTATCCGTCAATTTGCGGTGATCCGCATGAAGGAGGGTGAAGTCCACTGTGACCTTATCCATGCGGGACTCCAGCGATGACCTCGTCTGCTCCAGCGTGGAGCCGATCCGCTGCACTGCAGCCAGCACCGTATCCAATTTGGCCGCTAGCAACTCAATTTACGGCGCTGCGCCACTTTCACTATTTTCCGACACCTGGCCCGAGCCGGTGGCCAGCGTCTGGCCATCCCTCGTCGCGTTTCGCAGCCGGCCCATGACCAGTTGCTGTGCTGTAGGCATCTACCAGAGGGCAGGTCGTCAGGCAGCCGATCCGGGTCCAGTAGTCGCGGGCCACCACCACCTCCGAGCGTCGGCGTTGCAGGCCTCCTGCCCCACTATCAGATCCGGGGCGTCAGAAGCAACATCTAAAGTCACTCCGGGCAACGGGCTGACATCCACCTGGGGGTGTACACCGCTCGTTACTCACTGGCTCAGTGGGCCACAGCAGCTGCCAGATGTCACCCCCGCAGCGCCTCTGGGCCTCTCCACGGCTCCACTCCACCGCATAGGCACGGGCACCGCCCTGGAATTGGGCTCAGCTTGTGTCCTGCGATACTTCAATCCACAGCTGTAGCTGCGTCCTCGTCCGCTTCCAGGCAGCGTCACAACGCCCCCGACATACTCCCAGCAGTGACCCCCTCCAGGTGACTCCTCAAAGCCGGCCGCGCCAGGACCTCCGATAAAAACGGCCGCCGTCCCCGGGTCCTACTTAGCGCACCAAATGCAGTCCACCTCCGTGTCGTCCCCACGTGTCAGCCGATGTTCTGAGTACATGAGGTCCAGGCACTTCTTCGTGTTTGCGCCTACCACGCGCCGTCGCCTCCCAGTTGTGCCCGACCTGGCACAGGGTCAGTGTGTTTGCCACTCACCCCACCGTTTCCAAGCATCCGAGTCCTGGCCGCCACATAGTCATCTCCAGGTTACCCCTGGCAGAGGAGTTAGATTGTCCCACACTTCACAGATCCAACCGGTAAGTCCGCCCTCCAAGGCCGTCTGTTTCTGGCGCACGATCTGTAGGCCGCCGCCGCCCGCCCCGCCTCTCCACCACAAACGGGCCACGCTGAGGTGTACTCACGGTGCTCAGATCATCCTGATTTAGTAGCACCCCTCCAGCGACTCTTCCGCCGTCCTCCTCTGTCCAGCGCGTCACCCGGAGGTGCGACAGCCGCGTCCTGGCCCTTCCGTTCCCAACGGCGCGGCCACCGTGGCCCAGGATCCTCGTGTGAAGCCGCGGCGTGGAGTTGTTTGTGTGGCCGGCCGCCGCACTCCCTCTCCACACCATGTATGCCGGTCGCTGTCGTCTGCCAGTGGCGCCGGCGCGTTTAGCAGCCGCGCGCTCCGATTTTCACACCGCTCCGTCGGGGGGTTGTCAGGCTTCGTCCCCACCGATACCCAACGCCCAGCAGGAGCCCTAGCAGGAGAAAATTGCAGGATAATGGCACCGGCCGGCCGGAGCTTCACAGGCTTGCGGCCATCTTGCCCGCGCGTCAAGCCACGCCCCCCCGGGAATGATGGTGTTCATGGTAAGGTGGATAATGCTGGTGGTGTTGGGAGTGTCCATGGTAAGGTTGATAATGCTAGTGGTGGGAATGGTGGTGTCCATGGTAATGTTGATAATGCTGAGGGTGGGAATAGTGGTATTCATGATAAGGTTGATAATGCTGGTGGTGGTGGGAATGGTGGTGTTGGTGGTGGGAATGGTGGTGTTGGTGGTGGGAATGGTGGTGTTGATAATGGGGGTGGTGGTAGTAACGGTCCTAGTACTCTTCATGGTAGTCATAATTGATATGGCTACTGGTGTTGCCAATGGTAGTAATAGCCGTGGTAATAACAGTGGTAGTAATGGTGGTAGTGCAGTAGGATGGTGGTGTAAATAGTAAGGAGAGTGATGCTGGTGGTTGTGGTAATGATGGTGCTAATTGTAATGGGGGCTGGTGGTGGTAGTAATTGGTACGGCTAATGGTGGTGTTGGCAATGGTTGGAATAATGGTCGCAGTGGTAATATGGTGGTGGTGGTGGTAGTAGTAGTAGTGGTTGTGGTGGTAGTTGTGATAATAGTGCTAGTAATGATAATGACAGTGGTGGTAATGGTGGAGGAGCAGAGTGAGAAGGCAGAGACAGAAAACAAGCAGGACTGCCTCTCATCAGGAGATCTGGAGGCCTCAAGGAGGAGATAAGCTTCTGGGCCAGGCGCTGTGATTTGTAGAAGAGTGCGTGACAGGTGCACAATGGTGCATCAGCAGGAAGGCTATGGTAACACGGAGGGCGGAGTTGAGCTACAACTGGGATCTTGCGAGTCAGGACGTCCCATTGTGTCAAAATGAAAAACCAATGAGGCGGCCATCCTAAGGTCAGGCTTGCACTCCTGTCCTGACAAAAAAAATTTTTTTTAAAGCCTACTGCAGTAAAAAACACAAATACACGGCTTGCTTTCTGTATTGGAAATATGCATGAGATAAAAAAATGAAGAAATGAGGACCGAGTTATTTTTTCAAATATAACATTCATTCAAATTCGAGCACTTTATGGGAGACAGAATGACACTCCAACCAGACAATAGCAAGAGGTGAAAACGTGTAATCATTTAGGAGACAAGGATCATTCTATGTATATTTTAAGTAATTGGCAGCAACACCGCTACAGATAACTGAGCCAGGCCAGACCTAAAAATTGGATATTTCATGAGGAGTCCTTTAGTCGGTGCCCCTGAAAGACCAGCTAGGCCAAAGATAAGCTGGTCACTAGACGTGGGCGAGCGGCTGAAAGCTCGAGCCAGACTGAAGCCTGGCTCTGGATCGCTCCATGTCCTGTTAGAACTGCGAGCTCTTAACGAGCCGAGCTTTCGGGTGGCTTCTGTCTGCCACCCTCGCTCTACCCTCCTGCAGAAAGAGTTAAAAAATAAAGCATTAACGTTTGAAGTAAAAGGAGACACTAATAGATACCCATTTAGTGGCTAATTTATACTAATTAGTAATTGAAACCAGAAAACCTGCATTAATTGCGGATTCCCTGCTTAACCAAATTGTGTGATCTTCGGCAAACAGTTTCTTTGACCGTATCTATTTTTTCCTTCACTTTCGCAGAAGTAAAGCATCTGCATATACGCGAGTTCAGATTACAAGCTGTACAAAAACCAGGTGTGTTTAACTGATAGTTCGTCACGCGGCCGCTCTAGGTTTACGAATCTGGGCCACACGCGGCTCGGGGCAACGGTCTTGCCCCGTAGCTCACTAATGGCACTGTCGCCGGGACAGGGGCAGAACGGTCGCTTCTATATTCGTGATTAAAAGCGATCACTTCTATTAATGACTTCTTCTCGGTGCAGTGCTAAAATGAGACGTATTAAAGTCGAAACTTCCACGTGTTCTGCAAATACACTTTTTGGATTTTGAAAAGACCTCCTCATATTTTACGTGTTGTTTCTTGCCTGATTTACATGGCACACATTCTGGCCTCGGCTCGTGCACCGGCCATAGTGCCAATATCGGCAACCGTTATCATAGCACACATCAGTACATAATCATAATAAAACACATGACACTGAATGTAAGTGGAGAAATATTGCTGCAGGTTTATTAGCATAATAAATATGCAAACACGGTGGGTTATCTTACGGGCGATCCCAGGGCAGGCCAGCCCCATGCCGCCTGCCCGTCTGATAAGCCTAGAGTCACCATGGCAACGCCAATTGGTGACCACCAAATGTTGGGAGGGTCCCCCCCTCCCATCCGTGGACCTCCAGTCCACATGCTTCACCACGCCCCCCCGTGATGGGTGGGCGGAGCATACATGGCAGCCCCTGGTTGCTCAGACCCACAACCGCCTGTCGGTTAGCGGGGCGCCGTAGGTCTTCCAGTGGACACGCTAAAAGATCCCTGGGTATCCTGGCTTAGCACCACACGGTGCTGCTGCATGCTATACCCCTTGGTATGTGCAGACCCTGGATCGCCCTGTAACTCCTCCTGCAACACAAAAGTGAAAGTTGTTAGAAAAACCTTCCCCCCCCTTCTTGTCCCTCCAGATGCCGGGTAAGCGGATGGGCGGGCAAGGCAAACGAGCGGACAAGAGGGCGAGGAGGGGGCGGGGACCGAATATGTACCCCCCCCCTTGGCTCCTCCCCGCCGGAAGCAGCTACCTGACTGGGGTCTCCCTAGGTCAAGCCCAGGGACACGACCTCCCACCCCTGTGCCTTCCTGTGGCACTAAGGCGGCCGCCCTCGAGGGGGCGGGCCGCTGCGCAACCCCCACCCCGGGCAGCCTTACATAGTGCCAATATCGGCAACCGTTATCATAGCACACATCAGTACATAATCATAATAAAACACATGACACTGAATGTAAGTGGAGAAATATTGCTGCAGGTTTATTAGCATAATAAATATGCAAACACGGTGGGTTATCTTACGGGCGATCCCAGGGCAGGCCAGCCCCATGCCGCCTGCCCGTCTGATAAGCCTAGAGTCACCATGGCAACGCCAATTGGTGACCACCAAATGTTGGGAGGGTCCCCCCCTCCCATCCGTGGACCTCCAGTCCACATGCTTCACCACGCCCCCCCGTGATGGGTGGGCGGAGCATACATGGCAGCCCCCGGTTGCTCAGACCCACAACCGCCTGTCGGTTAGCGGGGCGCCGTAGGTCTTCCAGTGGACACGCTAAAAGATCCCTGGGTATCCTGGCTTAGCACCACACGGTGCTGCTGCATGCTATACCCCTTGGTATGTGCAGACCCTGGATCGCCCTGTAACTCCTCCACAGCCTTGGGAGTGGCCACCGTCACTACCAGGGCCCCCCACCAAGGTAGACCTATTTCCTTACAACCTGCTGCAGCCAAAGCTTCCCCTAGGACCAGTAGGAAAAGAACCGTGCCTAAACTAGAGAGGTGCACCCCATCTCCCTCCCGGCACCCTGTGGACTTGGCGTGTGTACGGCCATGCCTGATGAAGCCCAAAACCTCTTTGCTCTGCGCAACTGCGCATGGCTTCAGGTAGACCTTTTTACCTACAGCAACTGATACCGGGCTTCTCCCAGGTCCAGCCAAGACACTCTACGCCCAGCTGGACCGGCGGGCGGCCTGCCCCACAGGACAGGTGCCCTCATCCTTTCTAACTCCCCCGTGGATTTTGACTGAAATGACCGTAAACCTAAAACTAGGCGTTGGTCCAATGTAGCCTTTGAATGGTTGAAGAACAATCCCCTTGACAAGACACTCCTGCCTGACAGTGCCAATGCGGGAGGGGTAAGGGTTGACAAGCCCGCCTTACCTCCTCCTTCACTCAGTTGGAGTATGAACATTGCATTCCCTCAGTCACCACCAAATGAGAAGCCTTGCCCTCCCAAACTTTTGCTAGTATGCAGGGAGAGACAGGACTGAGTGACCACAGAGGAGGACCAACGTGTAAAATTCTTCACTATCTTGGATACTGGGTACGCCAATTGTTCTCCTGCTAATTGGTAGCCCAAAAGCATTACCCCGGGGTTTCCCTCAATCATGTGGACATATCGCCCCCGAGGAAGGCCACCTCCACAACCTGCATAGCTGCCAGCCAGTGCTGGAGGGCAGGATACGTTACCCGGTACCGATACTCGCATCCATGGTACCTGTTTCGTCGAACTCAAGGACGGGCTACTAAGTGAGCAACCAGGCTCCGCCCACTCCTGCCTGGCAGAGCCCTTGCGGGAGGAGGTAAGGGTTGACAAGCCTACCTTCCTTCCTCTTTCACTCCGATGGAGTACGCCCATCGTATTCCACCAGTCACCACCCAATGTGAAGCCTGGCCCTCCCAAAATTCTGCTATTATACCAGGGAGAGACAGGACAGAGTGACCACAGAGGAGAACAACGTGTAAAATGCTTCTCTATTTGAATACTGGGAAAGCCAAATTGTTCTCCTGCAGATTGTAGCCCAAAGTGTTACCCTGGTGCTTCCCTTAATCATATGGACCATGGCCCTGTTGGAGGCCACCTGTATAGCTGCCAGCCAGTGCTGGAGGGGGGAGAAATTACCCGGTACTGATGCTCGCATCACGGTACCTGTTTCGTCTAACTCAAGGGCGTGCTACTAAGTGAGCAACCAGGCTCCGCCCTAGAACCCCGAGGCCAAACCCAAGCCCCTCCAAGTTCTGCTGCCTCACCTGCCTGTTAACACGAATCCCAGGGCAGACCACCGGCCTATAATCCATGCTTGGCCATGCCTGAGCTAAAATACCTCTGAACAGCCTGACAACAAGCTAACCACCAGCATTGAGTTATGAATGTTTCTGACGCTGCCAAGAAACATGCGCATAACTAAAGCAACTGGCACCATGCCATAAAAGTAACAATTCAACCTTCTATGAAACAAACGTGCCCTTGTGGCTATCCGAGTAGTGCTCCCTCCAAGCCAGCAGCCCTACTCAGGCAACCCGCACCCTCTAGGCACTGACACACCCCCGCCCCAGCTGCCCTCGAGTGCCTGGTCGAGTGTAGCCACAACCTAGGTTTCATCACTGCGTCATACCGGGGTATGATGACCCATCTAACTCGACTGCTGAGTGCCTATTGCACCATCGCAAGTATGCCTTTGCCTGCTCAGAGTCTGGCTGTAAAGTTGGAAGGCATTGACACCCCAGCCCAGGGTGAAGATGATGTCAGCATTACAGTACCTGGTGCTAAAGGCGGTCCCTGACCCTGATGGGACAGAAAGCAAATCCCTTGCCCCTGTTGAGCACGAACCCAAAACCAATTGCTCACCATGGTTTAATACCTTCCTGCTGCTAATCATTCCTAGCTGAATGTTGACAAATCCAAGTTCTGTAATGGCACTACTTCGCAGCCTGCACCATTCTGCCAGTGCCGAAAAGACCTTTGTCATGCTGCCTGGCCTCATCAATCTTGCCCTGTTCTAGCAGCGCCCGCTTCAGCCGTGGGGCAAACAACTCGCCGGTACCCCCAAACTGGCCCTGATGCGAGACAAACCGGGCCAAGGCACAACAGAGAGTGTACTAACTAATAGCAGGTCTAACAGTGTCAACAGGCATCCTCAGCTTACAATAGGCGTGATGGAGTTCACCTGTCACTGCCTGGTCGACGTGACCTAGGTACATGGTCCCCTTGCATGGCGGCATGCCATTGAGGCCAACATCCAATCCCCAATAAGTTCCACTATCTGCCTACGCTACAATCCTGCCTGGCGTTCCTTCATGCCCAGATATATAATGTGATGGCTGCTCTCCTCCGTCCTTAGACCCAACCACACCTAGAAGAACAGACACAGCGAGAAGAAGCGGCCTGTGACCTGCCCCAAGACTCTACGAAATCCTCCTACCGCATGATGTGAGAGCTCGCCACCAACCTCTGTCCAGGCCTGCCAAACCCACAAGTGTTTGGACCCCTAGTGCTCCAAGAATTGGAGGAGGGGGGGGAGGGGAAGTCCTGTCTGGAGATGTGTGTTATGGAGGACACTATTATTGTACCTATTGTTTGGGTGCAATATCAGTACCACGCGTACCTGATGTGTTTAATACTAAATAACAGTACTAACAACTCAATCAGCACAGGGCTATTTGCCCCCCGTCTTACAACCGTGTGTGGCAAACAAGGGAGATTAAAGGAAGGCTAACCCCCGTCAGACACAGAAAGACCACCACGTGGCTGTGCCCAAAGACCACCATCCCAGATCAAACAGACCCGACGGAAAGACAACCAGAGCCTAACGCTCTACACCCGCGGATGACCCCGGAAAACCAATCGTTTAACAATCGAGTAAATAACAACGGACATCCTTACAGCATCTGAAGGCCTAACCATTTCAGAAGTAACCTGGGACCCCAATGCCAGGCTTCAGTGCAGGCCTCGGCACCTGTGGTGTGTGTGATATTTGCCCACTTCCATGCAAGCCAGGGCCCGCGATGCATACTCTCTTCATGATCGCAAAAGCACACGTCAACCACCCTAGCTGTTCCAGTGTCAAATTACATTAACAATAAAATTCATAAAGAATGTTTCTTGCTGCTACTGATTGCGGTAGTGTGCAAGTCTGTCACATGTAGTATGGAGGTCCATGACTATTTGCTACTTTCCCAACTGTGATCTTACATTTAGTTAATTTCCCTGATGTAGGAATTTAAGTCAGGTGGACCCTTGTTATCACACACAAAAGGACCCAACCCACCAAGCATTAGCTATAAATTTCAGACAAAATCAGCTTACAGGTGAGCTCCAGTTACATGATATACAGGCACGTGTCATTGCATCCCTATATTACTACAAAAGGCACTACCTACAACAAGCTCCTCTATTGCTAATCAGTGCTTCTATTTGCATACGGTGAGAAGCCACATTATAGCTCAGTTGCAGGCAACCGAGAGCTAGCCGCCCCCACTCCTTGCTCTTGCGCTCCACCAGAGCCCCAGACCCCCAAATAAGAACAAGCCAAGGCCACACAGTCTCAGTTACAATGAACAAAACACTGCGGTCTCGGTTCCACTGCCTAACCCATAAATACTGAGCACATCTCATGCATCCCTATATTAAATACGCCCTTTCTGAACACAATCACTTATAACAGCATCGCACCATCTCTGGAAGTAACCAGGTCCTCATAGTGAGGAGGTCTTGCCCTCCCTGCTTGGCCTTGAACCCTGATTTGGAGGGGCTAGTCGCACCCAATGCTGAGAACCTTGCCTCTGAGGCACGGTTGCTGGTTACTCTCAACCGGCCCGAGCTGCTGAGCCACGTAAAGGAACTGCACTCTGTATGTAGATTCAAAGGTAATGAGCGGGCATGGCAAAGCATTTCATAGAAACCCGCTTACTGCCACAGTTCCAGCGTAGCTGTGAGATTCACTTCCCTTGCACCATTACAATAAGTTAATAGAAGGTGTCCGTCTTCCCCCGGCTCAAGGTACTTCGCTAGCAAAATTATATTGGTGAACGTGACCTGGCCTGTGCACCTGCCGGGCTGCTGGCGAATCGCAGCGGCACTGGTGACCCGACCACAGCTGCGCACATGAATTACATAACAATAACCTTAGCATCACGGAGCGTGCTGTGTGGCCCAAGGACCGACTATCTGGGTATCATCGGTTACATTCGTGTCCAAGTGAGTGCAGCAACGTGAAGGCCTAGCCCAGGCATGCGCCACTGGAGAGGCCTGAGGGAAGAGAGGACTACTGATGGAACAAGCTATCAATGAAAATAGTAAGCTGGGTGATCTAAGGGAAGTGCATATCCTAGCAGGGTAATCATGTAGTTCCAAAAGTCCTAATTGTGCCCGTACAGAGGACAAGGCTTGTAAGTGATGCACATCTAAAGTGTAACAAGACTGAAAGCACCCAAAATTAAGTCCCTCCTCCTGCCGTATTCAATATCTAATAGAAATACTATACTCTCTTCTGAAATGAATGAACGTACTCTTAACATTGGCATCTGTTATATAGCGCGAACTCAGCCCGAAGGATAGGAGCGGTGTGCATGAGCACCGTAATAACATTACATGCTCAGTCACGGGGATATTAGGTGATTTGCCCTGAATCACAGGATGTGGACGCGACCTCGAGGCTCGGGCCCTGGTATCCTGCACCAAAGTAAGCAGCCTGAGCCTCAGGGCCCTGCACAAACGAGGCGCTCCACACCCCCCACAGCCGACATTGCGCCTCCATCAACGCGGGATGTCTGGCGACCCAGGGCGGCCGAGGTGAGCGTCGCCCCGCAAACGAGGCAATGCGGACCTCACAGTGCCAGTCCTCTCTACTGTGAGAGTGCTAACATGACTCCGTGGTCGCAAGGAGCGAGCCACGGGTGTCATATAGCGCAGTCTCGACCCGCAGGATCGGAGCGCTGTGCAAGAGCACCGTCTATTGAGGGTCTCAGGTAAACCTCCTCTCGCCACCGGGAGAGGCGACTGTCGTGCGGGCCCCCACAGAGCAGCCCGTGGAGGAGGCAGGCCAGCGCGCGTTGGCCGTGGACAGGCTTGCACGAAATGTGGCTCGTGGTAACAGCCAATGAGTTACATGATACCGGAGGTATTGGAGGGCTTACATAGCCGTACATCACAATTCATGAACGTGGAGGTAAGTGATATGTCGGAAATCACAGAAAGTGGACGCCCACGCGGCTCGAACCCTGGTTCCTGCCCCAGAGGCGGCAGTGAGGCGATTTGGATTGCAATATGGTGCCGAAGGAGCATACATTTGACAGGCCCAATGCGACGTACTCATCTCTACAAGTAAGGGCTGAGACTCCCTCAGTCATCCCCCCCCTGCCACATCGGCGTCATTGTACAGCGGGTCATCGTGTGAACTACTTTCATATATGTTAGGGGACAGTTCACACACGTCACATGCTATGGAATTACATGTTCACCGCCTAAATGTGGCATATTGTAATCTACTGTTGGTTCTCCATCTCAGGTGAGGTGTGCTTGTGCATGTCTACTTCTGACATGCCATTTGGGGCCAAGTGGCGAAGGAGAGATTTGCCTAGAATCACGGGAGAGGACGCAACCTCGAGGCTCGAGCCCTGGTTCCCAGCACCAAAGACGGCAGCCTGGCTGTTAGGCAGCCAGGGCTCGTGCACACGCCTGCTAACATAACTCGACACAATGGCCTCACTAAAGGCACACTGTGCTCACTAAAGGCACCTTGTGCTTCTACTAGCAGGGAACGCACATCGCACCCCGAGCCCACTGGATGCAGTGGAACATAATTTCTGACTTGCCACCTCCGGCGGCGTAGCTACCTCGTTCAGGCCGTTGCGGTCCCCCACTGCGGTGCCTGCTTGTCTGCCTGCAGTCCGGGCGCTGCGCCCCAACACATCGGAAACATTGCTGGGCCGGGCACCCTGCCCCTGGACCAGAGACTTAACCCCAGGGGAAGCCCGCGAGGAACCCGCTGCCCCCTGTCCCGTCCTCCCAGGAAGCTCTGATTCGCCCCAGAGGGAGCCCGCGAGGAACTCGCTGACCCCCCCCCCCTCTCCTCCTCGGGAACAATGACCCTCAGGGACGGTCGTGTGACGCTATACATGAGCACCGTAGCAGTGCCGGAGATGGAGCGCTGTACATGTGCCCCGAGAAGTTGTACCGGGGCACATTAAGATGAATGATTCACCCCGGACCACACTGCCTGTGAAGTGGTGAAGTCGGGATTAGAACTCGAGTCTCCCGTTTCCCCAGTCAACTATTCTCAAAAGGCCACCGGATCCCCCCCTTTTAATATGCAAGTCCCTCTGAGCACCCGTGAAACATTGCACAGGGTAGTGCCTTATATTTAAACACCGCATAATTACTATTGCTCAAGATCGGAGCGCTGCACCTAAGCCCATGAAGGCATTACACATGATTGGAGCGCTATACGTGGGCATCGGGAAACAATCATGAGTCTGACACGGGTGTGTGCGTGCTTAAGCCCCGGCTCCCAAAGATGTGGACGCGCCCTGGCACCGAACTCGGCAAGTTGAGCCGCCGGCCCACACCCAGGCCCATCCCCCCTAGTGCGGGGGGGGGGGCGGGACGATGTGCGCGCCCAGGCCTTAACTAGCTGCCCGAACCCCGCACCCAGAGCTATTGCCACTAGCAAAGGCACTGCTCTGCAATCCAGATTCAAAGCATGACCGGGCTCTGGGTTTGCCATGGAAAGCTGGGGGGGGGGGGGGGGGGGGGGGCGTGATAATCCCAGCTCCCGGGTGAGGACTTGCCCTCGAGACTCGAGTGAGTATACGGCAGATGTGCCGAGCAGCAGTTGCCGCGCGCCGCCTTCTGCGCCGAGGGGACCCTAAATACCCAACTCGGAGTCGTCCGGTTAAGCCGACGCACCACATCCGAGATGTGCAGCTAGGCCCTTCTAGAGCGGCGTAGCTGATTACCGAGAGCCCGCTGGGAGTTCAACATTTTTTGCCGCGCTGTCTGCCCCAACCCCCCGCACATGATAGTGGGAGGACTCGACCCATACTGCGATAGGATCACCGCACAATGGAGATGGGGAGTAGGGGTGAAACTAACCTCGATGCCCGCGGTGTAGCAAACAGTGCGCGACTCCGGCGACCACAGGCGAGACGGCGAGAACGGCAAACGAGCGGACAAGAGGGCGAGGAGGGGGCGGGGACCGAATATGTACCCCCCCCCTTGGCTCCTCCCCGCCGGAAGCAGCTACCTGACTGGGGTCTCCCTAGGTCAAGCCCAGGGACACGACCTCCCACCCCTGTGCCTTCCTGTGGCACTAAGGCGGCCGCCCTCGAGGGGGCGGGCCGCTGCGCAACCCCCACCCCGGGCAGCCTTACAGACCCAGCAGTCTCGCCTCTCGCGGCCAGTCCTACGGGGGGTGCTGCCTTCCTCCGGGGAAGGTTGTTCCCCCGCTGCCCCATCCCTGCTCACAGGCCCCCGGCCTGACGCTGCCAGGCGGCAACAATAACATACACCCCCTGGACCAGATTCCGGATCGGATGTGAGACCTCTTTCCTGCTGGGGGCCCATTTGTACCAGGACGGAACAGGCCACACGTGCTGCACGCCAGCAGCTGATGGGGGCTTTCCTCGTTTCCCCGACTTCCGGTGGCTGTAGAGCCAAGAAGCCAGAGAGGCACGCAAGGACAGGAACGAGAGCCCATCTGGGAAAGAAGGGGTGCGGGGTTGTGACAAAAGCAACAGCTGAGATTTCAAAGTGGGGAGAGTGAGATGCAGGCCGTGAAGACCTGCAGGCCTGCACCACAACCTGAGCTGTAACCCACTCTGCTGCTACCTGCTGGATAGAACGTGGCCTAACGGCCAGAGCTGCCCGTTTGGAGCAGGGAAACCAGGTTCGAGTCTCTGCCTCAGCTCAACATCCTGTGATTATTCCGGGCGATTTGGCACTATATTAAAATCTGCAAAAAGAACAATTGATGGACAGAATGCAGAACAATCTCATACATTCACCCCAGTACAGAGATCTGGGCCTAAATCCATCGTTTTTTTGTTCACCATGCCATTCCAGTTTGGTTCCACCATATGCAAATCAGTCTTGACCCTGCGCCCAATAGGAACAGTCCAGCCCGAACTGCCAGGCCAGGTCCTCCCTGGACTGGAAACAAGCATCCTGGGACCGGTTTTGGGCTTTCAGTCCTCATCAGCAAGGATAGCTTGACCCCAGTGGCATGGTGAGCCCGGGACCCACGTCTGGGCATCCGTCCCACTCGGGGTGACAAATGCAACAAGCATTTGCAATCCAATAGGTTTCACATTTTCAAAAGTTTAAGCTATTAGCGTTGCAAATGACAATGTCTTTTATTTATGTTTTGGCTTTAATAACATAAATAAAAAGCATTGTTATTTACATTGTCAATAGCTCAAACTCATTAAATGTGAGACCTATTGCATTGCAAATGCTTGTTCTTATTGTGGAAGCACTTAATAAGAGTGCATGTTGCTTGTTCCCTCCCGCTGTCCTTACTGTTAAATCCCCTTTCCCACACTCCTCCCACTGTCCATCGTTTTCCTTTCTCCATCCAGTCCTCCTCCCACTGGCCGTGGTGCTCCTTCCTCCTCCCGCTGTCCCTGCTGTTGTTCGTCCCTCCCTTCTCTTTCTCGCTGTCCATATTGGGCCCACCCTTCCTGCTTTGTGTTGCTTGCCCCGTCCCCCGCAGCACTGCCTTGTTGTGTTGTTTGCCCTGAACACGTATGCACTGTGTTGCTTGTCCACCCCTCCACCCAGAAAAAAAAACGAACTTTCAACCATGCTGCACAGCTGCCGCGCTCCTGTACAACATGGCTAAAACACATTGACAAAGCCAATAGCTCTCTCATAGTTAAGATCTATTGGCTGTGCAATGCTTGTTTAAAATGTATAATGTCTTCTCGTTTTGAGCTACCATTTGTGTTTTACAACTGAAACGTCGTGCTAAATATAATGCACAATAGCTGCTAAATATAATGCACCCTAGCTGTCCAAAAGCAAATTCAGCAGGTTTCTGCTTTAATAATAAAAGCGTTTACACAGCGCAGAAGGATGGTGCAAACTCGGAACAACTCAGTCAAAATCCTGTTGTGAGAAAGTGCCACGTCTTTCAGTGGGTTTGAAACCCTCCCTGCCCGGGCCTGCCTCCCAGCTGTGGCATTGCTGTCTCGCCCCCTGTGTCCCAGAGACCAGCTTAATGAAGACAGTTCTAATGACGTACTGTACATGATACACAATACACACTACAATGTCATTGTATTAGTGAAATTATTAAGTTGTTTGGTAGTACCCGGAGACATGTTAGGGTGAAACAGACCGCGCAGTCTATAGTTGTATAAATGCGAAGGTTTAACATTGTATTAATGCTGCACACAATAGAACGTGCGCTGAACAGATCTGTGCATCAAAATATAACACAGGGATTGTATGGGGCAATTTACACCGGCTGGAACAGGCGGCCGTGGTTACAAAAACGCTAAGACAACGATCAACAGATAATGCTAATAGAGAAGCACATTTAAAAGGAGGCTTATAGTAATGCCCGTACTCCGGCTTATCAGCGACGCATTTTGTGCACGGAGCGTGCGGCTTGAAGCATTGCACCAAGGCGCTGTACGAATCACTGAAAACTGGAAAACTCTGCCCTGTGGTGGTGCTGCTGGCAACCTGAGAAGATACACGAAGCATTATACATCCACATGAGCAACAAAAAGCACTCTCCCCCGCCCGCACATACGGGAAACAGCCTTTACCACGAAGGCTTTTCTACGCGTTACGTTTACAACGGTACACTTACCTCGTAAACGTCTTCACAACGCGTATTGCTTCAACGACCGTCTTAACCACGCAAGCAACGTCATCACGGAACGTCTTCTTCCTCATCCGAAAAAATGCATAAGTCCCTTTTTAGTGTTGGCGAAGACGTGAGAAAAAGGCAAAAAAAAGAAGAAAGGGGGCTTGGGGGGGTCTCCCCCCCAAAAAAAGAAAAAGCGGGGTAAAGGAAAAATCGAGGTAAAGGAAATGCGTAGAAAAAACATTCCGTTGTAACGCATGCGTGGTAAAGGCATGCGTTGCAACTGAATGCGTAGTAACGACATATATTCGCACATACACGGTCTACAGCGGTCTTCGCTGGGACTGAAGAATCCTGCGCTGAGTCTGGCAATGAATTAATCTTCCTTGAGGCGCTCTACCCTGATGTATAGGTCGCCTCAAGAATTCTATTTGAAGGGTTAGTGGTTGTTAAGACAGCCCTTAGAACCACCCCAATCACCAAAACCCGACATTGTTCCCTGTCGCACCAACCATAGGGCAGTAAAACACAAAGGGCAGTGCTCGTTAGCATTAGCACACGACTGGGCAGTTAAGTGCCGCTGCCGAGGGTCCTTTGTGAGCTTTATACGGTCCTGATTTATATTTACGACCCCCAGGAAGGGGTGGGGGCGGAGGAAGAGGTTTCAGGTTACACATTGTTTTTATGGAAGGTGAGAGCCAACTTACTTGGTGTGATGGGAGCAGTGGGGGAGGGGAGGATGGTGGCAACACACCTCCTTGCAGCCCTCCACGCTCAGCATTTTATTTGCGTGGAAAACAGCCCCCGACCTGTGAAGTACTCGGGTGGGCTGTGTGTGCGCCGGGGAAGCTGTCTCAGCCAGGCTGACACACACCACAGGGGGAGGAGAGGGAGGTCTAAAGCCCTTTCAGCCCAAATGACGTTGCGCGCCTAGTCACCCCAATGGAGGCATTCAAGTGGGCAGCAATACTATGAACCAATTTCTGAAAATGTATATTATTCAACATTGTGCGTCCTTGAAATATCAGAAAATGGGGGACAAAATTCAGTAGAGCTACTAAAAGGAGACCTCAAAACATGCATTGTCTGGGGCCCGAAAAACGTCTATGATGATACTGCCCTAACAGTGCTGAAGGCGTTTTAGCAGCAGTGGACTGCAGGCCTCATATCCTTGGAAAAACCCGGCGCTGTTTCAAAGCTGTAAGCGCTCGTCTCAAGGGCACAGCTCCCTACAGTGATGAAGTGATTCTAGCCGCCCCGGATCTCTGAGCAGCATGAGTCTGCCCATCAGGTTCATATCAGACACAGGCCTCGTTCCCTTAGGCTTAGAGAGACCTTAAGCTTTCTCAGAGCTGTAGTATACAGCGCCCTACAGTGATTAAGCGCTTCTAGCCGCCCTGCGGGCTCAATCTTTGAACAGCATGTGCGAAGCCTACTGCAGGCATCATATCCTAAGAGAGATCCTGCGTGGTCTCGTCTCAAACCTGTAGGCTTTAGTCGGTACAGCGCCTACAGTACTGAAGCTCTTTTAGCAGCACTGCCCGTACCTGGATCTGATGAGAGGGGCAAGTTGTTTTCCACAGGAAGAGTGCAGTTTTTACGAGATGGGTGAACCGCGTGTCTGGTTGCGCGCGGCTGCTAATATTTCGGATGTAAATTAAAACAAGCCAGAATGACAATAAGTAAACAGCGTGTGCCGCGCTGACACTCACTCTCTCCTTCAAAAACACTTCCTGGCACGCACTTCTTACACATTCTCGAGGACACAAACACTCGCCCACAAATACGGTCTGCGAGTCAAGAGAAAAGACGCAAGGGAGATTTAGAATAAGACAGCAGCATGCAACCCCAGGCATTTAGAACTTTAACAACACTGCGGGCAGCTGATAACGCGCTGCCGCTTACACTAAACACGCCGGAATGACAATAAGCAAACAGCGTGCGCCGTGCTTCAGCCGGAATGACAAAGAAAAGTCCTCACCCTCTAATTAAAGGAGGTAGTAACACGCCGCAAGTAAAGCATCCAGTCCCGGTGGGTGGGGCTAAAAGCAGACAGAGCGGCAACAAGGAGGGATTAAAAAGCCTCCTTCACAATAGAGAGGCTGCATTTAGCATAAGCTATGACGCAAGCCAATGGAAAGAAGGGGCGGGGCTTCAAGTACCCTTCGGAATCTGTATTGATTCCAAGAGGCCCTCGCAAGGCGAGAGCAACGCATGCGTGCTGCTAACGCCAGGCGAGACCTAAAAAGAACAGACATGGGTCCCGTGCTTCCCATGCCACTGGAGTCCAGCTATCCTGGCTGATGAGGGCTGAAAGCCCGATACCGGTCCTAGGATGCTTGTTTCCAGTCCAGGACCTGGCCTGACAGTTCGGGCTGGACTGTTCCCATTGGGCGCAGGGTCAACACTGATTTGCATATGGCTCGGTCCAAACTGGAATGGCGTGGTGAGCAAAAAACAATGGATTTAGGTCCAGATCTCTGTACTGGGGTGAATGTATGACATTGTTTGGCATTTTGTCCATCAATTGTTCTTTTTGCATTTGTCGCCTCGAGTGGATCGGGTATGCCCAGACGTGGGTCCCGTGCTCTCCATGCCACTGGAGTCAAGCTAGCCTGGCTGATGAGGGTTGAAAGCCCGAAACAGGTCGTAGGATGCTTGTTTCCAGTCCAGGGAGGACCTGGCCAGGAAGTTCAAGCTGGACTGTTCCCATGGGGCACAGAGCCAAGACTGATTTGCATATGGCTGGGTTCTAACTGGAATGGCATGGTGAGCAAACAAAACAATGGATTTAGGCCCAGATCTCTGTACTGGGGTGAATGTATGACATTGTTCTGCATTCAGTCCATCAATTGTTCTTTTTGCGACTATATAAAAACTGCAACATTTTTTTTTTTTTTTACCAAAGGCCGAATGGAGCACGAAACTCAGCGAGGTGTGGTTGGCCTCAGCGCGTAACCTTCGTAGCTGACAGCCAACCACCAAGTGTTAGCTGCATTTGTTGAATGATAACCTGTAGCGTTGGGTCGAGTTACAAACTGACTGAACAATTTGGAAGAGGCCATTAAACCATACGCTCCCAAAGTTTCTATAACTAAATGAACCCAGGCAGCACTACATAATTCCAATTAAAGGCAGGATGCCAGCAAACGATAACAGAATTATCAATGCAGCCACAAGCGACAAAACACTGATCAGAATTATGTCCGCTGGCAGACACTGTTGGGCAGGAGAGGGCATGGCTGTTTCAGCTGCTGCCCTCGGAGATGGGGAACTATGAATCCCGGCTTCGGCTCACCATCTTGTGATTCTGGGCACATCACTTTATCTCGTTATGCCTAGAACATGTGTAACTAGTCTGGTTTGTAGGTCGAGCCTAGCGGCAGTGCGCATGCACCGCTTGCTCAGCGAGGCATATAGTATTGGAGTATGTACTGGAAGCCCCGCCCACTCTCGGCCCATTTTTGTCATTGGCTTGTGCCATTGTCCTTCATAAATGCTGGCTTCCGAGTCGTTATTAGGCTTGTTAGTCCCTCTTTGATGCCGCCTTGTCTGCATTTGTTACTTTCCATAACGACTGGACATTTTACTTGGCTTGTTACACGGTCTGCCTTATAAGTGGGTGGGCACTATTTTCTTTGTATTTGCAGCGCGCTACGCGTGCTTTCACTATGGGGCCGCACGCACCACTCGCAGGACGGGCCATGCAGCTCGCCCAAATTGTTTTTTCTTTTTACATTAAATCATGGGCCCCTCAATTCCTGTTATTAAATGTATCCAGTGCGCCATCCCGGCAGGAGTAACGGCGGCCACGTCTATCTTATGGTTAGTTGCATTGCTAAACGAGGCTGCATGCCTTTCTTTTCCTCTTTATTTACTTTGGTTACAATTGCCCCACTCGTGCTTTAACTGTAAACAATTAAGCTAAAGTGCGGTGCCGTGATTGGTTCAAAAGTAAAGAAATTTGTATTTCCTTACTTTTGAAGCAATCAGGGCATCCGCGCTCTAGCTTAAGATGTTTACAGCTAAAGCAGGAGAGCCGCGATTGTATTGCAAACGCTCGTTTTAACTCCTCCTGGCGCAAGAATGAGACGCTTGCTCCTGCCATGGCCGTGATTGGAGGACAAGAAAAGTTTATCTCCCGGTTGCCCAAACTCGGCCAAATGGGAGGGGCAAAAATGCTGCTTCCAAATTTGAACCGACATTGCTCTAATCAGGTAAAAAAGATTTTTTCACTAATGCTTTCTTGTTTTCGAACGTTTACTTGAGAGGAACCTTCGTTCCAGTGAACGACCAAGCAACAGGATTAAAAGCGCAAGGCAAATACTTATATGACAAGGCAAATACTTGGATTCGTGAAGCATGTTGGCATTAAAAGTTCACTGCAGATTAAAGTTCAACTTCTCATGTCAGTACAGCATTATTAAAAGGTGTATTAGTAAGAACAATTGCATTTTGAATTGTCACGTCGGAGAGCTCCCTGCCCAGTGAAACGTGTTACCAGTCCTGTGTTCTACTTTGCATTCTAGGTATTGTAAATGACAAAGCCTTTTAATATTATGAAAGGCATTGTCATTTACAATGCCAATAGCTCAAAATCTCACTATTGTATTGTAAATGCTTGTTTTGTAAAGCACTCGAGTGCAATCGGGGCAAGTATGCAATACAGACTACACATTAGAAAAACATATATGGCATCAACAAAACAAATACATCTGGACGGAGCTTATGATAATGAAATACTCCAGCAGGAAATATGATAAACGAATATCACGAAAGAGTGGTTGTGTCAAACACGTATCGAAAGAGAGAGTACCAAACATAAAGCAGTGCCACAGACCGCGAGCAGCTATCACGATAGTCGTGTAAAATGAAAGGCGGGGACTCAACAATAGCAGACACGATATACGAGAATCACGACAGACCACAAACAGTAGATTCGTAATATTATATCAGGTAAGAGACGAAGTACCAAACATGATATAAAGTCATTCAGAGCACAGCACCAAGATAGTTTAGAACCGACACTCTTGTCGGTTTGGTTTTAATTTAAACAACACTCCAAAATAAACAAAGTTGAAGTGACGGCAAGGGAATTCGGGAGCGGTGCGGTTACGGGCCGCCGCGTATGAATAATGGGAAAATTGTTTACTCGATGGGATATGGGATACTTTCTCATCTTCTATAACGAGGAGGCTAACTACAATTTATTTGTGAGTTTGACTCTCTCATCTGAGAGGTCGCTTTTGATTCTGAAAGTATATCCGCTACACAGTGTGTTACTGTATAATACAACAGTTGCAGCTTTCCCACTGGGAAGCGTCCATTTGGTGCACTGCAGGGGTCACAAATAGAAAATTGTAATCAATTTAATCCAAAGTCAGGTGGTGATTTCATTTGAAATTCTTTATTCGTCTTCAAAATGAATATTTCTCATATTGTAATGGTCCACGTTATCCATGTATTAACACAAATCATATGAATCAATGGGTGGGCATCAGACGAAGGTTACAAATATCCCCAATGCATTTCGGGCAGATCACTGCCCTTCATCAGGGAGTATGTTCCTGAAAAACAATAAATCAAGGCAAAAGTGAAACGACTGTTAAGGATGTGTGCAACCCACTCCACCAGGTATCCGATCTTTGTGTGTTAGTTATAGTGGTGAACAATCATTAACTTTAGCGGAGTCTCGTCTTACGTGTGTGTTACTGTACAATACCCAAGTATACGAAGGGGGCTGGTAATTATCCAGCACTTACACATAACAAACTGAATTATTACAGTTGAAGTGTATTTACTTTTGTCAACAGCCTTGAAAAAGTCGTCTATACGACGAAACACGTGTCGGCTGTCTACGTTCTACCTACGTGTCAACAAATTAACCGTCTATATTTAAATACTGTGTATACATATGGACTTTATCACGCTCTTCAACTTTGTTATGTTGTTTAAATTAAACAGAGTCGGTTCTAAACTATCTTGGTGCTGCGCTCTGAATTGTATTTTCAGTTGTGCAGTATACGTGAGATCTTTTTTCATATACTGAGTAACACTAAGATGACGGCATAGTGTTTTTCATTGAGCACGCTATTGCGACAGTGATCTTGCACTTGCAAACTCCACAGAGGTGCTAACTGTTCATTCCTACCACTGCCATCGCATTCTAGTGCAGTGATCTAAAGTCATCCAAGAAGATGGAGTGCAGCAAACACGATATAGAAGGATCATGCAAGACAGCAAGCACCAGACACAACAGATGAGCACCAGAGAAGACAGAGGGCAGAAGAAACAAAACAGAGGGATCATCAAATACAAGGAGCACGCTCGAAAAATAAGTATTATGAAAGTCTGTGAGCAGCAAACAAAATTATAATTCAGAAAACAAACGTACTGCCAAACACAGCAACAAACTCAATGCAAGGATCATAAAAGACAGCGAGCAGCTTACACAATATTCGAGTATTATGAAAGGCAACACGCTGGAGACAGCAGCATACTGGATAAACAAGTATTAGTAAATGCAATTTAACAGGGTAGAGGGCAGCACACAGTCTGCAAATGTATCAAAGGCAGGGGGGCTGTAAACACTGCAGAGGAGTACCATACAAGCCAGATGGCATTTAACACTGTGCAGGTGTATCAGAAATGCCAGAGGGCAGTTAACACTGTACAGGTGCATCATAAATGCCAGAGGGCAGTTAACACTGTGCAGGTGTACCATACAAGCCAGAGGGCAGTTAACACTGTGCAGGTGTACCATACAAGCCAGAGGGCAGTTAACACTGTGCAGGTGTACTATACAAGCCAGAGGGCAGTTAACACTGTGCAGGTGTATCATAAATGCCAGAGGGCAGTTAACACTGTGCAGGTACATCATAAATGCCAGAGGGCAGTTACCACTGTGCAGGTGTATCATAAATGCCAGAGGGCAGTTAACACTGTGCAGGTGTATCATAAAGGCCAGAGGGCAGTTAACACTGGGCAGGTGCATCATAAATGCCAGAGGGCAGTTAACACTGTGCAGGTGTACCATACAAGCCAGAGGGCAGTTAACACTGTGCAGGAGTACCATACAAGCCAGAGGGCAGTTAACACTGTGCAGGTGTATCATAAATGCCAGAGGGCAGTTAACACTGTGCAGGTACATCATAAATGTCAGAGGGCAGTTAAGACTGTGCAGGTGTATCATAAATGCCAGAGGGCAGTTAACACTGTGCAGGTGCATCATAAATGCCAGAGGGCAGTTAACACTGTGCAGGTGTATCATAAATGCCAGAGGGCAGTTAACACTGTGCAGGTACATCATAAATGCCAGAGGGTAGTTAACACGTTGCAGGTGTATCATAAATGCCAGAGGGCAGTTAACACTGTGCAGGTGTATCATACATGCCAGAGGGCAGTTAACACTGTGCAGGTGTATCATAAACGACACATGGAATTTAACATTATGCAGGTGTATCATAAACGTCAGATGGCATTCAACACTGTGCAGGTGTATCAGAAATGACAGGGGGCAGTTAACACTGTGCAGGTGCATCATAAACGACAGAAGGCATTTAACACTGTGCAGGTGCATCATAAATTCCAGAGTGTAGCTAATTCTGCATAGGGGTGCCATACATGACAGAGGGCTACAAACACAATCCAGAGGTGCCAGACGGTTGAGTCTGCCCAGAGGTATCCTAAATATCCGAGAGCAGCGACGACTGTACACATTTTAAAGTATATGAGGGCCACAAACAGAGTAAATGTGTATCATACATGTTAGTGGGCAGCATATACTGAACAGAAGTATCAAACACCGAAATATAAAAGCCAGAGGACTGTAAAAAAAACTCTGCAGATGTATCTAGAGCCAGAGGCCAGTGACTGCAAAAACTCTGCAGATGTATCTAGTGCCAGAGGCCAGCGACTGCAAAAACTCTGCAGATGTATCCAGTGCCAGAGGCCAGCGACTGCAAAAACTCTGCAGATGTATCTAGTGCCAGAGGCCAGCGACTGCAAAAACTCTGCAGATGTATCTAGTGCCAGAGGCCAGCGACTGCAAAAACTCTGCAGAAGTATCTAGTGGCAGAGGCCAGCGACTGCAAAAACTCTGCAGATGTATCTAGTGCCAGAGGCCAGCGACTGCAAAAACTCTGCAGATGTATCTAGTGCCAGAGGCCAGCGTCTGCAAAAACTCTGCATGTATCTAGTGCCAGAGGCCAGCGACTGCAAAAACTCTGCAGATGTATCTAGTGCCAGAGGCCAGTGACTGCAAAAACTCTGCAGATGTATCTAGTGCCAGAGGCCATCGACTGCAAAAACTCTGCATGTATCTAGTGCCAGAGGCCATCGACTGCAAAAACTCTGCAGATGTATCCAGTGCCAGAGGCCAGCGACTGCAAAAACTCTGCAGATGTATCTAGTTCCAGAGGCCAGCGTCTGCAAAAACTCTGCATGTATCTAGTGCCAGAGGCCAGCGACTGCAAAAACTCTGCAGATGTATCTAGTGCCAGAGGCCAGCGACTGCAAAAACTCTGCAGATGTATCTAGTGCCAGAGGCCATCGACTGCAAAAACTCTGCATGTATCTAGTGCCAGAGGCCATCGACTGCAAAAACTCTGCAGATGTATCCAGTGCCAGAGGCCAGCGACTGCAAAAACTCTGCAGATGTATCTAGTTCCAGAGGCCAGCGTCTGCAAAAACTCTGCATGTATCTAGTGCCAGAGGCCAGCGACTGCAAAAACTCTGCAGATGTATCTAGTGCCAGAGGCCAGCGACTGCAAAAACTCTGCAGATGTATCTAGTGCCAGAGGCCATCGACTGCAAAAACTCTGCATGTATCTAGTGCCAGAGGCCATCGACTGCAAAAACTCTGCAGATGTATCTAGTGCCAGAGGACAGCGACTGCAAAAACTCTGCAGATGTATCTAGTGCCAGAGGCCAGCGACTGCAAAAACTCTGCAGATGTATCTAGTGCCAGAGGCCAGCGACTGCAAAAACTCTGCAGATGTATCTAGTGCCAGAGGCCAGCGACTGCAAAAACTCTGCAGATGTATCTAGTGCCAGAGGCCAGCGACTGCAAAAACTCTGCAGATGTATCTAGTGCCAGAGGCCATCGACTGCAAAAACTCTGCATGTATCTAGTGCCAGAGGCCATCGACTGCAAAAACTCTGCAGATGTATCTAGTGCCAGAGGACAGCGACTGCAAAAACTCTGCAGATGTATCTAGTGCCAGAGGCCAGCGACTGCAAAAACTCTGCAGATGTATCTAGTGCCAGAGGCCAGCGACTGCAAAAACTCTGCAGATGTATCTAGTGCCAGAGGCCAGCGACTGCAAAAACTCTGCAGATGTATCTAGTTCCAGAGGCCAGTGACTGCAAAAACTCTGCAGATGTATCTAGTGCCAGAGGCCAGCAAACACCGAAACGTATAAGCTGGAGGTCTGCAAATAATACACAGAGGTGACACAAAACAATAAATTACAGAGGAATGCCAACACTATACATGGGTACCACAAGTAGTCAAAAGCAACAATCAGGGCCTGAGTCGCGAAGGTACTTGCGTATAGTAAAGTTACGAGTGCAGAGTCTCTGCACTCACGGCGGAATCGCTGCATGGCGCACTGTGGAGTGCACCGTGCGTAGATTCCGCCCAGATCCGCGACTCCACCACGAGTGCAGAGACTCAGCATTCGTAACTTTACAACGCGTAAGTACTTTTGTGAATAGGGCTGTCAGTGTACAGTCGTATCATGGATACATTGGTGAGTAGCAAATACTGCACGAGGTTTGATAAATGTCAGAGAGCAGTAAACCTCACAGATGCATCATGAATGCCAAAACACATCTAATATTGCACAGGATAGTAACAACTGCACAGAGATAGCAGGCAATGCACAGTGAGTAGCAAACAGAGTCCAAACATCATGAGCACAAAGAGATTACAAAGTATATACCAGAGTAAAGACCATGTACATTTTGCTGTTGTCGAGCAAGAAGCTGGGTAGAGTGTGAGTTAATACAGTGGGGTATGTGGGAAGCATGTTGGCACCATGCATGAGATTCAGACGTGCGCGTAGGTTGTGACAAATGTGTCACTGACAAACATAGAATGAAGCTGGCAGATGCAGACGTGATAGGCATGCTTTGCCACGCAGTTCTCATCTTGGGGCATGTCAATGAGCAGGGATCTGATCTAATGGGAAGAGTTCAAGTGGGGCTATGGGAACCTCCAGCCCTCTAAAGGGCACCCAGGAGCGGGAGGTATGATGGAGGGCAACATACTGGCGGCTTCACGACCAGTCTACGAAGCGTCGCATGGCCTCCTTGAGGTCCACCCAGATGAGGCTGGGATGAAGTGCAAAGATGACACTGGTCTCTAGAACCACCAACACTGGCCTCTAAAACCACCGACACTGGAATCTAAAACCACCGACCCTGGCCTCTAAAACCATCAAGTGGGTAGGAGTTTACAAAGCGTACCGATATGTGGCGATGTGTGATCCAGAGGGGAGCACTGTTGTCCAAGCTATCAAGTGCTTAAGACACTCAAGTTCATCCAGAAGCAGCAGGGAGGCACATTGCTGCTTCCTCACAGTCATGTATGTGTCCCCGGAGCACCCGGCAACAAGTGGCCTCTGGGTGGAGTCACTGCTGACCACCACCAAAGCTAGAGAAGCTACTGGTTCCACCCAGGAGGGGAGGGAACCTAATAACTGGAAGACAGCTTCCCAGACTACAAAGTCAGACATAAGAGTGTGAGATTCGACCAGGAGTTAGGAGTCAGGTACGCGAGTTACGCTTTATGGGGCCATCTTGGTGGGATGCAAGCGCCTACGGTTAGGCTCTTATGGGTCTAAAGAGGAGAGACTTTAAGTCATGTAGTCTGAGCCCTAACGCCACAGAAACCATGGAAGCAGCATGAGAAGTCTGGAAGGGAGGGACGGGCAAAAAGAAGAAGAGGGTTCTTGACCCAAGCCCTTTGGGACCTTGGCAGGGCCAAGGTTGCTGCCAAGTGTCCCTGGGAGGTGAAGGAAGCCTGAGGGAGTGAATGATCTAATATGGGCGCAGAAGAGGCCTTGCAAACAAGGGGGGATGGAGGGGTCACCAGGCTCGTTACGTGGCCTGAAGGTGGACCTGGCTCACAACCTCAGCAAACATAGAAAAAGGACTGACCAGGTGACAAGAAAATGCACACAAGGGACTATGCAGAATGAGGGGACATGGGTCAGACCTCAAACCTCAGCAGAACACAAGTATGGTGGGCGGCAGGGAGCAGCGCTATCAAGAAGCATGTGGGACGCGAGCGTCGATGCACACGTGAAGTGTGGTGGTGGAGCACAGAAGTCCCATGAAAGCAGGGGAATCACACACAGGCTGTACAAGTATGAGAGTTTCAAACCTGCCAGCGTCCTTTCAAACAGCACATCAACAAACTCCAAGAAGAAATCCAAGCCTCCATAGGAAGCCCGGAGTTTATTTGAAATACAGGGGAGCCCTCCCTTAATGTACTCGGTCAGAGTGAATTTCCTGCTATGCCAGAGCGAACATTTCCGGTCCTTCTGTTTTCTTTCACTGGAGGTGGAAACACAATATACTGCAGAGAATGATCCGTCTGCAGTTGGGAGCCAGCGACTAGTGCAGAAACGGAGCCCATTCCCCAACATGTGGGTCCCCGCGGAGATGTCCAGGTTTATCAACACAAACAAACGGCGAACTCGGGCCAGGATCTCCAGAGTCACTGGGCGAGAGGAGAACTGCTCAAAAATGAGCCCTGCCCCTTTGTGATCTAAGAAGGAGAGGGCAGTAATTCCGAGAAGAGCGATTTAAAACAGGACGCTGGAGAGATCTGAGAACAGCACATCGGATAGGTTTAAGAATAGACCACTGGATAGGTTTAGGAACAGCACACTGGATACGTTTAGGAACAGCACACTGGATAGGTTTAGGAACAGCACACTGGATAGGTTTAGGAACAGCACAGTGGATGGGTTTAGGAACAGCACAGTGGATGGGTTTAGGAACAGCACAGTGGATGGGTTTAGGAACAGCACAGTGGATGGGTTTAGGAACAGCACAGTGGATGGGTTTAGGAACAGCACACTGGATAGGTTTAGGAACAGCACAGTGGATGGGTTTAGGAACAGCACACAGGATAGGTTTAGGAACAGCACAGTGGATGGGTTTAGGAACAGCACAAAGGATAGGTTTAGGAACAGCACACTGGATAGGTTTAGGAACAGCACACTGGATAGGTTTAGGAACAGCACACAGGATAAGTTTAGGAACAGCATACTGGATAAGTTTAGGAACAGCACACTGTATAGGTCTAGGAACAGCACAGTGGATGGGTTTAGGAACAGCACACTGTATAGGTTTAGGAACACATTAGGCAGGTTTAAGAACACACTGGGTAGGGTGAGGAATACCACATTAGCTGAGTTTAAGAACACACTGGAGAGATTTAAGATCATCACATTGGATAGGATTAAGAACATCACATTGGATAGGTTTAAGAACAGCACATTGGATAGGTTTAAGGACATCACATTGGATAGGGTTAGGAACAGCACAATGAATAGGGTTAAGCACAGCACATTGGATAGGTTTAAGAGCAGCACATTGGATAGGTTTAAGAGCAGCACATTGGATAGGTTTAAGAGCAGCACATTTGATAGGGTTAAGAGCAGCACATTTGATAGGGTTAAGAACCGCACATTGGATAGGGTTAAGAGCAGCACATTTGATAGGGTTAAGAACAGCACATTGGATAGCGTTAAGAGCAGCACATTGGATAGGTTAATAAGCAGTACAATGTATAGGTTTAAGGACATGGCATTGCTTAGGTTTAAGAACATCACACGCGATAGGTTCAAGAACAGCACATTGCAAAGCTCTTCACTTGGGCGTTTTGCTGAATCAACCATTTGGTGCACTGGTGGGAAAGTATTTAGTCACAAATTTGACAAGAACCAAAAAGCGTATTGTTCCATTTGTAGAGTGCATCTGCTACCTCCGAAGGTGTCCTGGCGTTGATAACCGCTAGAGTCTCCTAGGTTGGTCCTGCAACTAGCTACGGGGTGAAGAACCAGGTTTCAATGGCTTTCTGAACTCAGCAATTCGGAGGTGGAACAAAGGGAGCTGGCTTCTTAGGCGCGTTGACTGAACTAGAAAAGCTTTGCTTCCAGGTTTCGTTTTTGAAGAGATGGTGGAGGTGGTAAATTAATACTTCAGAAGCTGCATCAGACTTTGGCACTATGCGGTGCTGTACTGTCTGCGAGCGGGGAATGATGCTCCAAAGTTCAGTTTTAGGTAGCAGAAGCTGCATCAGACTTTGGCACTATGCAGTGCTGTACTGTCTGCGAGCGGGGAATGATGCTCCAAAGTTCAGTTTTAGGTAGCAGAAGCTGGATCAGACTTTGGAGCACTATGCGGCTCTATACTGTCTGCGAGCGGGGAATGATGCTCCAAAGTTCAGTTTTAGGTAGCAGAAGCTGTACCAGACTTTGGAGCACTATGCGGCTCTATACTGTCTGCGAGCGGGGAATGATGCTCCAAAGTTCAGTTTTAGGTAGCAGAAGCTGGATCAGACTTTGGAGCACTATGCGGCTCTATACTGTCTGCGAGCGGGGAATGATGCTCCAAAGTTCAGTTTTAGGTAGCAGAAGCTGTACCAGACTTTGGAGCACTATGCGGCTCTATACTGTCTGCGAGCGGGGAATGATGCTCCAAAGTTCAGTTTTAGGTAGCAGAAGCTGCATCAGACTTTGGCACTATGCGGTGCTGTGTCTGCGAGCGGGGAATGATGCTCCAAAGTTCAGTTTTTGGTAGCAGAAGCTGGATCAGACTTGGGCACTATGCGGTTCCAGCACTTGGAAAGGCTGGAGATCTGGACAGCATCTTTGAAACTGCTTTGTCCTGGATCCATTCTTTCGTCTGAAGGTACTCTTGGAAAAAAGGAATCCAGAGTCATCTTCATGATTGGTGTTACGCAGCGTACCCCAGGGAGCACGGGTCTCCTGCTTCCTCGGGTGGTACCTATGACCCTTGATGTAGCCCCTCAAGGAGTACCAGGGGCATTACCAAATATATGCTGATGACACCCAAATCCCATTCCTGCTGGAGCGCAGCTCAGCCCAGGCTAACATTAGAGCATGCTCGGACCATGTCTTCCATTCGATGAAGGAGACTTCCTCTGCATGGAGCTAAAACCAAAACCATGGCGATGAGAGGGACAGGACCGGTCCCCCTACCCTTTGTCTAGCACCCAAACTTGGGACACTCCCACAACTTCACCAACAGTAAGGAACACAGGGATTATCTTGGCTGTTGAGCACTGTGAACAGGTGGGTCAACACACAGCTCTGCCTTGTCCACAAAATTCTTTTTCTTCCAACTGACTGTCACATGAAGTGCACAATTGTGTTGGTAATGGCACACTTTGGCTAGCCTAATGTCCTCTGGTCAAGGATCCCTAAGAAACTCATTGACCAGATCAAAGGTTGCAAACACAGGCAGCAACAACATGCTTGAACCTGGAACAGCATAATTTAATGGCCGACCCTTTAAAGCAGCTTGTATACTCAACACGTGTTTAACTCCATTAATCTGCATGTAGTATATTAATCAACTGTAGTAAGTGGCTGCATATTCCGTTCTAATGAGTGCCACCCGTATATTTAGTTGAATTATAATAAATGCATTCATTATGAAATGTCTATAGTTTCCTAACGTGCATTTGATATAATCCTTCATGTTAACCGTCTTCATTTAGAACCTGTTTTTTAAATTTATTTTTATTGGCATTTCGTAATATGAAACAAACATTACAACAAACAGCCAGTCAGTTGCTTGAGTAATACAGAGTGAATAATCCAGACTACCACCATGTGAATCACAATTATACACATATATATAGGCGCTCCTTCGTACAGACCTCGTAGGAAGAATTCTTTTTTTATTTCCATTATGAAGGATAATATCTACAGTACGACACAATAGCTCACTGCTGGGCACAGTATAGCCATAATCAGAAATATAAATAGTAAGACAAAAGAACAACAAAAAAGAGAGACACAGGAAAGTCTCAATAACAGTGTGCAGCCACATGAGTGCCCACCCCACGAATAGCTCCCCACGTCTCATCCCATATCCCTTCAAGACAACTCCTGTGACCCTGTATGTAAGGGACCATCTCACAGGGATAGCCAGGACGGGTTCCCCAGCGGTCTACAGCGCCGGGACGCCCCATTGCTGGGGCAGCTGTGCGCTTTACAAGTCTACAACATTTACATTTACAGTCATCTCTTGATGTTCACGAGCCCACGTCACAAATGGTTCCCAAATATCCTTGGGCCTAGATGCGGAAGGCATCATCTCCCAGAAGGTGGTCAATTGCGAGTGGCCAAACCTTACATCTTTTATCCAATTAGCTTTACTGGGAACCCTCCTGCTGCTCCAATGCATGGCGACCCGTGTTTTAGCAATAAGGCGGGCAGTTTTCTGAACTGAACAGGTGTGTCCTTAACATACCCCAGCAGTCCCTGTATAGGAGTGGGATCCCCGGCCAACCCAGTTATTTGGTGTATTACATTAAAAACATCAGACCAGTACATTTCCAATCTCGGACAGTCCCATGCAACATGGAAGAAACCAGCAGGAGCAATACCACACCTCCAGCAGCTGTCGTCGTCTCGGAGACCTATACGGTATAAACTGGTAGGTGTCCTGTAAAATCTGTGCAGGAATTTAAAATGGATTAAGCGGAGTTTGTAATTGGGGGAGAGTGCCGTAAATTGGCTGCAGCAATACAACCATTGGTCTTCCGTGAGCGGTGGCTGGAGGTCTACATTCCACGCCAACAATGCTCGAGGGGTCATCAGCGGTGCTGATGTCTGCATGTGATTATAGATCCTGGTGATGAGTCGGCGAGGGGAAGCTGATTTGAGTATGTTTTCTAGAGCGCTTAGAGTGGGTGGGGCGTCCGGAAAAGTGTTATGTATAGACCTGCACACTGTCTTAAATTTATGATATGCAAATAATTCAGAAAACAACACCTGCCCATCCCCACCAGCTATCGGAGGGGGTCGGAACGATCCCTCTGGATATAGGTTTGCGAAAGTGTGTAGTTTCATTTTGTGTGCCAATTCTTTTCCAATTCCGCCACCCGCGGGGAACAGCATTGGATTGTTTGCCAGGGGCATAGCCGGGGCATATAGAATGGGAGCGCCGGCTCTCTTCCGCAACTCGTCCCAAGCCCAGCGTAGGGTTTCTACGGTGTCAATATGGTCCCGGGGGCGTTTAAATGTCTGAAACAGGGCGACCCACAGGGGGAGGGGCACTGCAACGTCTGCCTCTACAGCTACATGGGGCTGAAAAGGATTAGGGTGCACCCAGTAGTGTAAAAACTGAGCTTGTGCACCCCATGCATACAATTGCATGTCTGGAGCTCCCAGTCTCTCCTGGCCCAAAGGAAGTGTTAAAAGATCCCATGAAATTCTCGCCTGTCCGCCCGCCCATACCAGGAAGATCAGCAGGGAACACAAGGTTTAAAAAAAAGGCTTGTGTAAGGACTAGGGGGAGATTAACATATAAATAAAGGAATTTGGGCAGCACCACCATTTTAACCAGTGCTATTCTCCCGGCCAAAGAAAGCGAGAGCCCAGCCCATGCAGTGATCTTGTCTTCCAGCCAGGTTATGGCGTGGCCATAATTCATGTTACATAGGACCTGCATGTCCCTGCTAATCCATATGCCTAAATATTTCACGGTTCTGCCATCCAATAAAGAGGGAACTCCGAGGGGCCCTGGACAGTACCATCCGTCAGAGGGAAAATGACAGACTTAGCCCAATTGATCGAGATACCGGAGAGGCAACCAAATTTAACAAATTCCCTCAATAGCGGACCCAGGTTTGATGACGGATCAGACACATATAAAGTAACGTCATCGGCATATAATGAAATTAAAAGACTACAGGCACTGAAGCCTATTCCTATAGCGGTATGATGTTGCTGGATACGCGCTGCAAGTAACTCCATCGCAATCGCGAAGAGTAGAGGGGACAGCGGGCATCCCTGCCTTGTACCCCGTGATATGTTAAAAGGTTCCCAGAGGAGACCATTCACCCTCACGCGTGCCAGCGGCTGTGTGTAGAGGAGGCGGATTAGGTTGATTAATAACGGACTGAAGCCCATATGACCCACAATTGCAAACAGGTATTGCCACTCCAAAGTATAAAAAGCCTTCGTGGCGTCTAAAAAAACAACTGCCACTTGGACCTCGGGATGCAAATAATGTAACACCGAAAACAAAGTCCTGAGATTCTGGGATGTTGCTCTTCCAGTAATAAAGCCTGATTGGTCAGGACGTGCAACCAGTGGGAGCAAAGGCTGCAGCCTATTAGCAATCAGTTTTGCAAAGATTTTTACGTCTACGTTGATTAAAGAGAGCGGCCTATAGGAGTCCAACTCATCTTCCGGCTTCCCAGGTTTTAACAGGGTGATTATTACTGCCTCACGCATCGATGGGGGGAAGATGCCAGTTTCACAGACTTAAAAAAATAGCTCAAACAGCTGGGGCGCTAGTTCCTCAACATAGGTTTTATAAAAAGCGGTTGTCAGCCCGTCCGAGCCAGGGGCCTTGTTGGAAGGTAGGCTTTTTATGACCTGTGCCATATCTTCCACCGTAAATGGGAAATCTAGATATTCCCTGTGTCGTTGACTCAACCAGAGCAATTCCAGGGAGTCCAGGAAAGGCAACAGGCCTTCGTGACTATTGAACTGTGTAGTAGTATAGAGTTTAGAGTAAAAACTCGAGAACTCATCTAATATAGCTCTCTGCCCCCTGCTGACCGACTGGTCAGCAGTCTTCAATTCAGTAATGTAAGCGGTAGATCGTGGGGCACGGTGCATTGCCGCTAGTGTCCGTCTAGGCCTATCACCCTCTCCGTATCGTCTAGCCTGGGCGTGCTTACCTAGGAACTTGACTTCCGTGGGCCTCCTCCTCAAATTCGAGCAACTTTTCTTTCAACGTTGCCAACGTGCTGGAATTCCCAGAGGAGTAGAATTGTGATTCTAGTTCCCCAATATGTTTTGCAAGGGTCCCCCGGATAGCCTTCAACAACACCGCTTGTCGGGCTATACAGTGCCCTCTTACTACAGTTTTAAAGGCTTCCCACAGGGTAGCCACAGTGTCCACAGAGCCCCCATTCAGGGAAAAGTAATCGTTTATGTCTCCTCTAATCTCTTCCTTAAAAGCATCGTCCAGGAGGGCTTCCTGTGGCAGCCACCAAGTATACATCTGCGGAATAGAGTTAGGTAATTCCAAGCGCAAAAGACAGGGAGCGTGATCAGATAAGGACCTGGGAAGATATAGGACCTCCCCCGCCCACGTAGCCACGTCCCAGGAAACTAACCAATATTCTATTCTTGACCACGCTTTATGATATTCTGAGATACAGGTCCCTTCCTGAACCGCCGGGTCTGTACGTCTCCAAATGTCCACCAAGTCTCCGTCGGACAGTATAGCTTTTAATGTAGCACTGGCCGATGGGTGTAATGTTCTAGACAACCCCTTCCTGTCCAATAAGTCATCAAGAATGGCATTGAAGTCCCCTCCCCAAATAATGCTGTCACAGTTCGTTGCTTTTACCTTTACGCATATAGATCTAAAAAACTCGGGGGAGTCAGTGTTGGGGCCATATACCGCAACCAACACCAGTAGATTCCCGCCCTATGAACTTTGTATAATCGGGTATCTACCGTCTGGGTCTAGTTGTTTCGCACCGGCTTTCCAGTCAAGGCCTCGTCTGATCAGCACAGCTACCCCTCTAGAGTAATTTGAGTAAATAGAGGAGTAAATCGACACCCCATCTGCTATGCCTCAATATAGGAGATGATGGAATACTAAGATGTGTCTCTTGCAATGTGCAGACATCAATGTGGTGTTGAAGTAAATAGTAGTGCACTAATCTGGCTTTCCTACCATCATTTAACCCCCGAATGTTCCAGGTGAGGAAATTTAAAGAGTCATAGGGTATCCATGTTTTCTCACTCCTTATGTTCCAACTCGCTGCTTAAGGTCTGAGGGTTGGAATGTGTTCCGGTTGTGAAGAAATCCAGATGGGGGGGTCGTTCCTTTCGCCGGCTCAACTCTGGAATAAACTTCCACTGAGTCTGCGACTGGGGCCCTTAGAGGGCGTTTTTAGGAAAAATCTGAAGACTTATTTCCTTCAGGATAATGGTCCGGTTGCTTACCTTAGCGGCTCTCACCGTAGCACGGGGACACACTGGCTGAGTGTAACCAGGCGCTTTATAAGTGCGCTATATATAGTGCAGCGAGACAGAAGGAGCACAACACAATGGCAGATATGGTCTCACATGGCAGTCATCAAGAATAATAAATAGCAAAGATCTGACAAACAACAAAACAACCCCACCCTCCAACCCACCACCCACTCCAACCCCCCAATCAGGTTTCAGAAAACCCATCCCAAACATCGCAACAGCTACAGCTACTAGTGGGAACTCTCCCATGGGGGCGTAGTACAGACGGCATACTCCCCTGATTACTCAGGTGGCCAAGAACATTTTGGCGAGTCTTACCCAGGTGTCTCATGAAAGTATAAACCAAACACCCAAACCTACCAAAGTCCATAGAGAGGGTGTGTAGCCGACCCATGAAAACAAGGCTATAAAAAAATTAGTTAAGCATAGTGAAAGGCAATAGAATGCATAGGCAGGTGCATCACACATAGACCCAATGAACATGTGCATCAGTGTAGCAGATTGCATATCTAATATAGCAGGCACAGAGATAAACCCCATCCCCCAGTTCTGGCAAACAGAAACCAAACCATACCAACTGGGGTCATCTCAGCGCAAACTCAGAAAATTCTGGGACTGCGGCATGTTTCAATCATTGTCACTTAAATTGCGCTCTTCAGTCGCCGATCCTTTGTGACGTGGATTGGATAATTTACCGACAATATGTTTCGCAAATTTAAGAGCAGATTTAGAATCTGTGAAGAAGTGAGCAGACCCTTCATAAGTGATCTTGAGTTTGATGGGATAAAGAAGTGCGTATGGGATCTAGGCCTGCAGGAGTAGACGCTTAGCCTGGAGGAACTCCCGCCGAGCCGCCTGCACAGCTGGAGTAAAGTCCGGGTAAAAGGAGATGATGATAATTCAGGATTTTGGCCAAAATAGTCTGGGAGTAGCGCCAACAGGCAGCCTAGGGCCCAGAGCACGACGCGCTCTCTCCACTGCGAAGACGAGAGAGAGAGGTGGGGGTCGAACAATTTGTGGAGCATATCTGCGACATAGGTCTCCATCTTTGCAATTGCTGTTGTCTCCGGTACCCCATTGATTCGGAGGTTACTTCGGCGGGACCGGGCCTCCAAATCCTCGTTTTTGGTGCGGATTATTCTAAGCACTTTGTCCATCTGGAGGAGTTGTTCCTTTATCTCCACTTGGAAGTCATGGAAATCCGAGACTCGGTTCTCCAGCACATCCAGTCTAGTCTCATGCGTTCCCACTTGTGATTTAACAGCGTCCAATTGGGAGGTCAGCGCATCCAGTTTAGTATAAATGTTCCGGAGACTGGAGCTCATTTCCAGCACGAGGGTGATTGCAGTGTATTAAATAGTTTTTCAAGGTTTTCAAGTGTACAGTGAAGGAGGCGATCAGCATTCTTTTTTAAGGAGAATGAGGGCACGGTCGATAATGCAGGTGTGCTGTGCGAAGCATTTAAGGTCACGATAAGTGTATGCATCGGTGCACAAGCTGGGGTTCTAAAAGATGCACGCGGTCGAATCAGTAAACTAGCGGTGGATATCTCCAATCTGGAACGTAAGTATGAGCGGAAGCCCGACCCAGAGCAGTTCACTGCGATACGGTACCTAGTGACAGAGCATAACGAAACCGTAGACCAGGAGATGGCACATAGATCGCGCCGTAGCACGGCACGTTATTATGGGGAGGGAGGACGACCTAGTCGATCTCTTTCGCAGAAATTGGTGGCACCTCGGAGCCAAGTACACATAACTGAATTGCAAGACGAGGAGGGTGAAGCACCCTACACCACACCAGAAATCAGTAACATAGTGCTTGCCTTCTACTCCGATCTGTATGGAAAGCGGGCACACGCCTGAGCAGAAGAGGTTAACTTGTATCTGGAAGACACCGCGCTGGGCTGGCTGTCGGAGGGCCAGCGAGAATACCTTACACAGCCATTTGACGTCGAGGACGTCAAACTCGCTAAAGGTAAAGCTGCCGGCCTAGATAGGCTCCCGAGCGAGTTCTATAAAGCCTACGTCGAGGACTTAGCCCCAAGGCTATGAGATGTGTTTGCAGAGGCATACGAGACTGGTACCCTTCCACCCACACTTAGGAAGGCACTTATCATAATGCTCCTGAAACCTGGTAAAGAAGCCAGTGGATGTGATTCTTATAGGCCTCTCCATGATTAATATAGATGCCAAAATACTGGCAAAGATGATTGCCAGCAGGCTACAGCCCCTGGTTCCTAGTCTAGTGCTCCCGGATCAGTCGGGGTTTGTGCCCGCTAGATCGACTATGCACAACCTACGTACTGTGTAAGCCATACTACACTATTTTGAGCCGGAATTTCAGGCGGTAGTGGTACTACTCGATGCCGCACAGGTGTTCGACTCTCTGCAATGGGAGTACATGTTCACGGTGCTGCTGCGCATGGGCATGCCACCCTTCTTTCTCAAATGGGTCCATCTGCTATACCATGATCCGATGGCACGCATACGGGTGAACGCCCTGGTGTCAGAAGCTTTTTCAATACACAGAGGCACGCAACAGGGTTGTCCCCTGTCGCCCATACTTTTCACGCTCGCACTAGAGCCTTTGGCATTTATACTACGCCAACGGCATGCTAAGGCAGCGTTGCAGTTCCGTTAGCGCCCATTGGTGGTTTCACTGTGCGCAAACAATATGCTCTTGTACGTCCGCGAGCCGGCAACTTATTTATCGGAATTGCTCCACGAATATGTTAAGTTCGAACGGTATTCAGGCCTCGGTATCAATTGGGTGAAATCTACAATGTTTCAGCTGATGGTCGGCACCCGTGAGGTGGAATTGGACTTTCCGCTTCAATGGTCCACCGACCCAGTTCGGCACAGAGACCCTGAGGTGGTGATCTCCACGAATTATGGCCGTGCTATCACTAAAATCACAGACCAGGCGACGAGATGGGCTAAGCTGCTGCTTTCTCTAGCAGATCGAATAACAGTAGTTAACATGACGATCCTCCCTAAGCTACTCTATTTATTCATTAACATTCCGATTCATCTGAATATTGCACTATTTAATACACTGTATGGGGAGGTAGGAAACCCCGTTGGAGCTGGGAGGTACTGGTGCAGCCGTTTCAGCGTGGAGGCTTTGAGGTCCCCGATATGAGGCTCTATAATCTATGCGCCCAGGCGCAGTTTGCGCACTTCTGGTATCACCTGCATATTGCCATTGAGGCAGACTCGGTGCTGCATGTCTCACTGGAGGCCGCCGCACTGCTGGGTGGGCACGGCGGACCGCGGGATGAAATCAACCCGGTACGCTGCACTGCGTGGGTGGCTTTGGCACGCAAGGCGCAAATAGATTATATTTATGCCCCGACGCTACCACTTGCTGCACACCCGGATAGCTCTGCTGCACAAGAAAAGGCTGCTTTGCACACATTGAAAAAAGTGGGGATTGCAAAGCTGGGAGAACTTTACCAGCAGGGCTAGTTTCAACCACTCTCATATATACAGAAAGGGCAGGAGCAGAACCTGATGCTGGGATTCACATATGTGCGTGTAAGGCAAGCTGTACGTGCAATATACCCCGACTACCCTTCCAAGCCAAGAACGCTTGGAGCACTGCAGGCGGTGTTGACAAGCGACTCGCGCAGCGGACTGATAACAAGAATATATAATGCATCCTTGAGGGAGCGGGATCCAATTGACAGCCCCTCCTACAATAAATGGAACACGACACTTGGGGCCACCATGTCCGCCGAGGCTTGGAAATTTTGCAGTGAACTAACGGGCCAGCGAACTGCAACCTACACATCATTTATTTCAAATACCTGAATCAACTCTATTACACACCGGTGCAATTGCATAGATTTGGTTTGCGAGAGAATGCTTACTGTGTGGGAAGGATGATGCAGACTTTTTGCATCTTGCATGGGGTTGTGCTGGCATACACGCCTTCTGGGTTAAAGTTACGAGTGTGCTCACGGGGGTGGTGCTGGAAAATGTGAAGTGTGCACCTGATGTCTGTCTCCTTGGATGGGTTAAAAACCTCAAACCATGTGAACGCAGATTGGTAGCTATTTCAACTTTATGCACCTAGAGGACAGTTGCGAAATGCTGGGGGGGCAAGAACTCGCCCAAGGTTGAAAGGATGGATCCGTGACCTGTTGTACTGCAGGGACCAGTTGGGAACATATGCAGAGGACCTGCCCGAAGCCTCACGGCCTAAAGATTTTTGGGCGCCATTGACAGGGTACCTGATGGGCAACCCTGATTTGCAGTAGAAAGTTGCAATGTGGACTTAATTGTTGTAGGCGGTGGGACTGTGAGTGCTATTGAGGCCTGTTCAATATCTCCAATAGTGTATAACATCGGGGTTCAACGGAAGTATTCAGTGCCAGGGACAAGGGGGAGGTAGAGGTGGGGGGTTTGTTAATGGATTGGGAATTTGGTTCTATAAATGTAAAATGCTTATAATACCTATGAGTCTCAACTGATTGCTAGGTCCAGGCTTGGGGCTTGTTAACACTTGTTATAAGCTAACAATAAAAAGATTTTTTTTAAACAACAGTTCCAGTAGATACATGCGCTGTTGGCCAATTTAGGTAATCACCACCCTTCAATATGAGCATTCACACCCTACCATGACGACCCCACCTTAATACGGAGTATCCAATTGTTTTCAGGTGCTCCTTTCACACAGTCCTGATGAAGACCCCACCCTAAGGATCGAATCACCTTGAACATTTAAGGGGTCGAAACGTTGACTACTACCACTATTATACAAGCCCTGATGACTGAAATTAATTATCAGTGTCTCCTAATGCTATGTGTATCTACTGGAACAGTTGACCTGTGAAAGGCCAGAAAGGTCTCACTATGTGAATTTGATGTATACATGTCACATTACCTCTCCCTTGTCAAATACCCTTACTCACTAACTTTGATCCAGAACGCCCCCACCCTTCCTTCCCCAACACGAGAGCACCTTTGTTACAAGTATGTTACAAATATATTTATGATTCTAGATGCAAGAGCAACTGTGTTTGCCCAACTAAAGTGATTAATGCTTTGAAAATAAATCTCATTCACTGCCGATCATGCAAAATTAGTGTTGTGAATGCCGTTTTCTTTTTTGTATTGTTTAAATTGTTGCTATTGTGACCATTTGTCTACTTTAGAATAGAAGACCAGTCCCTATCTGCCTTTGCTGAGAGAAGACCTCTTCTCAAGTCTGCTGATCTCCCCTGCTCAGTGTTAAGCTTCATTCTTGAATACTCACTCTTTTCATTGACCCTTAAACCTGGTTCATCAGATGCTGATCCTGTCCTCCTAGAATTTCCACTTGCCACTTTCGATACTCTGTTTAGAACAGGAAAGGTCTTTAATGGAACCTGCTGGGGTCACAATTTGTTAGCTCTATATCATTCTATTTTGTGTATTCTTTCTGATCATATACACATTCATACCGCATGAACATTTAAATACGTATGCTCTTACCATATTTTTCTATTAATTTTGCAGATTGACTTAATTTATATTCTGTACTAAATTTGTTAATAAAACCCTTAAGGTGTAACACCATCCTCTCTGTCGGTTCTCTGAAGTCACATCGGTTTCACTGTGTTTGCAATGCATTTCCTTGCTTTTGATTTTGGCCCCAGCCTGACTCTAGTCTAGTGCATAGGCAGAGGCCTAGGTCTGAACCCTAACACATGGGCGGTCCCGGACCTGTACTATGACATCAACGGGTGCAACAAACGTGTCCTCAGTGCACAGACAGTGGACTACTGTCACTGTAATGAGTTTACTACATAGAGTCGTGGTGGTAGCTTACCATGTTTTGTGAATCTGTAGTTGTGATCAGACCTTTTTATGTGTGTTACTGGAGTGGAGGCCTGTTGGCCCACTCAGGTAAAGTTCCACTTTTATGCACAATCCTAGATCCGAGCGCTAACATCCCAAGTGTATGTTGTACATATCTGTGTATGTATCTTGCATGGCACGTGCATGGTGTGAATGAGTGAACCTCAGGATAATGGAGGCCTGCAGGATCCATTTTGAAAATCCAACAACTGGCTTTGTGCATAAGATGGAGGTGATGTTCTCCTACACAGTTGAAGTATATTGCTGACATTCCTGAAGGTGCAGAGTGGGGACCTAGACATAGAAGTGGGGGAAAGAGAAGGCAAGGCTCCTTTAGAAATCTGAATATGCGTTATACTGAGAAGAGCTTCTTCCTGAAGCGTTGCCCTTTGGTAGGTGGTGGGGATGAAGGGCGGAAGTGCACTTTCTGTTGTTCAAGGTGAAAGGGACACCTTAGATGAGGCCAGTCTTTTCTCTGTACCCTGATCACTCTTCAGTGTGGCTGATGACAAGGTGCAGAAAGCTCACACCTCTATGCCCCTCTCTTGTGGGTGTTCAAGGCTGGAGATTAAATCGCTGTGAGGAGCATCACTCTACACAAAGATTGCCTCTGGAGAGCAGCCTATGGAGACACTTGAAAGGAAAACCACTGTTAACCGGTTTTAAAAGTGCTGATCCACCTCTCCGGTCTGGTTTTGACTGTATAATGTGGAATTTACTGACCCACTTGTTCTTCCAGTTCAAGAAAGGGAGTGCTCTGCAGAGTACTGCTGTGCCACCAGAGTTGGTGTCTGTCTCATACTCAGCTTCCCAAAGCTGAGGGGACCTCACCTGAGTACACCCCATTCTGCAAGAGCTGATTTCCTGTCCTGAAGTGCCTTGAAGCTAGTTTGTCTACTAAGAGAGGGAAGGAGCCTGACAACCCTGCAAGAGGAGTGTCTACAGGAAGAAAGAGGTGCAGAGGGATCCCTATGTTTGCCGAAGTGGAGGGCAGTGGAGAGTGAGTGCCCTAGTGTCAGTGGGTCAGAGACTCTCTAGTGCTGTTCATGGCGGGAATCGTGAAGCTGCGAAATGACCTGAGCCGCTCACCAAATCCGTGAAGCTGCTGTGTGACCCAAGCCACTGACCCCGATTTGGGAAGTTACAACATGACCTGAACCACTACACCTGTATTGTGAAACCCTGGTGTGGCCTGAAGCAACTGGACTGGCACCCTGTTGCACGGTAATTGAGAGCAGTTGTGCAACCGTAGACCTTTGGCGTGCCATATGCTGTGATCTACCATCCAACTAGTGACGCCTCACCATCTGCTGGAGTCTGGCTGCGCATAGACGCACAGATTTAGGTCCCGAAAAACCCGAATTGGGCTGCCGAGCACCATCTGGACCAGCCATGAAAAGATCCAGCACACCCCTGAGCAGTCGTTCCCGACAGCAGGTGCATCACCCGTACGTGACCGATGAAGAAGCCAAGGGAAACGGCATGCCTGCACTCAGCATGGAGGTGTGTGAGTGAGCTATCATCGGAGGAGCTAATCAGCCACCTGAAAAGCACCACCAGCCCAGCCTGTTCGGATTCTGGTGAGCACCAATGAACTAGTTAAAAAAGACTTTGCTATTACAAGAGAGCGGTGTAATCTGCACATGAGCATTATCACGCTAGAACCGGACCCAGGAAGGAAACCGCCTGGACCATAAGGAGACCTAGGGTCAATAGTGAGAAAAGAGGTCAACCTACTCCACGGCCAGCACTAAATAGTGACCTTCGTTTTTTAAAATCATAAGAATCTGAAGATGTAAAAACACACATTTTCTTATGATTCGCATTAACGCTGGTATGCTTTAAAGTACATTTCTTCTTGGAAGTCAAGAATTTGACTCGACAATCCTTCATTCTACTAATGTGTGCTTTCTGAATGTGGAGCTCGAACGCCTCAACACTATCCCACTGAGAAGCCTGTGACTGTTCATCATGGCTACCACTGAAAGTCAGAAGCTGAAGGATTCTACTTGCAGCAGTTGGCAGATATTATGAATTGTATACTTCTTTATTTTAATTGTTAAAATGAATTTAGATTGTGAAATTTGATATCCCTGTATAATAAGTGATGGTGGTCCTTTAGGAAGGATACTCATTAGAGGTGTATCAAAATAGTCGCATTTGCTTTTTATTAAATTTATTGTGGATTCTGCATAAAACACAGAGAAAGTAATTCATAATAAAAGCATTTTTTTTCTCCAGGTTTATGGTTCATGATATTTATTGTTGGACTATTATTTGCCTTGTATAAAATGTGTAGGATCATGTCCATCTGATTCTTTAAATGATTTCCAAAAAAGTTGTTTGTTTAATCCTTAATTATTAAGTGACTATACTATTTGAAGTGCATATAGACAAGAAATAAGGAGGAAAAGGGGAATCATATATTGTTCTTGTTGAACTGACCCAGGGGCATCAGAAGCAAACAAACTCCAGTCCCAGGTCAGAGAATCAGCAGGCCCTGCTGGCTCCATATCCCCTTTGAATGGGGTCTGACACTACATTATACCAGCCCTAAAAGAACGCTCTATAGCTTAACAGTGGATGCCTAGATTACCTTCAATGTTCCTTCCATTGTCCATAACGCCTCAGGTGTGTACACTCATTAGCTACTGACTAGTCAACAATCAAGAACCTTCACTAAACAACTGCACGCCTCATCAGCCAGTAATCTTCCACACGGTTTAAACATGGATCTTTGGGAGTGAAGGCTATAAAATGCCCTGGACAAATGTATGAGAGCCAAATGAACCAAAATGTGGTTCAGAAAACAGATGAAATAGGAACTCTTCAACCCTGCTACATTTGACGACTCACAGATTGAAAGGGTCTGGAATAAGAAAAAGTCAGATATGGTTCAATCGCACACACTCGACTCCAAAGGTTTCGCAAGCTCCTAAAGATGACTTTTCATTACATGAATTTCAGCACTCTAAAGTATATGAAAGAAGACAGTTATTGCTACACAAAACTTTCAGATTAATTTCAGATTTCATCTTCCCGACTGCTTAAAAAGCCTTAAATTCTTCCTACAGTAGCTGTAAATGACCTTAGAAATAATTGGTTGAAAAAACTTGTGCTGCCTTTCCTGCAGCACAAGCTTACACCCTCTGATTTCCTCCTGGTCTTGTCAAATAAATCTGCAAACAGGTGTATGTAGAGTGAGCAAAAGCAGAGTGAATTCTTCAATTTCAGAAACATAGGGTGTCTCTTGACCCTAGGACGTATCTTATAATGTTAGTGTTCTGAGATGGAGGCCAGCTCAAGCTATGATCAGCTCTTTTTTTGTCCCAATCTGACATGGAGGCCATCTTGACTCTTAAATATGTCTTATATATTTACTTTTCTGACATGCCGCCCATCTTGGCTCATACACATGTCTTGTATTGTAACTGCTCTGACATCAATACTGTTTGGAATCTTGAACGGGTCTTCTATTTTCAGTGTCTGATGTGGAGGTCTTCTTGACCGTTCAATAACTATTCTATCATCAGAGCTCTGACATGGAGGCCATCTTGACTCATACACGTGTCTTGTATTGTAACTGCTTTGACATTAATAATGTCTGGAATCTTAAACGGGTCTTCTATTTTTAGTGTCGGAAGAGGAGGTCTTCTTGACTGTTCAACATGTCTTATCATCAGAGCACTTGTCGTGTATAAACCTATAAACCTATATAGGATCTGCGCGTTTAGACAACATACACTGTAGGATTGGTGTCAGACTGATTCTAGACACCCCCACCGGGTATGCTGGCCTATGTACCAGCTAGCTCACAGTGCCACTAGAAACTCCTCTTACCAAGGAGAGAATAGTTCCTTGGCAACTATTGAGCATGACAACCCTGATCCCTCAGGACCATGGAAACAGTGTACTATGTTTCGCTCAGTCACTCATACTCACTCAGAGTTACACAGAATTAACGGTAGGGACGTTTTTTCCAATAAGTATTTATTGAACAGTCGTTATTCTAGTGTAGCATAGGTGCGCTGAAACAACCATTAGACAGTAAAAGATATAAATGATTAGAAGCACTAAGAAAGTAAAAGGATGTCAGATTTCTACCATTTTTCAATAACCATGAATACAGGCAAGTATATAAAATACATGACAATAAAATGAGTACTGCTACAATGCTACCCTAACTAGATGTACCTAAGTGTACCTAGCATGTATGTAGGTGTTAAGCCAAGAATCCCTATAGGATAAAGTCAACCCCATTACCTGAAGTGAGATACTGTAGGACCCCGTCTTGGTCTCGAGTTGGACAACCCGCAAGGAATGTTAGACCACTGCAAGCTGGAGTATCTGCATGCAGGAACCTCAGCGTCTCGCGTCTGTGTGTGTCGGCAGGGAAGTCCTGATCTCCACTCCTTGTGTCAGCAAGATGTGATGTTTTTGTACCCAATGGTTTCCCCGGGGTTCTACCTCGCTGTGCCACTTGTCGGACTTAGGATGACGTCGGGAATTACGTTTATACATAGATATTATACAGGAGATGATAGTCCTGCTGAGTTTTCAAGAATCCTCATGCATAATGTATGAAGCTCTTACCAGGGAAAATCCTGTGTTTTGTGCGCAGTGTCGTATCTAGGTAAAAGGTCAGTCCCTAAGAACCGTTATGTAGGTAATGTAGGGGAGAATATAGGTGAAAGGTTACCCACTCCTCATCCGACTGGACGACATAATTACATTTTAACGTACTATTAGGCTGTCTAGGCACTGGCACGCAAATAACTACAATAAAAATATCGTTAGTTAAAAAACGTAAAAAAAATTCTAAAAACATGGAAAAAAGGAAAAATTGTCACTCAACCAATAGCTCTAATGTGTCCGTATATATAGTTCAAACCGCTAAAAGCATCGGAAAGCCATGCAGGTCATAAAGAATGTCTATTGTTTGTGAGTTCCAATCTTGACTTTGTTTAAAAAAGGCAAAATCTTTCCCAGGCACACGACGAGCTAAATGTTTGTGTGTCCTGGCTGGTAGACACAACATCGCTGTGGCCTGCCTTCGCAAACGACGACCCTTGTAACACCTCGCAGATCACGTCAATTGAGCACAGATGATCTTCTGTACTGCCTGCTGCTGATGCTGGGGCAGCCTGTGTGCCATCCAAGGCCTGGGTGTCAGTGGAGGAGCCGGTGTCCATTCCAACAGGAGCTGAGACTTCCTGTGGAGGCTCTAAGAATGCCGCCATCAACATAGGAATACGTTGGGGACACTGCAAAACATGGGCAGTTATCGGGTCCAGTAAAGCATCAACGTCTGGTTACGCAACTGATGGAGGTGTCAGACAGAGATCCAACACGCATTCTTCTCCACAGAACAGGCATCGGAGAACAGGTAAGATGCAGTCCATCCAGACTGGTCTAAATGACAAGAAACAAGAGGCGCTCAATTCTCGTAGGCGAGGTGTGCCCAGATGTTGTACCATGCGATCATGGTATTTACGCTCCAGGAGCACTTTTTCCATCTCCTTGGTGACTGGGACGTCCATTGCGTAGCAGAAAAACTACTATCAGGATACATGCTATTAGAAACAGGATCAGCGAAAGTCCTCCAAAAATGCTTCAGAATACGGAGTTTATAAAGTTTGGTATAACTCCGAGGACCGTCTGAAAGGTGCTTAAGAGTCCCGAACCTATGGTCTTAAATAGATGGACTATACCCATCGTATCAGACATGTTGAAGATACGATTTACCATGTCTGTGAAATGGAAGGGGCAGTTCGTAAGTACGAGTGCCTGTATCTCAGCCGAGGACCTTGCGATCTGGAGATCAAACGTCTCCCGGGCGGAGGTTAAGGGCACGGTATTCTGAAGAAGAATGGCTTTCATTCTGCTCAGAGTATCAAACAGTATAAAGGAAACATTCAACGAAGGCCATAGCGGCGCTCCCTGACTGTGTGTGTTGGTGGAAACAATACTTGCATACAGCAAGTAACCCTGGAGCTCACAGTGATGATATGCGATGCCTGGAAGCATCCCACAACAACCTTGATCGTTCAGTATCAAGTAAATCCCATTCGAAAGTAGCTTGAATACCAGGGTAATCAAGGCTGCTGGGGTACCCTTTAAGAGACAGGATAGGTTCACTACTGAACCATTGCAGGCCCTGTGCAGCCTAATATCATGGCATATGAGAGAAAGCATTCTCGCAGTTTGTACAGTTTAGAAATACTTCTAGATCCCCACTCCTGCATCAAAATCTGTACGGTAATTCCCAAGATTCCTTGATGAATTCCTTACCAATTTCTTCATATCTTCCTGCCTGTTGTTGTTCTAGGAAATACTGAAACTGGAAAGTTGTGACCAGTAATGTTATATGGCCATGGATCAACCATTCTGTGGACGGTGATTTAGGCACAGTAAAAGGTAGTCTGTCCAGTTTTTTTAATATGCAGCATTGTATATTTTGCTCCACTCTGTGCCATTTTCATCTGGTTTTCTGTTAGATTATATGCAGAAAACAGTGACGTACTGTTGATAAAATGCCAAGGAACATAACCTGCGTGCAATGATGCAGCGTCCAGCTCAATAACATAATAGGACGTAATTGTGATTGCCCGTGCTGTAGTATGGACAAATCTTGTTCTAGTACATCAATAGCAGAAGATACAATGTTGCCCAGTGTTAGACTTGGCCCTTTTTGCAGGGTCATCCCTGAACTTTTTGCCTTCCTCCTATATTTTTTCTGACCTGTTGTTGGCTGTTTTATGACTCCGGGCACTTTACCACTGCTGATCAGTGCTAAAGTGCATATGCTCTCCCTATGGTAAATTAATGTATGATTTGTGATTCCATGATTGGTTGATTTGGTTTACCTGTCAGACCCTAGTACAGTGCACCAGGAGTGCCCAGGGCTTGTAAATCCAAATGTTACTGGTGGGCTTGCAGCACTGGTTGTGCCACCCACAGAAGCAGCTTGTAAAAATGTGTCTAAGGGCTGCCATTGCAGAGCCTGCGTGCAGTCTGGTACTGTCATGCTGACTGGGTAAGTGCACCCACTTGCCAGTCCCTAAACCTTCCCTTTTCTTCATATCAGACACCCCTATGGTAGGCCCAAGGGCAGGGTGCATTGTAAGGATAAGGTAGGACATGCCCTGGTGGGTGTGGCACGTTCTAATAGTGAATTACAGTCATTTTAGTTTTTCACTATTGCAAGGCTACCTGTTCTCCATAGGCCAGAATGGGCAGTTTGGTTATTACATTTTATAATCCTAACTGACTCAGGGAACATGGAAGAAATTCGAATTTAGTATGCCTGAACTCAGAATGATAAAATACATATTTTAGTGAAGTTGGTTTTAACATTCTGTGTTTGAAAATGCCACTTTTAGAAAGTAGGTATTTTCTTGTCTAACCATTCCAACCTGCCTCTGCTAGGCTGTGCATTCCCTCTCTGGAGTTTTGAGTGACAGGGCTGGGGAATTCCAGGAGACAGGGTGAGGTGTCCCAGTGGCGAATAGAGAGATCTGCATCTAGATGGGTGGGAGGAGTTGCACCTGGGACCTGAATAGGGCTGTGCCTTCCCTCCACAATGCTGGCTCCACCTCCTGTGGTGCGTCTGATGCCTCTGCCCTGCACTCTGAAAGGAAAGAAGGAGTCAGGTAAACAAAGTGCTCCAGGACTTACCAGAACTGGTTTGAACAAGGCAAAGGCCCCTCTGCCCTCCGAGGACAAAGGATTTTGGGGTATAAGTATTGGGACCCTGATCCCAAGAATTTAGATTACTTTAGGAAAACAAGAAGAAACCTCTGCTGAGGAGAGGAACCAAGAAGAAACTGAGGAGAGACTATCCCTGAAACTGGGGGATTGGCCTGCAGGGGTTGCCTAGTGAACTTTGTGTGTACTTTTGCTCAACTTGTGAAGGATCTCCAATGGCTTGGAAAAGAGCTTGCCTCCTGCTGAAGTCTCAGGAACAACAGACTTCACCTCCCAGCTCCCCAGAGTTCTTTGGATGTGCCTACTGCTATTGTTGGGCCTTCTGAGGGACTGCATGTCGCAAGGAGCTGGAAGCGTGACTCAAGGAGGAGAAGCATGCCGTCGTCGGAGCTGTTGTCGTCGCATCGCGTAAAGTGTGTCACCGCTGCATCTGTCGCATCAAGGGGAAGCGCCTCGCAGCATCGAAGAAGTGTCTCACAACGCCGAAGAAGCGGGCCGTCATCGCAGCCATCGTAGCTGACGCATTGCACCGCATCAGGAGAAGAGTCTCGCATCGAAGGAAGAAGCGTGTCGCCATCGGAGCCATCATAGTTGTCGCATTGCACCGCATCAAGAAAAGCGCCTTGCATCCACGGAGAAGCGTGCCGCCGTTGGAGCTGTTGTCGCATCGCATAAAGTGTGTCGCCGCTGCAAGCTGTCGCATCGAGCGGAAGCGTCTCGCAAACATGGGAGAAGAGTGTCGCCACCAAGGCCGCTGTCGTCGCATCGCGTAAAGGGATGTCGCCGCTGTAGCGGACGCATCGAGTAGCGTCTTCTCGCAACATCGGAGAAGCGTGCCGCATCTAGAAGATCTTCACGTCTTTATTTCTTTGCACCAAAATCTTCAATGCATCAACATCGTTGCAACATTTTCGTTGCCCTGCATGTCGCATCTTAAAAGGTACATTGACTTAAAGTGTCGCATTTAAGAACTAAAGAGAACTAAGCTAAATTCTACCATCTAAAGTAACAGTATTGTGTATTTTTGTTGTTTAATGGTCTTGTGGTAAATCTATATAAAGAATACTTATTTTTTAAATAAAACCTGTGTGGTGTCCATCTGTAGTGTTGTCACTTGATTACTGTATGTGTTCACAAATGCTTTACACACTGCCTCCGAGATAAGCCTGTCTGCTCGTGCCAAGCTACCAAGGGGGCGAGTAGGGGTTATTTTAGGAGTGTACCCCTTTACCCTGACTAGAGGCGAGGGTCCCTATTTGTCACAAGTGCATACCTGTGCCAACTAGAGACCCCCAAGTCTAACACCCAGTGAATAAATCCTGGATGTTAACGTAGTCATACCATTGTCAACTACAGCTAGCGCCTTTTCTAAATTGATCCTATCTATTTCTCGTAATCTCGCCGCTGCTTCTTGTTGGGAGATTTTCCAAATGTCATTATAGACAGCATAATAGAAATGTTTTTGTCGTGGTTTTCTGGGACCCAATAAAAAATCCCGTAGGTCCACATCCTCTATGAGTATGGATAAGTGTTGTTTCACCTGTGTTAGTGTTGAGGTTTTTAACCACTCGAGGCATAACTTCCCAACACTGTATGATGTCACCACCCTTGGATGTTCTCTTTGTACATATCTTGGGTCTGGCCTATGGATACTGAACCCTTCGGTTGTACCCCTGAATCTTTCCTGACATCTATTAGTGTCTGTGGGCCAAACCTCCCTTCTCTTCCAATTGGGGTCTGATCTATTGTATTGTAAAATGTCATCTAAAGTAATCCCTTCTCGTGATGTATAGTTACTCTTGGTATGTGATGGTGTTGGAATCCGAGGCGAGTTCAAATCCTTATTCTTGGCTTTTCCAAGACAGGAAGTTTGTTGCACAGTATCGTTTAGAAATGTCATCTGCTGAGGAATGAGGCATGCTCTAAATAGCGTTTCTGATCCCTGGACTTGCCAGTCTCTAGAACCCCAGACTGATTTTAAGTTTAGTGTCTTTCCATAAGTCGAAACCCTGTTCAGACAGAGTAAATCTGTTTTGTGTTAGCATATGTTTGTGTGCAGAAGTCGGTTCAACCCTATAGTAATATGATGTTGGGTCTGAAATGGTAAATTATGAAAAATATGAAAATTGTTGTGCAAACGTTTTCGAACTACTTTTCGGTGGTGTAGGGTAATGTTCCCATTGATGATATGTGAAAACATTCCTAGGGTTACTGAATTTGTGTAAAAAATGATGACCATAATGTTGATAACAATACATGTGTTAAAATCTGATGTGTCTTCTAACATTTCATTATTAGAAAATGTGTCTGACTGTTCTAAATCAGATAACATATTATTCACACTTTCAAAAATCCCATCACCGGAAAATGTACTGGAGGTAATGATATAATTTAAGGAAATTTAAAATAAATTTGGTATTTTTAAAAGTTCGGTCGGACCAAATATATCATAATCAACCTTGTCCCATACTGTACCATCAGGTATAGGAACTGCTGTAATGTTCACTAACAACAAGTCTCTTTGTTCGCGATGTGACGAAACATGAGGTTTTAAAATCAAATTCACTTTTGATGCTGCAGAGCTTTGGCGAAGGTAAGTTCCATAAATAAGTAAGCAGAAAACAGTTACTAAGCCTATACAGAAAAGAAAGAAAAGTATTCCAGTGCTTATCCAAAGTTCTAGCCAAGGTGACACCAGGTAAGTCTTTTTCAGAAAAATGAAGACGTCTTTGATTTGTTGTTGATGAGATATTGGGGCTTATCCAAGGAAAAGGTATCAAAGTCGATGAAATAGCCAGATGCAGTTCGATCTATTTTAGGCAGCTCAGCAGGTTGTGTTGAACTTGTAGATGGCTCTTGCTGAGGCATATTCATGTAGACATCAGTGTTAGGTCGAATTGAAATTTGTCGTTCATTTTGATTTTGAATATCAGTTTCAAGAGGAACGAGTTCCATGGCATTGTTACATAGTCCATCATTGCGTATAGGTGACTCTTCAAACAGGATAAGCCTTTCCGTTTGTTCTTCCTGTATGGTAGCGAGAGGAGGGTGTCGACTACCCAGGAGCCCACGAGGCCTACTATTCAGTATCGGCCACACAGAGTTGTTTTATCAGATCAATAGAGACAAATATTTTCTCCTTCTTTACAGCAAGAGGCGGCAGAAGTACAGTGCTTGTTCCTTCGACTGCCAGGACAGGTACAGGCTTTCTGTATGATGGTCCAAATTGTTTTTTGTCCGTTATCTTTACTCTGACCAGATCCCCGACTTTAGGAATCCAGACAGGTCTTGCCGTGACTAACTTGACTTTCCCAGTTGCGAATCGTTTTACTTGAACATTGCTCTGCAGTGCTCTGGAATAATCTAGAACCTGTAAAACAGGCAAGCGTTTATTGATGTCAAATGGCTTTTCATCCCCCATTGTGCCTTCACAATCGAGATCAGGTACCCACATTCTTGTCCCAAATAGGATCTCTCAAGGAGTGACACCCCCTAGAGAACTTCTTGGCATATTGTTTAAGACCCTCTGTACCCCATATAGATGACTGACCCAACTACCACCCATACCTAATACTCTAGCCATTAATGATTGCTTTATGTCCCAGTTTTTCCTCTCCACAGCTGAATTTCCCTCGGGATGGTATGGAGAAGAGTACCGCAGTGCAACACCCAAACTTCCCATGGCTTCCTTGTAAGCCCTAGAGCTAAACACAGGGACACGGTCAGAATGTAATGTGCCAACTGTCTATGTCACTATAAAGACTCGCAAATCTTTGATAACAGTTTGAGCATCAGCCAAGCGCTGAGGCCATGCCCATAGGAATCTCGAGCAGGAATCCACTGCAACCATAATGTATTTGTAAGCCCCATCGGATTGTAAGGGGTCGCAGTGGTCCAAATAGACACACGCGAGTGGTCTGTCTGATATGAACAGCGGTGTCTGCGCTGGACATGTTACGGTGAAGCCCTTCATCTGTTAACAGATGTCGCATTTTAAGACATAGCCTTTGGTCTGCATTGTTAACTCAGGCCACCAATAGCGTTGTTTCAGTAAAGAAACAGTTGCCGTAATTCCTGTGTGTGCAGACCCCAAACCCTCATGTGCAGCTAATATTAAGCCTAATCTGTGATCCATGTTTAGAATTACTCTATCCCCCACTCCGGGATTCTGAGCAAATGGAACGTTGTTTGCATCTAACTTGCAGGAATACTTGAGTGGAAAATTTTCAGTACAGCCGAGTTATTGCGTGTACCAATGACAGCAATCATAATGTCTCCGTCTATTCTTGTTTTTGAACGAGTGATTGCAGCTATGGAAGCCGTATGTACAGCCCCTTTTGCGGCTTCATCAGCCAATGAATTCCCTTCAACGTGAACGACATCACATTGATGAGTTAGTGTATCACGTGAGCTCTTGGTAGTTCTTTTTTCAACTCTGCTACCTGTTCCCATAGCATTTTGTGCTTAATTATGCCACCTTTTGAGCACTTAAACCCATTCTGACCCCAGTAGTGAAGATATTCATTGTACGACTGTACACAGTAAAAGGAATCACACACGATTAGTGTGGGGAATTATCGATTCATATTTATCAGTGCCAGTAGTAGAGCTTTTAATTCTGACAGCTGAGCAGTGCAGTCTCCTAGAGACCGAATTTTTGTACAGCTTGGATGGAACTTTCCGTCCTGCATACGACTTTTTACAATCACTCCTGCAGCGCTGTATTGTTCTTTACTTCCAATGGCCGGCAGAACAGATCCGTCAGTGTAAATAATATATTAATACTGATCTAGAGGCATTATTTCATTTGGGAGAGGATATTCTTGTTCATATTGCACAAATGCTTGTGTTTTTAGATTTGGGCCGTATCTGTATTCTACATCTGATGCAGTGAGAGAATTAGCCCATTGCATCCATCTCGGATGTAAGGCTTTAGCATTTGGAACGCTTGCCTTTGTAGCAGCCTCTAAGGCTGGTACTGGAGTTACGACAATTATTCGTTTTCCCTGAGCCAGTTCTCTTTCTCTCACTACAGCAGTTAGAATTTTTTCTGTGGATGCAAAACGTATCTCAGCGTTTGTGTACAAATGTGATTTGTATGCTATGGGTACCATTTTGCCTTCATTGTATGTTAGGTAGGTGTACCCAGATTGACCCGCAACTATACGGATCACTGGGTTGCGGACATTTACGTGTGCCTGTAAGTGTTTAGACGCTAACATGTCAGCTTGTAGGGAACAAAGGATATCTGTGTGTTCCTGTGTCCATTGCCTAACTGAAAAATCAGGTCTTATGAGTTCGTAGAAAGGTTTAACCCTTTCTGCATAATCCAAAATGTATGTTCTGCCAAAGTTCAGGAATCCCAGTATGGATTGTAAATTTTTCAATGATTTTGGAGGTTGGAGCAGTGCACATTTTTCTAAGAAGTTGGCTGTCAAGTTTTTTCCTTCACTTGAAAGCTCATAACTCAAAACTAGGACACTGAGGTGGGCTAGTTTTGATTTTTTGAAGTTGAATTTGAAGCCTCAGAGGCGAATCACAAAATTATGGTGCTCACCCTGGTCAAGTGTTCTTCTAGGTCATCGTCCGTCAGATAAATATCATCCAAAAAGGACAATGTCTCTTCGTCCAGATTCTGAAGTAGCTCAGTCACCCTGGCGGAAAATAACCTGGGGCTGTTCTTATACCCTTGGGGCAGTCAACAAAATTGACGCTAGGACCCCATCACTGAGAATGCTGTCAAATATTTGCTCTCAGGTGCTATATTCTGGCAGAAGAATCCTTTTGAGATATCTAATGTTGTTTTGTATTTTTTCTGCACAATGTTGTTCATTAATGTGGCATTATGTGCGTTTTGTACTGCAAATGTTTTTTTGCATGAGTTTAGATGTCTGTAATCTAAAATTAGACGATATGAGTTGTCAGGTTTCATTACAGGGAATAAAGGATTATTCATTGAAGAGGTGCAAGTTTCAATCCCTCCCTGGTATTCAAGTTGATCTAAGATCTCCCTGACCCGTGTTTTTTAGCTTCTTGCTTAATTGGATACTGCCTCTGTGGGGTTGGAGTAGATTTTAATGATATCACGTGGTGGGTTGAATCTTCATCCCATCCAACATGGCTGCGATATAGTGCTGGAGCAAGGTCTACCGCCCACTTCCATGCGTATGTGTGTTTTAAATATTGAGGAACGAGGTCGGAAAAAGCTGGCATAATTGCCGTTTCTCCCTTTGGGGAATCTATAACAATAGTAGGCAGCCAATCTCTTTCAGCTAAAAGAATGTTGTAGCCAAAAGTCAGGTTTTCCCAAAAGAGACCTTTAATTTTTCTGGGTTTTTCCCCCTCCATTTGGAGTGTTATTTCATGTAACCTATGTGGAACACTTACCCTAGTATCAGGTGTTTCACCTGTGATATGTTAACTCAACTCCACTGTCACCAGAAATTCCATCAGGTTTTGGTGAGCTATTGTTACTACTGCTGCGCTGTCTAGCATTGTCAGAGCCCATTTCCCGTTCAGTAGTTGAGTCCTCAGAATTCTGGGCATGTCTAACTTTGAGACCTGCTACTTTCTTCTTTTTGAATTGAGGTTTTGCTTTAGTTTTCGCCTTTTTTGGAAGCGTAGTCTGAAGGGCGTAGTGCGTCTCTGGACTTTGTACGCTCTTCTTGTCTGTGTTCTGACCGTCCTTCCCGCTCCAAGTTTTTTGATGAATCCTGAAAGGAACTAGGGGAACGTGCATCAGTGTCCTGATACCTGTCAGGTTTCCTAATGTTGTCCCTATTCCTAAGGTTATACCTCCTTTCAGAGGGCTCCTGTTGAGGAGACATACCTCTGGATTGAGATCTATTGTCTTTATTCTTTTGTTGTTTGTTATTAACCCATTTCTTCTTCAAAGTAGCAGGTGCTTGTTTAAAAGTATCCTTCTCTGGACTACCCATTAGTTGAAGTTTTATTGCTCTATCCCCCAAACTGTCTCTTCCTAATTCTGCAAAAGCACTTTCAATTATTTTGGGTAATTTATGTTCCTGTTGTAGAGGAGAGAACTCCCTTAGGCGTTGGTGTATCGTCAACGATGCTGCTTCCCCTTTAATATTTGCTAATAATATACCAGATACCTGGGCAAAATGACCTAGTAACTTCATCCCAAAGTTCAGAGCAGGTTCTGCTCCATACTCATTCTGTATTTGTCTTAATACATCTGGTTTTACTGCTAATGACTGGATACCATGAGTTCTGGTATATATAGCAGCGAAAACTGTACCCCAAGAGGTACAATCTTCTATCTGGGGTGTTATCCCCATGGGCAAGCAAATTGTTAACATTCTGTGTTTTTCATGTGGGCTGGTGTTTGGAAATACTGCCTCTAGCTGTGTTATTTTTTGAGCCACCCAAAATGGCATCTGTTCGTGTTGACTGGGCATTTTACCCATCACTGCGTGTAATGTTTGTGGTGTAATTTTAGTTGCTGATGTTTGAGTCGGACCTGTTGGTATAGCTGTTGCTGGCTGAACAGTTAGTGTCCTCATCACGAACTGTGTCATGTTTCGGTAAACTTTTATTAGTTCTTTGTGTTGTGTAAATAAGTCTCCTGCTGGCATTGTTTCAATGTCAGAATGTGGTGCGTAGGCTGCTAATACTGGCCATGTTGCTTCGTCCCTTCCGAGTGGACCGAGTCTTACTTTATTTCTTGTATGGGATAGGGTGCCTTTAAACCAGTATAAATGCTCTTGGTAAGTGAGCGGAACTTCAGTGTCCTCGTACGGACAATATTCATCCGGTATTTTATCTTCTGTATAGTAATGAAATGTTTTTGTCAGTGCATTCACCTGTGGGAATTTAACCCATGAATCAAATTCCTCTGTTCTAAATGATTTGTGTGCCTCAATCACAAAAGTTATTTGGCCTACCCCTAGCTGTTAAACCATATGAAGCTAGTTTTAGGGTGATGGCATTCCTAACATTTTCTGTAATTAGTATTGCATCTGCATCTTCTTTCTGGACTGTTATATTCAGTCCGCGCACAGCGTCTCCCTGTTCAGTCATTTTGTTTAGAAAGAACGGTTCTCCAAGGGAACTGAGATAAGGTGTTAGGCACAAATAGGAACAATGTGTCCTTCAATCTTGATTACCCAACAGCCAATACATAGGATTTTGCCTACTCAGCTGCGGTGGATTTTTGTACCTTCCCACTCCAGACGTCTCTGGGGAATTGTGAGTAGGGGTTTCTGAGAACAGCACGACTGAACTACTCAGATTTGACTGTAAATAAGTACCCAACCAACGTTGGCGGCGCCATGTCGTGCAGTTCCTATAAAACCTATATAGGATCTGCACATTTAGACAACATACACTGTAGGATTAGTGTCAGACTGATTCTAGACACCCCCACCAGGTATGCTGGCCTGTGTACCAGCTAGCTCACAGTGTCACTAGAAACTCCTCTTACCAAGGAGAGAATAGTTCTTGGCAACTATCAAACATGACAACCCTGACCCCTCAGGACCTTGGAAACAGTGTACTACTTTTCGCTCAGTCATTCGTGCTCACTTAGTCTCAGAGTTACACAGAATAAACGGTAGGGACGTTTTTTTCAATAAGTATTTATTGAACAGTCGTTATTCTAGTGTAAAATAGGTGTGCTGAAACAACCCTTAGACAGTAAAAGATATAAATGATTAGAAGCATTAAGAAAGTAAAAGGATGGTAGATTTCTACCATTTTGCTATAACCATGAAGACAGGCAAGTATATAAAATACATGACAATAAAAATGCGTACTCTTATGATGCTACCCTAACTAGATGTAACTAAGTGTACCTAGCATGTATGTAGGTGTTAAGCCATGAATTCCTCTAAGATAAAATCAACCCCATTACCTGAAGTGAGAGACTGTGGGACCCCCGTCTTGTTCTCGAGTTGTACACCCCGCAAGGGATGTTAGACCACTGCGAGCTGGAGTATCTGAATGCAGGAACCTCAGCGTCTCGCGTTAGTTTGTGTCGGCAGGGAAGTCCTGATCTCCTCTCCTTGTCTCAGCAAGATGTGATGTTTTTATACCCAAAGGTCTCGCCGGGCCTCTTGACGGACTTTGGATGATGTCTGGAATGAACTTTATACATAGAACCTTTATGTATGTAATGTAGGGGAGACCATAGGTGAAAGGTTAGGATGTTGCCTGAGCCTATATTCGGGTACCTATATGGGATATAACACTCTGACATGGAGGCCATTTTGACTCATGAATGTGTCTTCTATTGTAACTGCTCTGATATTAATACTGTTTGGAATCTTGAACAAGTCTTCTATTTTCAGTGTCTGATGTGGAGGTCTTCCCGACTCTTCAACATGACTTCTATCATCAGAGCTCTGATATGGAGGCCATCTTGACTCATGAATGTGCCTTCTATTGTAACTGCTCTGACATCAATACTGTTTGGAACCTTGAACGGGTCTTCTATTTTCACTGTGTGACGTGGGGGTCTTCTTGACCGTTCAATATGTTTTCTATCATCAGAGTTCTGACATGGAGGCCATCTTGACTCATGCACGTGTCTTCTATTGTAACTTGTCTGACATCAATACTGTTTGGAACCTTGAACGGGTCTTCTATTTTCAGTGTCTGACGTGGAGGTCTTCTTGACCGTTCAATATGTTTTCTATCATCAGAGCTCTGACATGGAGCCATCTTGACTCATGCACGTGTCTATTGTAAGTGCACTGACATCAATGTTGTTTGGAATCTTGAACGGGTCTTCTATTTTCAGTGTCTGATGTGGAAGTCTTCTAGACTTTCAATATGTCTTCTATTTAAAGAGCTTTGACATGGAGGCTATTTTGACTCATAAGCACGTCTTGCATTATGACTTCTCCAGCAAGAAGGCCATCCTGATTCTTGAACATGCATTTTATTGTCTGTGCCCTGACATGAAGGCTATTTTAAATCCTGAACGGGTCTTCTGTAGGCTCTAAAATGAACGTTCTACTTTCATAGCTCAGTGAAAATAACAAGAGTAAAGCCCAGCAAAGCGCCTTCTATTTCTAAATTTAGATCCGCTCAGTTGTACACACATTAAATATTTATTAAATGGGGCATTGCTATTTTTTTATTTCTGTGGCGCATAAAACATTTACCGCCTTTCCGAAACCTGTCTAATATAAAACACATCAGAGGAAGCACACTGACTCCAACTCATTCACGTACAAATGAATGACCTGTAGATCACTTGAAACTGTAGTAACTAGTCCTTCTCCATGCAGCTAGCTTGTTCTCAACTTCACGTGGTTTGGTGCATGCCTTAACTGAGTGAGCCTGGGCGTTGGCTAGGCACTGATGGAGATATGTCATATTACATTGTCCATTACCACATATTATACATGTGTCTCTTGTAAATCTCAACGGCATTTTACTACCGACAACTAACATGCCAAGCCCCAGAGATGAAAACACCTCCAAGGAGTTAACGGTGTGGTCGAGAAGGTGGTTTCCTCTTGATCTAGGGTAAAGCACCACCAGGATCTGTAGCCTTGGCCTTCTCCATGACATGGTCCTGGTCTGTAGCTGCCCTCCCCCTGCCAGTCCCAAGCTTCTTTCCGTTCGATTTACTCTGAATCCCTTAAGGAGGGCGAGCCAGCAAATGAGCAGGGAGAGCCGAGCCAACGGTCTGGCTCGGCTCTAAGCGCTCGAGACCTGAAAATGTTCGACATGTAAATTATGCAACAAACCAACATCATGGAAAACTATGTTAAAATCTCTCAAAGTTCAAAAGGGTATATTTATTTGACATGCACAAGAGCTTCATATTAGCATTTCAGGTTCTAACACTACATTGAGAGGTATTTATTAAAAGTGATTGGTTTTACATAGCAGAAGCCTTTGCGGACCATCTAGAGCAAATCTATTCTCCCTCCACTTCGTATACGGCAGAAGACTCCCGCCAGTTCTTTCAGACAGTGACTTACCGACACTCTCTGACACTGATAGAGACACCCTGGAAGAGGACTTGACTGATGAAGAGATCAAGAAAGCTATAAGTCATATCCAGTCGGGAAAGGCGATGGGAAGCAACGCGACCCCGGTTGAATTTCTGAAAGTGGTCGCCTCTGAGGTAAGACCCTCACTTAAGGGCCATGTACACGGAGAGCTATGAGAAAGGGATCCTACCAGACGAACAACACTTGGCGTCCATTGTGGTGATTCATAAACTAGGGAAGCCTGTGGATAACTGCGGCTCATATCGGCCAATCTCACTGATTAATGTGGAAGCCAAAATCCTCGCGAAATTACTTGCCACACGATTGGTTGCAGTCATCTCCTCATTGGTACATCCGGACCAATCGGGCTTTTTGCCAGGGAGGAATACGGCGCTCAATATACGGCGTCTTCATAACGTGCTCGCGCGCAGAGAGTATATAGAGGAAGATGCAGTTGTGTTGTCCCTTGATGCCTCCATGGCTTTTGATTCAATTGAGTGGCCATACCTATTTGAAGTCCTGGGACGTATGGGCTTTGGCCCGAAGTTCATTGGTTGGGTGAGACTACTTTATACGGGTGTACAGGGCCAAGTGCGTGTAAACAACTATACATCTTTAATATTCTCATTAAAAAGAGGCACCAGAGAGGGCTGACCTCTGTCCCCCCTGATCTTCTCCCTCGTGTTGGAACCGTTGGCTTCCTGGGTCCGACGTGATGTTATGGTGCGGGGGTTGAAGTGGGCAGAAGGGTATGATGATCGCATATCCCTATATGCTGACGACATTCTACTCTATCTTGCTTCCCTGTATAGATCCATACACAGGGTATTGAATATATTTACCAACTTTGGGAAGTATTCGGGTTATGCTATCAATTGCAGCAAGTCGGTACTGTTTGTTCTTCGAGGCCCGATCCCTCGGCTTCCCCCAGGGTGCACTGTAGAGGTAGCCACAGATGGCTTTCAGTAACTGGGAATCTATATAACTTCAGATTCCCAACTTTTTTATTATTGTAATCTAGCTGCTCCCTTGGCCCGGCTGCGTGCAGATGTTAAGCATTGGAGATCCCTGCCCCTTTCTCTGGTGGGACGAGCGGCTCTCTTTAAGATGCTGGCCCTCCCACGTTTTCTCTACATCCTTCAAAACTGTCCATACCAGGTCTCAGATTCGTATTTCTCCGGAGTGGAGAGTGAAATACGGACGCTGCTGTGGGACGGAGGGTCTCCTCGTATAGCGCTGAGTAAACTAACGAGGAGGTGGTACGATGGGGGCATCGTCCTCCCGGACATCAGGCTCTATTATTGGGCATCGCAACTAATGGTGGTAAACCACTGGATATATCGCTCCCCTATTGATCCTGCTTATCTACTCGACAAATATCAAACTGGGAGGGAGGGGTATTTGGGGGCATTGCATTCTAAGATTCGCAAGGGGCGGTACTTCGGCCCCACAGACCATACCATTGCCATTTGGCATCAGGCGACCTCCCGTCTCGGATGGTCAAATGTCCTCATGAAAGCCACGCCACTGTGGTATACCCAAAAGTTAGGGCGTCTGTGTTACCAGCCTGGCTTCGACAAGTGGGATGTCATAGGGATTTCAACCATTGGAGATTTGATTAAAAAAGGTTCGATCCTCATGTTTGCGGACCTGAGAGAGAAGTACGACATGGTCCCCGGAGAGGTGTTCAGATACATACAGATTAGACACGCCCTTATCACGGCTGTTCCTGACATGACTGACATACCGGAGTCATCCCCGTTGGAAGACCGGTTATTGGACGGACCACTACTCACTAAAGCCATATCTCTGACACATAAAAAACTATGTAACAATCTACCTGACGCGTTCCTCAAACTCCGAGAGAAGTGGCAGGCTGACATAGGTGCCATTGATGATGAGGACTGGCAGTCGGCGCTGATGTCCCCCAGGGTAGCAGTCATCACCGTTCGTTTTAGACTAATACAACTTAAAATCTTACACAGATCTTACCTGACCGGAGTTACCCTGGCAAAAATAGGCTCAAGAACAGACCCGCTGTGCCTCAGGGGATGCCAGCAGGTTGCAACCTTTTATCACACAATTTGGGACTGCCCAGCGGTGCGACGAATATGGGTGGAGGCCACGACTCACATCCAAAATGCTTTGGGGAAAGAGATAACCCTTACACCGAGACCTGGTCTTCTCAATATATGGGAGGCAACTGACCTCATGGAGGTAGAACAACAACTGACCGTATTGGGCTACACTTTAGTCAAACGTGAGATTGCGAGAGGGTGGGGGGCGGGGGGCGAGCCTTCTTCCCAGCTGTGGGTGAGAGAGTTGGATAGGTGTATGGTTGCAGAAAAAGGGGTATTTAAATTGAGAGGTTGTCCGAAGAAGTGGGACAGAAAATGGGGCAAATGGAATGTACACCGTGGCAACCTGTGTGTGTGTATCCCCCTTGGTGGAAATGGAAATGCAGCGCCCTGGGGAGAGACACTTAGACAGTCCATGATTGTGACCGCGCTTCCCTCTATTATGGCAACTAATCATTGTGCAAATATTCGGAATCGTAGATGGAAGATGTGTGTAACCTTTGTTGCTGTAAAATTAATAAAAATATTTTGCAAAAAAAAAGAAGAGAAAAAAAAGTGATTGTTTTTAAACGTGATCGTATAAATATTCATGCCTCCATGCCCAGAAAACAATGCTTTGGTGAACTAAGTGGCAAGTTAGTTGTCATGTGCATAGATTCTTATTATGTAGGGAGCAACATTTTCCTACTAGATCAAACAGAAGAGGTTTTTGTACAGCACGCATCCTAAACTCGCCTATTTCAAGGCGCTCTCGTATGTGTTTATGAATTAAAAGGAGGCACAGTGAAATAAAAGAAGTGCCTAGGATCACACCATTTGCCAACAGGACAGCCGGCCGCTAATCACAGGTTTTCCAGTTTTACATTGTGCAGTTGAGCCATCTGATGGAAATCTCTTTCGGTCTCGATTTACTTCAAAGGTTAATGCTTTGACTTTAGTACTTGATGCATGAGGTAAGAGAATAGGTGTCAGGCAGAACCCACATGGATTTTCAGTTCCTTTTGTTTTGGAGGGCCCAAGAAGACCACCAGAAGAGTCACAGTCAAGCATCTGGCTCGAGCCTGGTTCGAACTTTCAGTGGCTCCCCCCACCTCTATGAAGCCCCTTAGCTGATGGTGGACTTTCAGTGCCACATGGGGTGGGGCGGGGGAAATAATGGTCTCCTCTGGCAGTGCTTCTTTTGAGCTGGTGGTTTCCGGTGCTCGGCACCAGCACTTAATTCTGAACACCGGCCCCAATGACAGTCCACCACATGGTGGCGTGTCTGTCTAATTTTAAGATTACCCACAACAGAGTTTAATACTTAATTAAGAATACCGGACGTCCACGACATTTGTATAGCCTTGAGTGGCCTGGAAAAGACTGAATTGTCACAGTTGTAGCGTGAAATGGGTAGTAGTTGTGTTTGTGAAGCCACTAGCAGCGCTGGCAGGGGTAATGGGAGGCACAAGCTTCAGTGGCCTCCTGAGAAGGGCACTGGCACTTATGTTTGTTTACAAATTAAGCAAAGTTCCTGAAATTTCCACGGTTCTAAAATGGCCACCTGTGTAGACTGTGCTAACACAATTGAGAAGTGCAGTGAGCCCTGTCGAGCCGGAGCGCCCACATTCTCACAGTTATGGAGTAATCCTAGGTTAGGATTTGAAAGTGAATTTATGCTGTTCCTCAGTGATAGGTTATTTAGCAGAGTCACAATACTCTCAATCCCACTATTGCCCAGGATGGATCAATCGGTGCGAATCCATATGTTGGATTCGAATGCCCTCACACACCTTTGCAGGTGTCATGCTTCATCATATGGGCTGCTCCTCGTGGGGTCGGCGGTGCAATACCCCATGGGCTCCCTATAGTAGGGGCTCTTTGTCGGAGATCTTTTATCCAACAGCCGTATGGTGAAGTGCGGGTGTGGGGACAAGGCTGTGTAGACGTGGTGTAGTGGTTAAAATAGCATTGGGAGTACCTAGAGGGGCAATTTTATTCTGGGGGTCTCCTACCCCAAGTAAAAACAGTGAACAAGGCACTTGATTGAGTATTAAATCTCACGTGATGGTGTCCTCGTTTAAAGCGTGTGGGTCAACATGTTTCTCGCTGTGTGTTTTAATCAACTTGCGATTCTTCAGGACCAAAAATAAGGGAACTATCTACATCTAAGGTTTGTGGCATCAAGTACTGCCCAATCCACCGGACCCGTGGATTGGGCAGGTCGCGAGATTAACGCGCATTGTCACAATCTCCACACAGGAGCCATGTCTTGTGCGTGAATCCATCGGGTACTGTTGATGCCTAGGGACCATACTTATTGGGTAGTTCCAGGTTACAAACGGGTACATTTAGTAATAAACACTAATGTCATGAGCAATACTTGATGCCACAAACCTTAGATGTAGATAGTTCACTTATTTTTGGTCCTGAAGAATCGCAAGTTGATTAAAACACACAGCGAGAAACATGTTGACCCACACGCTTTAAACGAGGACACCATCACGTGAGATTTAATACTCAATCGAGTGCCTCGTTTACTGTTTTTACTTGGGGTAGGAGACCCTCAGAATAAAATTGCCCCTCTAGGTACTCCCAATCCTATTTTAACCACTACACCACGTCTACACAGCCTTGTCCCCACACCTGCACTTCACCATACGGCTGATGGATAAAAGATCTCCGGCAAAGAGCCCCTACTATAGGGAGCCCATGGGGTATTGCACCATCGACCTCACGAGGAGCAGCCCATATGATGAAGCATGACACCTGCAAAGGTGTGTGAGGGCATTCGAATCCAACATATGGATTCCCACCGATTGATCCATCCTGGGCAATAGAGGGATTGAGAGTATCGTGACTCTGCTAAATAACCTATCACTGAGGAACAGCATAAATTCACTTTCAAATCCAGTTCCTGGGCCCCCCTTTTATGCTGGACCTCTCTACTCCTAGTTGAGTGGAAAAAGGCCCTCCGTCCCCCCCTTTTGTTGTTGTAATCCTAGGTTACACACACTGGGATGAAGTAAAAGCAGATCTGGAAGTTTTATCTGAGCATCCCCTTTGAACCGTTGACGTGATGCACCGCTCAGAGCGCCTCGAAGACCATCCTTTGCTCACATTACTAAACCTGACAGTTACCAGGCTGGCACACAACTCCTGTTTAGACTAAAATGGTGAAACGTGCCAGCTGTCTCCGATGAAACATCCACATGGCCTTTTCTCTCAGATGAAGGATCTAAGATGCGGGTCTCCCGGCAGGTAGCCGTCAACCGGGCACGTTCCCGATGTGTTATCTGAGGCGCCTGGAGTGGGGGCGTCCAGGCACCAAAAACCACAATGAATCATGTTCCGAGTGCAGAAGTATGAGCGGCCCCCAGCTGTTGGCGCGTTTAATCCTGGAGGGTGGAGGTCTGAGATGGAAAGGACTGGGACAACACCTGAGACCTTAGAGCTACCACCACAGACACCAGTGTAGCGCTTCGAACCCATCCTGCTTGACAACAAGGCGCCCTGCAGGAGGAGGCCGGGGCGCAGAGCCCCAATGTATGAGAACAGTGAGATGTAACTTGTTGGGAAGAGACGGAGTGAAACAGAAAACTGGATGACCCCCCGGAAACTTCGAGGGAACCTCAATAAACACGAATTCCTGGTCAGCAGCTTCAAACCAGAACCCCCAGCGTCCAGGGCTGGAAAAAGAAATAACTTGGAGGCGAGCTATGCCCACCTACTCACTGTGCCAAGGCCCTGGCATCACACTGGACAGTAAACCCAACCTTGTTAGGCACAACTACGGAAACGCACCTAGAATGCCAATCCCTACGGAAGAACAAGCGGGTTCACGCTCTTCCTAACCCCACCCCTAGTGTCCTCCCAGAACAGCCCCTCTCCAAGCCATGTCCGTGCCGGGACAAGATGGGTCACGACACACAGAGACCGGAAACGCGTGATACAAACCCTTACTAAACTGAGATGACTCCCCAAGCCGGCTGTAGGTTTAGATCAGCAGGCGCCCTCTTTAAAGCAATGAAACTGACCACTCCCCACTACCTAAGGAACACACCTGTCACATCAGGGAAACACGGGCATCTCAGAAAAACAAATAAAATCCTCATCGACTCCAAACAATGCAAGAAGACTCTCTCTCTGCTCCCAGGATATACATTAACTGCCCTTAGAAAATGGCTGTTCTGGATTGTCAGCGCTCTTGCAGCCAAGGCTTGAATGTTTCCCAAAACTCCTAGCCAGTTCTTGGCTGACCCATCCTGCGCTTTACGCCAGGGGTGCAACTAGAGCCAAATTTCAGGGGAGGGGGGGTGGGGTGGCGGGGCGCCTAATACTTCTAGCAATGTGTCCTTGTATAATGCAACTGGTGCTCATGCAAAAGTGCCTCAATACCTTCGGGTGGAGTTCGAGCTGTATAAAGCTGCAAAAAAACAAAGCCTAAGGTTACTTTTCAGGAAATGCATTCTCACACTGTGGCTGCAAAAGTAATTTGCAACTTTAAGGAATAGGCAGAGTAGAGATGCAGAGGCTCTAGGAACGGGTGAAAAAACAACAAAGCCTTGTTACCAAGTAAATGGTCTTTTAAAGACCAGCCAGCACACAGCAGCTCAAAAAGAGTGAGTGTGAGTGAGTGAGTGAGTGAGTGAGTGAGTGAGTGAGTGAGAGAGAGAGAGAGAGAGAGAGAGAGAGAGTGCGTGTGAGATAGTGTGAGAGAGAGTGTGTGAGTGAGTGTGTGTGTGAGAGAGTGTGTGAGAGAGTGAGTGAGTGTGTGTGTGTCTCTCTCAGCCCGGGGTGACACACACGACGGGGGGAGGGGCGTGGGGGTTTCTGAAGCCATTTGAGCACTATGGGAGTTGCGCGCCTGCTTTACGCCATCATACAGAGGGGTAAAAAGTTCTTGAAGAACCCATTGCCTACATGCAGGACACGTTGGCCACCAGACACTTCACCATCGCAAGTGTGCAGGACCAGACAAGGCCCAACCAGACAGTGCTCGTGTCTGATGATGCAGAACCCGCCAAGGTCCAAACAGACAGCGCTGGTCTCTGATGATGCAGGACCCGCCAAGGCGCAACCAAACAGCGCGGGTTTCCGATGATGCAGGACCCACCAAGGCCCAGCCAGACAGCGCTTGTCTCTGATGATGCAGGACCCGCCAAGGTCCAACCAAACAGCGCTGGTTTCCGAAGATGCAGGACCCGCCAAGGCCCAACCAGACAGAGCTGGTCTCTGATGATGCAGGACTCGCCAAGGCCCAACCAGACAGCACTGGTCTCCGATGATGCAGGACCCGCCAAGGTCCAACCAGACAGCGCTGCTCTGATGATGCAGGACCGCCAAGGCCCAACCAGACACTGCTGGTCTCTGATGATGCAGGACCCGCCAAGACGCAACCAGACAGCGCTGTTTTCCGATGATGCAGGACCCACCATAACCCAGCCAGACAGCGCTTGTCTCTGATGATGCAGGACCCGCCAAGGTCCAACCAGACAGTGCTGGTCTCTGATGATGCAAGACCGCTGAGGCCCAACCAGACAGCGCTGGTCTCTGATGATGCAGGAACCGCCAAGGTGCAACCAGACACCGCTGGTCTCTGATGATGCAGGACCCGCCAAGGTGCAACCAAACATCGCTGGTTACCGATGATGCAGGACCCACCAAGGCCCAACCAGACAGCGTACATCTCTGATGATGCAGGATTTACCAAGGCCCAACCAGACAGCACTCGTCTCTGCTGATGAAGTACCCACCAAGGCTCAACCAGAGAGCGCTGGTCTCCGATGATGCAGGACTCGCCAAGGCCCAACCAGACAGCACTGGTCTCCGATGATGCAGGACTCGCTAAGGCCCAACCAGACAGCACTGGTCTCCGATGATTCAGGACCCGCCAAGGTCCAACCAGACAGCGCTGGTCTCTGATGATGCAGGACCGCCAAGGCCCAACCAGACACTGCTGGTCTCTGATGATGCAGTACCAGCCAAGGTGCAACCAGACAGCGCTGGTTTCCGATGATGCAGGACCCATCAAAGCCCAGCCAGACAGCGCTTCTCTGATGATGCAGGACCCGCCAAGGTCCAACTAGACAGCCTGGTCTCTGATGATGCAAGATCGCTGAGGCCCAACCAGACAGCGCTGGTCTCTGATGATACAGGTCCGTCAAGGCGCAACCAGACAGCGCTGGTTTCCGATGATGCAGGACCCATCAAGGCCCAGCCAGACAGCGCTTGTCTCTGATGATGCAGGACCCGCCAAGGTCCAACCAAACAGTGCTGGTTTCCGATGATGTAGGACCCGCCAAGGCCCAACCAGACAGAGCTGGTCTCCAATGATGCCGGACCCGCTAAGGTCAAACAGACAGCGCTCGTCTCTAATGATGAAGGACCCGCCAAGGCACAACCAGACAGCGCTGGTTTCCTTTGATGGAGGACCCACCAAGGCCCAGCCAGACAGCGCTTGTCTCTGATGATGCAGGACCCGCCAAGGTCCAACCAAACAGCGCTGGTTTCCGATGATGCAGGACCCGCCAAAGCCCAACCAGACAGCACTGGTCTCCGATGATGCAGGACCTGCCAAGGCCCAGACAGCGCTTGTCTCTGATGATGCAGGACTCGCCAAGGCCCAACCAGACAGCGCTGGTCTCCGATGATGCAGGACCTGCCAAGGCCCAGACAGCGCTTGTCTCTGATGATGCAGGACTCGCTAAGGCCCAACCAGACAGCACTGGTCTCCGATGATTCAGGACCCGCCAAGGTCCAACCAGACAGCGCTGGTCTCTGATGATGCAGGACCGCCACGGCCCAACCAGACACTGCTGGTCTCTGATGATGCAGGACCCGCCAAGGCGCAACCAGACAGCGCTGGTTTCCGATGATGCAGGACCCACCAAGGCCCAGCCAGACAGCGCTTGTCTCTGATGATGCAGGACCCGCCAAGGTCCAACCAAACAGTGCTGGTTTCCGAAGATGCAGGACCCGCCAAGGCCCAACCAGACAGAGCTGGTCTCTGATGATGCAGGACTCGCCAAGGCCCAACCAGACAGCGCTGGTCTCCGATGATGCAGGACTCGCTAAGGCCCAACCAGACAGCACTGGTCTCCGATGATGCAGGACCCGCCAAGGTCCAACCAGACAGCGCTGGTCTCTGATGATGCAGGACCGCCAAGGCCCAACCAGACACTGCTGGTCTCTGATGATGCAAGACCCGCCAAGGCGCAACCAGATAGCGCTGTTTTCCGATGATGCAGGACCCACCATAACCCAGCCAGACAGCGCTTGTCTCTGATGATGCAGGACCCGCCAAGGTCCAACCAGACAGTGCTGGTCTCTGATGATGCAAGACCGCTGAGGCCCAACCAGACAGCGCTGGTCTCTGATGATGCAGGACCCGCCAAGGTGCAACCAGACACCGCTGGTCTCTGATGATGCAGGAACCGCCAAGGTGCAACCAAACATCGCTGGTTACTGATGATGCAGGACCCACCAAGGCCCAACCAGACAGCGCACATCTCTGATGATGCAGGATTTACCAAGGCCCAACCAGACAGCACTCGTCTCTGCTGATGAAGTACCCACCAAGGCTCAACCAGAGAGCGCTGGTCTCCGATGATGCAGGACTTGCCAAGGCCCAACCAGACAGCACTGGTCTCCGATGATGCAGGACTCGCTAAGGCCCAACCAGACAGCACTGGTCTCCGATGATTTAGGACCCGCCAAGGTCCAACCAGACAGCGCTGGTCTCTGATGATGCAGGACCGCCAAGGCCCAACCAGACACTGCTGGTCTCTGATGATGCAGTACCAGCCAAGGTGCAACCAGACAGCGCTGGTTTCCGATGATGCAGGACCCATCAAGGCCCAGCCAGACAGCGCTTGTCTCTGATGATGCAGGACCCGCCAAGGTCCAACCAGACAGCGCTGGTCTCTGATGATGCAGGACCGCCAAGGCCCAACCAGACACTGCTGGTCTCTGATGATGCAGTACCAGCCAAGGTGCAACCAGACAGCGCTGGTTTCCGATGATGCAGGACCCATCAAGGCCCAGCCAGACAGCGCTTGTCTCTGATGATGCAGGACCCGCCAAGGTCCAACCAGACAGCCTGGTCTCTGATGATGCAAGACCGCTGAGGCCCAACCAGACAGCGCTGGTCTCTGTTGATACAGGTCCCGTCAAGGCGCAACCAGACAGCGCTGGTTTCCGATGATGCAGGACCCATCAAGGCCCAGCCAGACAGCGCTTGTCTCTGATGATGCAGGACCCGCCAAGGTCCAACCAAACAGCGCTGGTTTCCGATGATGTAGGACCCGCCAAGGCCCAACCAGACAGAGCTGGTCTCCAATGATGCCGGACCCGCTAAGGCCAAACAGACAGGGCTTGTCTCTGATGATGAAGGACCCGCCAAGGCCCAACCAGAGAGAGCTGGTCTCCAATGATGCCGGACCCGCTAAGGCCAAACAGACAGCACTCGTCTCTGCTGATGAAGTACCCACCAAGGCTCAACCAGAGAGCGCTGGTCTCCGATGATGCAGGACTTGCCAAGGCCCAACCAGACAGCACTGGTCTCCGATGATGCAGGACCTGCCAAGGCCCAGACAGCGCTTGTCTCTGATGATGCAGGACTCGCCAAGTCCCAACCAGACAGCGCTGGCCTCCGATGATAGCAGGACTCGCTAAGGCCCAACCAGACAGCACTGGTTTCCGATGATTCAGGACCCGCCAAGGTCCAACCAGACAGCGCTGGTCTCTGATGATGCAGGACCGTCACGGCCCAACCAGACACTGCTGGTCTCTGATGATGCAGGACCCGCCAAGGCGCAACCAGACAGCGCTGGTTTCCGATGATGCAGGACCCACCAAGGCCCAGCCAGACAGCGCTTGTCTCTGATGATGCAGGACCCGCCAAGGTCCAACCAAACAGCGCTGGTTTCCGAAGATGCAGGACCCGCCAAGGCCCAACCAGACAAGGCTGGTCTCTGATGATGCAGGACTCGCCAAGGCCCAACCAGACAGCGCTGGTCTCCGATGATGCAGGACTCGCTAAGGCCCAACCAGACAGCACTGGTCTCCGATGATGCAGGACCCGCCAAGGTCCAACCAGACAGCGCTGGTCTCTGATGATGCAGGACCGCCAAGGCCCAACGAGACACTGCTGATCTTTGATGATGCAGGACCCGCCAAGGAGCAACCAGACAGTGCTGGTTTCCGATGATGCAGGACCGCCAAGGCCCAACCAGACACTGCTGATCTCTGATGATGCAGGACCCGCCAAGGAGCAACCAGACAGTGCTGGTTTCCGATGATGCAGGACCCACCATAACCCAGCCAGACAGCGCTTGTCTCTGATGATGCAGGACCCGCCAAGGTCCAACCAAATAGCGCTGGTTTCCGATGATGTAGGACCCGCCAAGGCCCAACCAGACAGAGCTGGTCTCCAATGATGCCGGACCCGCTAAGGCCAAACAGACAGCGCTTGTCTCTGTTGATGAAGGACCCGCCAAGGCACAACCAGACAGCGCTGGTTTCCTTTGATGGAGGACCCACCAAGGCCCAGCCAGACAGCGCTTGTCTCTGATGATGCAGGACCCGCCAAGGCCCAACGAGACACTGCTGATCTTTGATGATGCAGGACCCGCCAAGGAGCAACCAGACAGTGCTGGTTTCCGATGATGCAGGACCGCCAAGGCCCAACCAGACACTGCTGATCTCTGATGATGCAGGACCCGCCAAGGAGCAACCAGACAGTGCTGGTTTCCGATGATGCAGGACCCACCATAACCCAGCCAGACAGCGCTTGTCTCTGATGATGCAGGACCCGCCAAGGTCCAACCAAATAGCGCTGGTTTCCGATGATGTAGGACCCGCCAAGGCCCAACCAGACAGAGCTGGTCTCCAATGATGCCGGACCCGCTAAGGCCAAACAGACAGCGCTCGTCTCTGTTGATGAAGGACCCGCCAAGGCACAACCAGACAGCGCTGGTTTCCTTTGATGGAGGACCCACCAAGGCCCAGCCAGACAGCGCTTGTCTCTGATGATGCAGGACCCGCCAATGTCCAACCAAACAGCGCTGGTTTCCGATGATGCAGGACCCGCCAAGGCCCAACCAGACAGCACTAGTCTCCGATGATGCAGGACCTGCCAAGGCCCAGACAGCGCTGGTCTCCGATGATTGCAGGACTCGCCAAGGCCCAACCAGACAGCACTGGTCTCCGATGATTCAGCACCCGCCAAGGTCCAACCAGACAGAGCTGGTCTCTGATGATGCAGGACCACCAAGGCCCAACCAGACACTGCTGGTCTCTGATGATGCAGTACCAGCCAAGGTGCAACCAGACAGCGCTGGTTTCCGATGATGCAGGACCCATCAAGGCCCAGCCAGACAGCGCTTGTCTCTGATGATGCAGGACCCGCCAAGGTCCAACCAAACAGCGCTGGTTTCCGAAGATGCAGGACCCGCCAAGGCCCAACCAGACAGAGCTGGTCTCTGATGATGCAGGACCCGCCAAGGTCCAACCAAACAGCGCTGGTTTCCGATGATGCAGGACCCGCCAAGGCCCAACCAGACAGCACTAGTCTCCGATGATGCAGGACCTGCCAAGGCCCAGACAGCGCTGGTCTCGGATGATTGCAGGACTCGCCAAGGCCCAACCAGACAGCACTGGTCTCCGATGATTCAGGACCCGCCAAGGTCCAACCAGACAGCGCTGGTCTCTGATGATGCAGGACCGCCAAGGCCCAACCAGACACTGCTGGTCTCTGATGATGCAGTACCAGCCAAGGTGCAACCAGACAGCGCTGGTCTCCGATGATGCAGGACTCGATAAGGCCCAACCAGACAGCACTGGTCTCCGATGATGCAGGACCCGCCAAGGTCCAACCAGACAGCGCTGGTCTCTGATGATGCAGGACCGCCAAGGCGCAACCAGACACTGCTGGTCTCTGATGATGCGGGACCCGCCAAGGCGCAACCAGACAGTGCTGGTTTCTGATGATGCAGGACCCACCATAACCCAGCCAGACAGCGCTTGTCTCTGATGATGCAGGACCCGCCAAGGTCCAACCAGACAGTGCTGGTCTCTGATGATGCAAGACCGCTGAGGCTCAACCAGATAGCGCTGGTCTCTGATGATGCAGGACCCGCCAAGGTGCAACCAGACACCGCTGGTCTCTGATGATGCAGGACCCGCCAAGGCCCAACCAGACAGCGCACATCTCTGATGATGCAGGATTTACCAAGGCCCAACCAGACAGCGCTCGTCTCTGCTGATGAAGTACCCACCAAGGCTCAACCAGAGAGCGCTGGTCTCCGATGATGCAGGACTCGCCAAGGCCCAACCAGACAGCACTGGTCTCCGATGATGCAGGACTCGCTAAGGCCCAACCAGACAGCACTGGTCTCCGATGATTCAGGACCCGCCAAGGTCCAACCAGACAGCGCTGGTCTCTGATGATGCAGGACCGCCAAGGCCCAACCAGACACTGCTGGTCTCTGATGATGCAGTACCAGCCAAGGTGCAACCAGACAGCGCTGGTTTCCGATGATGCAGGACCCATCAAGGCCAAGCCAGACAGCGCTTGTCTCTGATGATGCAGGACCCGCCAAGGTCCAACCAAACAGCGCTGGTTTCCGATGATGTAGGACCGGCCAAGGCCCAACCAGACAGAGCTGGTCTCCAATGATGCCGGACCCGCTAAGGCCAAACAGACAGCGCTCGTCTCTGATGATGAAGGACCCGCCAAGGCACAACCAGACAGCGCTGGTTTCCTTTGATGGAGGACCCACCAAGGCCCAGCCAGACAGCGCTTGTCTCTGATGATGCAGGACCCGCCAAGGTCCAACCAAACAGTGCTGGTTTCCGATGATGCAGGACCCGCCAAGGCCCAACCAGACAGCACTGGTCTCCGATGATGCAGGACCTGCCAAGGCCCAGACAGCGCTTGTCTCTGATGATGCAGGACTCGCCAAGGCCCAACCAGACAGCGCTGGTCTCCGATGATAGCAGGACTCGCTAAGGCCCAACCAGACAGCACTGGTCTCCGATGATTCAGGACCCGCCAAGGTCCAACCAGACAGCGCTGGTCTCTGATGATGCAGGACCGCCACGGCCCAACCAGACACTGCTGGTCTCTGATGATGCAGGACCCGCCAAGGCGCAACCAGACAGCGCTGGTTTCCGATGATGCAGGACCCACCAAGGCCCAGACAGACAGCGCTTGTCTCTGATGATGCAGGACCCGCCAAGGTCCAACCAAACAGCGCTGGTTTCCCAAGATGCAGGACCCGCCAAGGCCCAACCAGACAGAGCTGGTCTCTGATGATGCAGGACTCGCCAAGGCCCAACCAGACAGCACTGGTCTCCGATGATGCAGGACTCGCTAAGGCCCAACCAGACAGCACTGGTCTCTGATGATGCAGGACTCGCTAAGGCCCAACCAGACAGCACTGGTCTCTGATGATGCAGGACCCGCCAAGGTCCAACCAGACAGCGCTGGTCTCTGATGATGCAGGACCGCCAAGGCCCAACCAGACACTGCTGGTCTCTGATGATGCAGGACCCGCCAAGGCGCAACCAGACAGTGCTGGTTTCCGATGATGCAGGACCCACCATAACCCAGCCAGACAGCGCTTGTCTCTGATGATGCAGGACCCGCCAAGGTCCAACCAGACAGTGCTGGTCTCTGATGATGCAAGACCGCTGAGGCCCAACCAGACAGCGCTGGTCTCTGATGATGCAGGACCCGCCAAGGTGCAACCAGACACCGCTGGTCTCTGATGATGCAGGACCCGCCAAGGTGCAACCAAACATCGCTGGTTACTGAGGATGCAGGACCCGCCAAGCCCAACCAGACAGCGCACATCTCTGATGATGCAGGATTTACCAAGGCCCAACCAGACAGCGCTCGTCTCTGCTGATGAAGTACCCACCAAGGCTCAACCAGAGAGCGCTGGTCTCCGATGATGCAGGACTCGCCAAGGCCCAACCAGACAGCACTGGTCTCCGATGATGCAGGACTCGCTAAGGCCCAACCAGACAGCACTGGTCTCCGATGATTCAGGACCCGCCAAGGTCCAACCAGAAAGCGCTGGTCTCTGATGATGCAGGACCGCCAAGGCCCAACCTGACACTGCTGGTCTCTGATGATGCAGTACCAGCCAAGGTGCAACCAGACAGCGCTGGTTTCCGATGATGCAGGACCCATCAAGGCCCAGCCAGACAGCGCTTGTCTCTGATGATGCAGGACCTGCCAAGGTCCAACCAGACAGCCTGGTCTCTGATGATGCAAGACCGCTGAGGCCCAACCAGACAGCGCTGGTCTCTGATGATACAGGTCCCGTCAAGGTGCAACCAGACAGCGCTGGTTTCCGATGATGCAGGACCCATCAAGGCCCAGCCAGACAGCGCTTGTCTCTGATGATGCAGGACCCGCCAAGGTCCAACCAAACAGCGCTGGTTTCCGATGATGTAGGACCCGCCAAGGCCCAACCAGACAGAGCTGGTCTCCAACGATGCCGGACCCGCTAAGGCCAAACAGACAGCGCTCGTCTCTGATGATGAAGGACCCGCCAAGGCACAACCAGACAGCGCTGGTTTCCTTTGATGGAGGACCCACCAAGGCCCAGCCAGACAGCGCTTGTCTCTGATGATGCAGGACCCGCCAAGGTCCAACCAAACAGCGCTGGTTTCCGATGATGCAGGACCTGCCAAGGCCCAGACAGCGCTCGTCTCTGATGATGCAGAACTCGCCAAGGCCCAACCAGACAGCGCTGGTCTCCGATGATAGCAGGACTCGCTAAGGCCCAACCAGACAGCACTGGTCTCCGATGATTCAGGACCCGCCAAGGTCCAACCAGACAGCGCTGGTCTCCGATGATGCAGGACCGCCAAGGCCCAACCAGACACTGCTGGTCTCTGATGATGCAGGACCCGCCAAGGCGCAACCAGACAGTGCTGGTTTCCGATGATGCAGGACCCACCATAACCCAGCCAGACAGCGCTTGTCTCTGATGATGCAGGACCTGCCAAGGTCCAACCAGACAGCGCTGGTTTCCGATGATGCAGGACCTGCCAAGGTCCAACCAGACAGAGCTGGTCTCTGATGATGCATTACCACCAAGGCTCATCCAGGCAGTGCTGGTCTTTGATGATGCAGGGCCGCCAAGGCCCAACCAGATAGCGCTGATCTCGGATGATGAAGGACCACCATGGCCCAACCAAACATTGCTGGTTACTGATGATGCAGGACCCGCCAAGCCCAACCAGACAGTGCACATCTCTGATGATGCAGGATTTACCAAGGCCCAACCAGACAGCGCTCGTCTCTGCTGATGAAGTACCCACCAAGGCTCAACCAGAGAGCGCTGGTCTCCGATGATGCAGGACTCGCCAAGGCCCAACCAGACAGCACTGGTCTCCGATGATGCAGGACTCGCTAAGGCCCAACCAGACAGCACTGGTCTCCGATGATTCAGGACCCGCCAAGGTCCAACCAGACAGCGCTGGTCTCTGATGATGCAGGACCGCCAAGGCCCAACCAGACACTGCTGGTCTCTGATGATGCAGTACCAGCCAAGGTGCAACCAGACAGCGCTGGTTTCCGATGATGCAGGACCCATCAAGGCCCAGCCAGACAGCGCTTGTCTCTGATGATGCAGGACCTGCCAAGGTCCAACCAGACAGCCTGGTCTCTGATGATGCAAGACCGCTGAGGCCCAACCAGACAGCGCTGGTCTCTGATGATACAGGTCCCGTCAAGGTGCAACCAGACAGCGCTGGTTTCCGATGATGCAGGACCCATCAAGGCCCAGCCAGACAGCGCTTGTCTCTGATGATGCAGGACCCGCCAAGGTCCAACCAAACAGCGCTGGTTTCCGATGATGTAGGACCCGCCAAGGCCCAACCAGACAGAGCTGGTCTCCAACGATGCCGGACCCGCTAAGGCCAAACAGACAGCGCTCGTCTCTGATGATGAAGGACCCGCCAAGGCACAACCAGACAGCGCTGGTTTCCTTTGATGGAGGACCCACCAAGGCCCAGCCAGACAGCGCTTGTCTCTGATGATGCAGGACCCGCCAAGGTCCAACCAAACAGCGCTGGTTTCCGATGATGCAGGACCTGCCAAGGCCCAGACAGCGCTCGTCTCTGATGATGCAGAACTCGCCAAGGCCCAACCAGACAGCGCTGGTCTCCGATGATAGCAGGACTCGCTAAGGCCCAACCAGACAGCACTGGTCTCCGATGATTCAGGACCCGCCAAGGTCCAACCAGACAGCGCTGGTCTCCGATGATGCAGGACCGCCAAGGCCCAACCAGACACTGCTGGTCTCTGATGATGCAGGACCCGCCAAGGCGCAACCAGACAGTGCTGGTTTCCGATGATGCAGGACCCACCATAACCCAGCCAGACAGCGCTTGTCTCTGATGATGCAGGACCTGCCAAGGTCCAACCAGACAGCGCTGGTTTCCGATGATGCAGGACCTGCCAAGGTCCAACCAGACAGAGCTGGTCTCTGATGATGCATTACCACCAAGGCTCATCCAGGCAGTGCTGGTCTTTGATGATGCAGGGCCGCCAAGGCCCAACCAGATAGCGCTGATCTCGGATGATGAAGGACCACCATGGCCCAACCAGGCAGCGCTGGTCTCCGATGATGCAGGACCTGACTAGAGCAAGCAGACAGTGCTGGTCTCCGATGATGCAGGACCCGCCAAGGCACAACCAGACAGCGCTGGTTTCCGATGATGCAGGACCCATTAAGGCTCAGCCATACAGCGCTTGTCTCTGATGATGCAGGACCTGCCAAGGTCCAACCAGACAGAGCTGGTCTCTGATGATGCATTACCACCAAGGTTCATCCAGGCAGTGCTGGTCTTTGATGATGCAGGGCCGCCAAGGTCCAACCAGATAGCGCTGATCTCGGATGATGAAGGACCACCATGGCCCAACCAGGCAGCGCTGGTCTCTGATGATCCAGGACCGCCTAGAGCCAAGCAGACAGTGCTGGTCTCCGATGATGCAGGACCCATATGCAGTGTCTGTAAACCCAAAGAGATGGCACTGTTCTCAAGCATGCCACTGCCTATCCAGTTTAATCCAATGCCACCCGCATCCTTCTTCTTGGCTACTGCCCTGGTCGCACTTCCAAGGGAATCCAAGGCTGGCCATGCTTACTACAGACTGTCGACCTGACTCTCTTAGTGCTGGTACAGGCTCTTGTACTCACTTTGTATTCAGGAGACAGAGAGCTGGTCCATGTCTCATATGCTGGTATCTCTGTCTCCGCAATGCTTGGCTTGAGGTGGCTCGATCACTTTCAATTGTCAGCCATTGGAGGCATCTCTCTATGGCCCAGGAGCCGAGATCTGATAGGACTTTAGGAATGACCTGCATGTCACTGGAGTAACTGCAGCAGTGAGGCTGGAAGATAGGACGATGAAGAAGCCAGTGCAGAACCCCACCCTGTCCTTCTGTGCCTGGGTCACTGTGGACCTGCTGGGCGAGCCATGCAGCATCGCCTGCGCAGGGCAGGTCTAGGAACAGAAGCGCCGCCGCCCCATTAGTCAACGATGGTCCAGATGCCTTCCCACAGGGAAGCTGCAACCAGTAAGAAAGAATGGTTTCTTCCTTCGAGGAATGCTGTTAGTTCCCCGAAGGCAGATCTTTCAATGAGTTTGCTTAAGATTCAGACTTTTATCAATCATGCAGTTCCACAGACAAAGTGAGTTTTTAAAAAAGGCAACCAGCTGACCCATTATGCAAGATCCTCTGCCAGAGGGAGTTTGTTTCAGTAGCCATGATGGGGGGGGGGGGGCGACACGACCTGACCCAATCCGATGAACCCAGTAGGGTGACCAACTGGCATGGGTGCAAATTCAGGACGGTGAGTGTAAACATTCAGAACAAAAATTCAGGACAGAAGGTCAAAATTCAGGACTCAACTTTGGGACAAAAGGTACGTTTTACAGACACATCAGTGCAATTGCGAGATGTAAAGCAGCACATATAGCATGTAGCTAATTGGGACCTGCAGTGCTGGACAAGAGTGAAGTCTTCTGAGTGGCCAGCTTTATGTGTCAGATCGCTCAGGTATTCCATGTCTGTTCAGCTGGTGATGAGTGGTGTAGGGGCTGGTACAGTACTGAGTGATGGATAAGACCCATAGCGAACAGGTCTTGTGTGAGGGTAAGAGCATGAAGCAGGAAAAAGGAGTTATTAACCAGCCTTTCACTATAAATAGCAGCACACTGCGGAGTGTTATGGTATTATTGCGGGTTAGAACGGTTACATAGGAGGTGACATTACTATATAATGCCCTCGCTAGCCATATATCAGCCCTCCGTATGTTACCTGTATATGGGAAATGGTAGAGTGCTTGGGTGGTTTCATTTCTGTGAGCTGTAAACTGCAGATTCTCATTGATGCACAGAAGTGTGCTACAGACTAGAAACTGTATATGTTGTTGAGGCATTATTGCAGGTTAGGAGGAGGCACTGTCTTTTACATACAGAACATTTTCTATTGAATGGACGCAAAATGCCAACATGCAGTTTTACTGATAAAACTACATAGCGCGGGAGGTCACCACATGCATTAACATGTCATTCTGTGTGTGACAATCATCAGCCGCAGACAAAATGACAATGGGCGGGGTGGGGCTGCTCTTTTGCTCAGAGGATGAGTGCGAGGCGGCCCCATCTGGGAGCTGAACCTTCTCACAGGGGAACAGTGCTGCTCCCTGCAATGCCCAAAATTACAGACAAAACGCGTCTGTAAAAGAGATAATCACGGGATAACGGACGGAAGTGAGATCCAAATCACCGACGGTCCGAGAAATTTACAGAAGGTTGGTCACCCTAGAACCCAGGACCCTGAACGGCTCTTCCAGCCCAGCAAACTGATAGGCTGATATCAGCTAATCCATGCACATCTCTCCCGGCTGGTATTATCTTATCCATGCACATCTCTGCCGGCTGGTATCAGCTAATCCATGCACATCTCTCTCGACTAGTATAAAATAATCCATGCACCGATCTCATGGCTGGTATAAACCAATCCATGCACATTTCTCCCGGCTGGCATCAGCCCCTCCATGCACCTTTCTCCCAGATGGTATCAGCTAATCCAGGCACATCTCTCCCGGCTGCTATCAGATAATCCATGCAACGCTCTCCCGACTAGTATCAGCTAATGAATGCACATTGCTCCCGGCTGGTATCAGCTAATCCATGCACTGCTCTCCTGGCTGGTATCAGCTAATCCATGCACCGCTCTCCCGGTTGGTATCAGCTAATCCAGGCACATCTCTACCCGCTGGTATCAGCTAATCCAGGCACATCTCTACCCGCTGGTATCAGCTAATCCATGCACCTCTCTCCCGGCTGGTATCAGCTAATCCATGCACATCTCTACCAGCTGGTGTCAGCTGCTCCATGCACCGTTCTGCCGGCTACTATGAGCTAATCCAGGCACATCTCTATCGGCTGGTATCAGCGAATCCATGCACCGCTCTCCCGGCTAGATATCAGCTAATCCATGCACATATCTACCGGCTGGTATCAGATAATCCATGCACAGCTCTCCCGGTTGGTATCAGCTAATCCATGCCCCGCTCTCCGGGCTGGTATCAGCTAATCCATACACTGCTCTCCTTGTTGGAATCAAATAATCCATGTACTGCTCTCCCGGCTGGTCTCAGCTAATCCGAGCACAGCTCTTCCGGCTGGTATCAGCTAATCCAGGCACATCTCCACCGGCTGGTATCAGTTTATTCATGCACATCTCTACCGGCTGGTATCAGTTAATCCATGCACCGCTCTGCTGGCTGGTATCAGCTGATCAAAGCACAGCTCTCCCGGTTGGCATCAATTAATCCATGCACCGCTCTCCCATCTGGTATCAGCTAATCCATACACTGCTCTCCACGCTGGCATCAGATAATCCATGCACCGCTCTCCCGGCTGGTATCAGCTAATCCAAGCACAGCTCTCCCGGCTGGCATACGCTAATCCAAGCACAGCTCTCCCGGCTGGCATCAGCTAATCCGGGCACATCTCTCCTGGCTGGAATCAGCTAATCCAAGCACAGCTCTCCCGGCTGGTATAAAATAATCCATGCACCGATCTCCCAGCTGGTATCAGATAATCCATACCCTGCTCTCCTGGCTGGTATCAGCTAATCTATGCACCGCTGTCCCGGCTGGTATCAGATAATCCATGCACATATCGCCAGACTGGTATCAGTTAATCCATGGCCATCTCGCGCGGGTGGCATCAGCTAATCCATGCCCTGCTCTCCCGGGTGGTATCAGCCATGCAGTGCTCTCCAGACTGGTATCAGCCAATCCATGCACCGCTCTCCAGACTGGTATCAGCCAATCCATGCCCGCTCTCCAGACTGGTATCAGCAAATCCATGCACCGCTGTCCAGACTGCTATCAGCGAATCCATGCACCGCTGTCCAGACTGCTATCAGCGAATCCATGCACCGCTGTCCAGACTGCTATCAGCCAATCCATGCAGCACTCTCCAGACTGGTATCAGCCAATCCATGCCCGCTCTCCAGTCTGGTATCAGCGAATCCATTCCCGCTCTCCCGGCTGGTATCAGCGAATAGATGCCCTGCTCTCCCGGCTGGTATCAGCGAATCCATGCCCGCTCTCCCGGCTGGTATCAGTGAATCCGTGCAGCACTCTCCGGCTGCTATCAGCTAATCCATGCCCGCTCTCCCGGCTGGTATCAGCTAATCCATGAAGTGCTCTCCCGGCTGGTATCAGCTAGTCCTTACACCGCTCTCCCGGCTGATCTCAGCTAATCCATGCCCATATCTCTCGGGTGTATCAGCTAATCCATGCCCCGCTCTCCCGGGTGATATCAGCTAATCCATGCAATGCTCTCCAGACTGGTATCAGTCAATCCATGCACCGCTCTCCAGACTGGTATCATCGAATCCATGTACCACTGTCCAGACTGGTATCTGCGAATCCATGCACCGCTGTCCAGACTGGTATCAGCGCATCCATATATCGCTGTCCAGACTGGTATCAGCCAATCCATGCCGGCTCTCCCGGCTGGTATCAGCGAATCCATGCCTCCTCTCCCAGCCGGTATCAGTGAATCCATGCCCCGCTCTCCAGAATGGTATCAGCGAATCCATGCCCGCTCTCCAGAATGGAATCAGCGAATCCATGCCCACTCTCCCGGCTGGTATCAGTGAATCCATGCAGCGCTCTCCAAACTAGTATCAGCGAATCCATGCAGCACTCTCCGGCTACTATCAGCTAATCCATGCCCGCTCTCCCGGCTGGTATCGGCGAATCCATGCAGCACTCTCCGGCTGCTATCAGCGAATCTATGCCCGCTCTCCCGGCTGGTTTCAGCGAATCCATGCAGCACTCTCCGGCTGCTATCAGCGAATACATGCACGATCTCCCGGCTATCAGCTAATCCATGCACCACTCTCCAGACTGGTATGCGCAAATCCATGCACAGCTCTCAAAATTGGTATCAGCGAATCCATGTGGCGCTCTCCAGACTGGTATCAGCGAATCCATGCAGCCCTCTCCAGACTGGTATCAGCGAATCCATGCAGTGCTCTCCAGACTGGTACCAGCGAATCCATGCAGCGCTCTCCAGACCGGTATCAACGAATCCATGCAGCGCTCTCCAGACTGGTATCAGCGAATCCATGCAGCGCTCTCCAGACTGGTATCAGCCAATCCATGCAGTGCTCTCCAGACTGGTACCAGCGAATCCATGCAGCGCTCTCCAGACCGGTATCAACGAATCCATGCAGCGCTCTCCCGGCTGATATCAGCTAATCCATGCCCATATCTCTCGGGTGTATCAGCTAATCCATGCCCCGCTCTCCCGGGTGGTATCAGCTAATCCATGCAATGCTCTCCAGACTGGTATCAATCCATGCACCGCTCTCCAGACTGGTATCATCGAATCCATGTACCACTTTCCAGACTGATATCTGCGAATCCATGCACCGCTGTCCAGACTGGTATCAGCGCATCCATATATCGCTGTCCAGACTGGTATCAGCCAATCCATGTACCACTTTCCAGACTGGTATCTGCGAATCCATGCACCGCTGTCCAGACTGGTATCAGCGCATCCATATATCGCTGTCCAGACTGGTATCAGCCAATCCATGCCGGCTCTCCCGGCTGGTATCAGCCAATCCATGCCTCCTCTCCCAGCCGGTATCAGTGAATCCATGCCCCGCTCTCCAGAATGGTATCAGCGAATCCATACCCGCTCTCCAGAATGGAATCAGCGAATCCATGCCCGCTCTCCCGGCTGGTATCAGTGAATCCATGCAGCGCTCTCCAAACTAGTATCAGCGAATCCATGCAGCACTCTCCGGCTACTATCAGCTAATCCATGCCCGCTCTCCCGGCTGGTATCGGCGAATCCATGCAGCACTCTCCGGCTGCTATCAGCGAATCTATGCCCGCTCTTCCGGCTGGTTTCAGCGAATCCATGCAGCACTCTCCGGCTGCTATCAGCGAATACATGCACGATCTCCCGGCTATCAGCGAATCCATGCACCACTCTCCAGACTGGTATGCGCAAATCCATGAACAGTTCTCAAAATTGGTATCAGCGAATCCATGTGGCGCTCTCCAGACTGGTATCAGCGAATCCATGCAGCGCTCTCCAGACTGGTATCAGCGAATCCATGCAGCGCTCTCCAGACTGGTACCAGCGAATCCATGCAGCGCTCTCCAGACCGGTATCAACTAATCCATGCAGCGCTCTCCAGACTGGTATCAGCGAATCCATGCAGCGCTCTCCAGACTGGTATCAACCAATCCATGCAGTGCTCTTCAGACTGGTATCAGCAAATCCATGCAGCGCTCTCCAGACTAGTATCAGCGAATCCATGCACTGCTCTCCTGGCTGCTATAAGCAAATCCATGCAGGGCTCTCCAGACTGGTATCAGCGAATCCATGCACTGCTCTCCCAGCTGATATCAGCCAATCCATGCCCGGTCTCCGGGCTGGTATCAGCGAATCCATGCAGCACTCTCCGGCTGCTATCAGCGAATCCATGCGGTGCTCTCCAGACTGGTATCAGCGAATCCATGCAGCACTCTCCAGCTGCTATCAGCGAATCCATGCAGTGCTCTCCAGACTGGTATCAGCGAATCCATGCAGCGCTCTCCCGACTAGTATCAGCTAATCCATGCACCACTCTCCCGGATGGTATCAGCGAATCCAAAAAGCGCTCTCCCGGCTGGTATCAGCGAATCCATGCAGTGCTCTCCTGGCTGGTATCAGAAAATCCATGCACCGCTCTCCCGGCTGGTATCAGAAAATCCATGCACCGCTCTCCCGGCTGGTATCAGCGAATCCATGCCTCCTCTCCCAGCTGGTATCAGTGAATCCATGCCCCGCTCTCCAGAATGGTATCAGCGAATCCATGCCAGCTCTCCCGGCTGGTATCAGTGAATCCATGCAGCGCTCTCCAGACTGGCATCAGCGAATCCATGCAGCACTCTCCGGCTACTATCAGCTAATCCATGCCCGCTCTCCCGGCTGGTATCGGCGAATCCATGCAGCACTCTCCGCTGCTATCAGCAAATCTATGCCCGCTCTCCCGGCTGGTATCAGCGAATCCATGATCCACTCTCTAGACTGGTATGCGCAAATCCATGCACAGCTCTTAAAATTGGTATCCGCGAATCCAGGCAACGCTATCTCGATTGGTATCAGCTAATCCATGCACCGCTCTCCCGGCTGGTATCAGCTAATCCATGCAACGCTCTCCCGGCTGGTATCAGCTAATCCATGCACCGCTTTCCAGACTGGTATCAGCCAATCCATGCCCGCTCTCCCGGCTGGTATCAGCGAATCCATGCAGCGCTCTCCCGGCTGGTATCAGCAAATCCATGCAGCGCTCTCCAGACTGGTATCAGCCAATCCATTCAGTGCTCTCCAGATTGGTATCAGCAAATCCATGCAGCGCTCTCCAGACTAGTATCAGAGAATCCTTGCACTGCTCTCCCAGCTATCAACTAATCCATGCACTTCTCTCCTGGCTGCTATAAGCGAATCCATGCAGGGCTCTCCAGACTGGTATCAGCGAATCCATGCACAGCTGTCCAGAATGGTATCAGCGAATGCATGCACTGCTCTCCCAGCTGATATCAGCCAATCCATGCCCGGTCTCCCGGCTGGTATCAGCGAATCCATGCAGCGCTCTCCAGACTGGTATCAGCGAATCCATGCAGCGCTCTCCAGACTGATATCAGCGAATCCATGTACCGCTCTCCCGGCTGGTATCAGCGAATCCAAACAGCGCTCTCCCGGCTGGTATCAGCGAATCCATGCAGCGCTCTCCTGGCTGGTATCAGCTAATCCATGCACCGCTCTCCCGGCTGGTATCACCGAATCCATGCAGTGCTCATCAGACTGGTATCAGCGAATCCATGCACTGCTTTCCCGGCTGATATCAGCCAATCCATGCCCGCCCTCCCGGCTGGTATCAGCGAATCCATGCAGAGCTCTCCCGGCTGGTATCAGAGAATCCATGCCCTGCTCTCCCGGCTGATATCAGCCAATCCATTCCCCTTTCTCTCGGCTGATATCAGCGAATCCATGCAGTGCTTTCCAGACTGGTATCAGCCAATCCATGCACTGCTCTAACGGCTGGTATCAGCTAATCCATGCACTGCTCTCCAGGCTGATATCAGCCAATCCATGCCCGCTCTCCCAGCTGATATCAGCCAATCCATGCAGGGCTCTCCCAGCTGATATCAGCCAATCCATGCAGGGCTCTCCCGGCTGGTATCAGCCAATCCATGCAGCGCTCTCCAGACTGGTATCAGCCAATCCATGCAGTGCTCTCCAGACTGGTATCAGCAAATCCATGCAGCGCTCTCCAGACTAGTATCAGAGAATCCATGCAGCGCTCTCCCGGATGGTATCAGCGAATCCATGCACCGCTCTCCCGGCTGGTATCAGCGAATCCATGCAGTGCTCATCAGACTGGTATCAGCGAATCCATGCACTGCTCTCCCGGCTGATATCAGCCAATCCATGCCCGCCCTCCCGGCTGGTATCAGCGAATCAATGCAGAGCTCTCCCGGCTGGTATCAGCGAATCCATGCACTGCTCTCCCGGCTGGTATCAGCGAATTCATGCAGTGTTCATCAGACTGGTATCAGCCAATCCATGCAGTGCTCATCAGACTGGTATCAGCCAATCCATGCACTGCTCTCCTGGCTGGTATCAGCCAATCCATGCACTGCTCTCCCGGCTTTTATCAGCGAATCCATGCAGCGCTCTCCCGACTTTAATCAGCGAATCCATGCACTGCTCTCCCGGCTGGTATCAGCCAATCAATGCACTGCTCTCCTGGCTGGTATCAGCAAATCCATGCACAGCTGTCTAGACCGGTATCAGCAAATCCATGCACTGCTTTCCAGACTGGTATCAGCGAATCCATGCACTGCTCTCCCGACTTGTATCAGCGAATCTATGCCCGCTCTCCCCGCTGGTATCAGCGAATCCATGCACTGCTCTCCAGGCTGGTATCAGCAAATCCATGCAGCGCTCTCCAGACTAGTATCAGCGAATCCATGCACTGCTCTCCCAGCTGGTATCAACGAATCCACGCACTGCTCTCCTGGCTGCTATAAGCGAATCCATTCAGGGCTCTCCAGACTGGTATCAGCGAATCCATGCACAGCTGTCCAGAATGGTATCAGCGAATCCATGCACTGCTCTCCCAGCTGATATCAGCCAATCCATGCTCGGTCTCCCGGCTGTTATCAGCGAATCCATGCAGCACTCTCCGGCTGCTATCAGCGAATCCATTCAGCGCTCTCCAGACTGGTATCAGCGAATCGATGCAGCGCTCTCCAGACTGGTATCAGCGAATCCAAGCAGCGCTCTCCAGACTGGTATCAGCGAATCCATGCAGCGCTCTCCCGGCTGGTATCAGCGAATCCATGCAGCGCCATCCCGGCTGGTATCAGCGAATCCATGCACCGCTCTTCCGGCTGGTATTAGCGAATCCATGCAGCGCTCTCCAGATTGGTATCAGCGAATCCATGCAGCGCTCTCCAGACTGGTATCAGCGAATCCATGCAGCGCTCTCCAGACTGGTATCAGCGAATCCATGCAGTGCTCTCCCGGCTGGTATCAGCGAATCCATGCAGCGCTCTCCCGGCTGGTATCAGCGAATCCATGCACCTCTCTTCCGGCTGGTATCAGCGAATCCATGCAGTGCTCATCAGACTGGTATCAGCAAATCCATGCACCGCTTTCCAGACTGGTATCAGCGAATCCATGCACTGCTCTCCCGGTTGATATCAGCCAATCCATGCCCGCTCTCCCGGCTGGTATCAGCAAATCCATGCAGCGCTCTCCCGGCTGGTATCAGCAAATCCATGCAGCGCTCTCCAGACTGGTATCAGCCAATCCATGCAGTGCTCTCCAGACTGGTATCAGCAAATCCATGCAGCGCTCTCCAGACTAGTATCAGAGAATCCATGCACTGCTCTCCCGGCTATCAACTAATCCATGCACTGCTCTCACGGCTGGTATCAGCGAATCCATGCACTGCTCTCCCGGCTGATATCAGCCAATCCATGCCTGCTCTCCCGGTTGGTATCAGCGAATCCATGCAGCGCTCTCCCGGCTGGTATCAGCGAATCCATGCAGTGCTCATCAGACTGGTATCAGCCAATCCATGCAGTGCTCATCAGACTGGTATCAGCCAATCCATGCACTGCTCTCTCGGCTGGTATCAGCCAATCCATGCACTGCTCTCCCGGCTGGTATCAGCGAATCCATGCAGCGCTCTCCAGACTGGTATCAGCGAATCCATGCAGCTCTCTCCGGCTGCTATCAGCTAATCCATGCTCGCTCTCCTGACTGGTATCAGCCAATCCATGCACTGCTCTTCCGGCTGGTATCAGCCAATCCATATACTGCTCTCCCAGCTGGTATCAGCGAATCCATGCACTGCTCTCCCGGATGGTATTAGCGGATCCATGCACCGCTCTCCCGGCTGGTATCAGCGAATCCATGCAGTGCTCTCCAGACTGGTCCCCCTTACTTGCCGGTGCTCCTGCACGGACTTCTTATCCTTCCCTGGTGCTCCCCCTGGGTTCTTGTGGTCCTGTTAATGCCTTTCCCACTCCAGCAGCGCCTGCCCAGACAGCACTCTGGCCCTCCCAGGTGCAGAGACGTGAGTAAGGGATCAGGGATAGCTCCTGGCCCATCTCGCTGGGCTGAAGTCCAAGTAATGGAGAAGCCACTTGTAGACCTTCTCCAGGCTTGTATGACAGGTTAAAGCAGATAAGGTTTCCTGAAGAAATCCACTTACCTGCAAATTAGTTTAACTGAAAATAAAAGAAGGCGCTTCACAGGACACTGACTAGTAGAAAAACAGGTTGACAGGGCTGCCCGGCTGCAGCTCAGACAGATCTGGAGAACAAATCTTCCCCTGGACACGCCTGCTGTCATCCACATCAGATAATGATGAATGACTTAAACACTGCTGGTGAGAGAGAGGCCACAGGGAAGCAGGGCTCACAGACATGGCGGTGGGCTCTACAGCTGAGGCTACGACACACTGGCAGAGCCTCCTGGTGGAGCGGTAAAGGGAAATCTGGCAATGCTAAAGACAGAGGTGCTCTGACAGAGCTGTGTGTAAGCCAGGGTTAGGTGCACTGGCAGAGCTGTGTGTAAGCCGGGGTCAGGTGCTCTGACAGAGCTCTGTGTAAGCCAGAGTTAGGTGCTCTGGCACAGCTGTGTGTAAGCCGGGGTCAAGTCCACTGGCAGAGCTGTGCTTAAATTAGAACTAAGAGGCACTGGAGAGATCTGGTCAGGCCAGACTTAGATGCACTGACCGAGCTGTGTTTATGCCAGCCTTAGGTGCACTGACAGAGCTGTGCGTAGGCCAGGCTTAAATGCACTGGCAGAGCTGTGCGTAGGCCAGGCTTAGGTGCACTGGCAGAGCTGTGCGTAGGCCAGGCTTAAATGTACTGGCAGAGCTGTGCGCAGGCCAAACTTAGGTGTACTGGCAGAGCTGTGCGTAGGCCAGGCTTAGGTGTACTGAGAGAGCTGTGCTTAGGCAAGTCTTAGATCCAGTTGCAAAGCTGTGCTTAGGCCAGCCTTAAGACCGCTGGCAGAGCTGCGCATTGGCCAGGCTTAGGTGCACTGGCAGAGACAGGCCAGGCTTAGGTGTACTAGCAGGGCTGTGCTTAGGCCAGGCTTAGGGACACTGGCTGAGCTGTGCTTCGGTTAAGATTACGATGCACTAGCAGAGCTGCGTTTATTTCAGCATTCTAATACATTGGAAAATTAGTGCTTAGGCCAAGACGGAGCTGGACCAACAGAGATGTCCTTCGGTAAGGATTAGAAAGCACTGGCAGAGCTCTGCTTAGGCCAGATTGAAATGCACTGGCAGAGCAGTGGCTAGAGAGTATTTGTGTGTGGATTGAGGAGGAGCTGTGCTCAGATCAGGATTACGATATCCTGGTAGAGCTATATATGGATGTACTGGTTGAGCTGGCTTAGGCCAGACTGAGATCCACTGGCAGAGCTCTCCCACTGCAAAAGTACATGCACTGGCACAGCACTGCTTACGTTCTGAGTGAGCTGCAATGGCAGAGGAGTGTTTGGCTGAGGTCCAAGCTGTGCTGGCAGAGTTGTAGTTATTCCAGAATGAGGTGCCCTAGCAGAGCTGTGCTTAGTTCAGAATTGAGCTGCACTGTCAGTGCTGTGCTTAAGACATGAGTGAGCTGCGCTAGCAGAGGAGAGATTGAGACATAGCTGAGGTGAGGTGGCAAATGTGAGCATGGAGCTAAGCTGGCAGAGGGGTTCTTTGTGAGCATGGAGTTTAGCTGGCAGAGGTGTACTTAGGCCAGATGGAGATGCCCTGGCATGGCTGTTCTGTGCTAGGCTGAGGTGGCAGTGATGTGCAATCACAAAGACATGGGTTTTTGCTTCACGATCTGCACATCCACAAACAGTCAATAACAAAACAACATGTATGACTTAAATTTCACATGTAGAGGTGCTACAATGGTGTCAGCAATACCCACCCATCAGGGTATCAACACATTAGGACGAATCCTAAGGCAACATACAAATTCACAATACACCTGAGCACACCCAAGAAGAATAACTGTGATCCAAAGGTTTAGTCAAAACCTGAGCAACGTGAACAATAGTCAGTTATTAAAATGTCCTTTATCACAATCGTATATAAAGAAGCTTTCCAATCAGGTCCTGTTGCAGATTTTTTAATCATCGGACAACAACGCAGAACAGTAGCAGCCGACGCGCGTTTCGCCCTCAGGGCTTTTTCAAGGCTAGAAAGTCGAGGTTAGGTCTCCTAACTGATTTAAAGTTGAGGATTATGTATCCATCTTTTCCTGAATTAATTCCCGGATCATCAACGCCCACGCTAATCGTCTTGTAACACGTAAGGCTGTGAGACTGGGACACGTTTTGAGCGAGCGGTTTGTCGTTGTTATCAATAAAATTCCCCTTCGACCCTGGGAAACGAATACCGGACCTTGATAAGTCCTGATTCGAGAAACGAAATCCTGTGAAAGACGCATCCAATTCAGTTTACATCACAGTTACTTCAGATGGAACAATGAATTCTTTCAGCAACTATCTGGCACTTCTATGGGCAATTGTGCAGCTCCATGCTACGCGAATCTCTACATGCACAAACTAGAACGGGACCATATTTTATTCAATCCTGAGTGGTGTGATAAGATCCAACAATTTTGGAGATACACAGATGACATCTTCCTGATATGGCATGGTGATACCTCCGATCTTCACCGTTTTCTTAGATTCTTGAATACCATTGACGATAGAATTCAGTTCACCCACAACATGAATTCCCATCAAGTACCGTTCTTGGACGTATTGGTCATGAGACAAGGCAAAAAATTGATGACGGCTGTATATAGGAAAGATACGGATAGAAATAACACCCTTCACTTCGACAGTTGCCATCAGATTTCTTTGAAAAGACACCTGCCCTACTCTCAAATCATAAGGATTAAACGCATCTCATCTACTACGGATATTTTTGAAAAAAATAAAGAACAACTAATTACCAAATTCAAAGAAAGAAAATACCCTAATACAGTCATCACCGATGCCATTGAGAGAGCTAAATCAGTTGGACGACCGCAATTACTCAACAAATCCATAAAATCAGATACTACTAATAGACCGGTATTTGTATCCAAATTTTCCACAAAAAGTCAACAAATTAAAAAAGTGATCTTGAAATACTGGCCTATGATCCGTAATGAAAGCGATTTCAATGGGATATTCAATTTCCATCCACTTTTCGCATATCAACGCACTAAAAATTTGAAAGAACTGTTATCTCATCCGCCTAAACCCATTGTCAGCACGTACAGAGGAACAATCCCTTGCTTGAACTACGGTCATTGTAATAACGTTATCAAAGGCACACGGATCCTTCATCCTACCAAAGGAACACCCATCCGATTACACACGACCGCTACATGCGATTCCAAAAACTTGATTTATCTACTTAAATGTCCTTGTGGTTTACCATATGTGGGAAAGACTGAGCGAAAAATTAAATTAAAGTCAGATTAACTGAACATAAAAGCAACATCAGAACCAAGTTTGAGAAATCTCTTGTCGCTGCACACTTTAACAAAGAGAGACATAACATCAGTCAATTGAGATTTCTGGTGCTAGAAGTCGTGAACACACTACAAGGCACCGACAATACTAAAAGACTCCTCCAAAAAGAACTTATTTGGATAAAAAGACTCGATTCCTGTCACCCCAACGGGCTTAATGACCGTCTGGAATACAGTTGTTTTCTGTAATCTATGTATCTCCCCATTGTACAGTGTACCTCATTCACTGATGATGTTTCCCCTACCGTACCGCCTACTACATTCCTTTCTGATACACTCTTGGTTTCCATTTTATACTTGGTACATCTCCTGTTTTTATCCTCAACACCCTTCGGTGAATTCTAGACTTTCCAATTCACGCATACACACACACCTTTTTCTCTATTTAACTTGTTTCATCAATTCTTTCAGAAGGTTTGCTTACTTAAGTTTCCCATCACACTCCGCTTTCGTTCTATTCCGCGTTACCCGTCAATTCTTTCCTTACTTCTTTGGATTTTTAATATTTTTTTTTTATCTTTCTTACTTATACCCTCATGGTTTTCCCTTAGTTTAGTTACCACTTTTCTTGAACAGGACCCTGTTCAAACATGGCGCGCTACTATTTTCCATTTCTACGAAGTCCTATCTTCATGTCGACCTTCCTTTACGCATTTTTACTCTGCTAATCCTGGTCCTTTGTCACTCTCTTCACTTCACGGTGTAACGGAAGACCGCTTTACACTTGGTAAGTGGCACTCCCGTATCTTTACCCTTTTGTTCTGGAACTTTATGACGTTTTCCGTTAATTTGGTTTTTACCAGGTTTATATATTTTACCCCGATAGACTCTGCTATTTAGAAATTTTTGTACCGCCACGGACTCTACGTTTGATTTAAGGTAATTTCGCCTCACGCTCTTCAAGTCTTCCGTAGCATACACGCTAACGACTTTCTCTATTAGCATGATAACTACTGTTTACCTTCCTTGTGTCTTGCACCTCCCTTACATCGGTTTCTCCGGGTTCCTTTACTTGGTCTTTGCAACCTCCATTTCTTTTTAACCGGCACCTTTATTAATTTTTCCTCGGACTGTTTCTCCACTGTGTTTCAATGCACACCTAACACCTCTAGCGAATTCAGTCTCTAATTTCCGATGTACCGTTTTTTTCTGGCCACATGAACAGCATGTTTCTCTTTGTTTAACCATACTTACCGAACATTTCATTCTATTTCTCCCTCTGACACACTTTGACTTCTCTGGGATTGAACACCTAATCTAGTGATTCTACTTTCACATCACCTTGTTTCATGACATATTACAGCACTTGTATAATGCTTTGGTCCTGTGTCTTGATATTGATTATTACATTTATTCCTAGGACCTTTATCCCCTGACGAAGAGTCAGTTCGACTCGAAATGCATCGGCATTACCATGCTACCTTAAACAATTGATTGATTTATTGTTCATTACACACAAAGGACGGAATTTACTTTAACGTTACCGTGAATAAATGACTTTCACTATTTACAAAACACACTGTGGAGTATATATTCTCAAGAATTTGTGAAATTCATTTAGACGACCTCAAGACTCCTCACGGACCCATCAGGAGTGCATCTGAGGGACGCCAGGCAATCTACCCTGGCGCTCTATAATCATTTTGTCTTAATCCCTTTCGGACAGAGGGACATACCTCAGTTGCACCCAAAACCATATCACAATTGCTGAAAAAATTGAATTCAACCTTTGGACTACTCGTGTGCCTCACTTTTCACCATTATTGAGATGTACTTAGGCCAGACTAAGATGACCTGGCATGGCTGTTCTATGCTAGGCTGAGGTGGCAGAGATGTGCATAGGTAAGCCTGGAGCTCAGCTGGCAGAGGTGTACTTAGGCCAGACTGAGATGTCCTGGCATGGCTGTTCTGTGCTAGGCTGAGGTGGCAGAGATGTGCTAAGGTGAGCCTTCAGCTCAACTGGCAGAGGGGTACTTAGGCCAGACTGAGATGCCCTGGCATTGCTGTTCTATGATGGGCTGAGGTGGCAGAGATGTCCTTAGGTGAGCTTGGAGCTAAGCTGCTACAGGTGTACTTAGGCCAGACTGAAATGTCCTGCAATGGCTGTTCTATGATAAGCTGAGGTGGCAGAGCTGTCCTTAGGTGAGCCTGGAGCTAAGCTGCTACAGGTGTACTTGGGCCAGACTGGGATGCCCTGGCATGGCTGTTCTGTGCTAGGCCGAGGTGGAAGAGATGTGTCTAGGTGAGCCTGGAGCTCAGCTGGCAGAGGGGTACTTAGGCCAGACTGAGATGTCCTGCAATGGCTGTTCTATGATAAGCTGAGGTGGCAGAGCTGTCCTTAGGTGAGCCTGGAGCTAAGCTGCTACAGGTGTACTTGGGCCAGACTGGGATGCCATGGCATGGCTGTTCTGTGCTAGGCTGAGGTGGAAGAGATGTGTCTAGGTGAGCCTGGAGCTCAGCTGGCAGAGGGGTACTTAGGCCAGACTGAGATGCCCTGGCATGGCTGTTCTGTGCTAGGCTGAGGTGGCAGAGATGTGCTTAGGTGAGCCTTCAGCTCAGCTGGCAGAAGTGTACTTAGGCCAGACTGAGATGTCCTAGCATGGCTGTTCTGTGCTAGGCTGAGGTGGCAGAGATGTGCTAAGGTGAGCCTTCAGCTCAGCTGGCAGAGGTGTACTTAGGCCAGACTGAGATGCCCTGGCATGGCTGTTCTATGCTGGGCTGAGGTGGCAGAGATGTGCTTTGGCGAGCATGGAGCTCAGCTGGCAGAGGTGTACTTAGGCCAGGCGGAGATGCCCTGGCATGGCTGTTCTATGCTAGGCTGAGGTGGCAGAGATGTGCATAGGTAAGCCTGGAGCTCAGCTGGCAGAGGTGTACTTAGGCCACACTGAGATGCCCTGGCAGGGCTGTTCTGTGCTAGGCTGAGGTGGCAGAGATGTGCTTAGGGGAGCCTGGAGCTCAGCTGGCAGAGGTGTACTTAGGCCAGACTGAGATGCCCTGGCAGGGCTGTTCTGTGCTAGGCTGAGGTGGCAGAGATGTGCTTAGGTGAGCCTGGAGCTCAGCTGGCAGAGGTGTACTTAGGCCAGACTGAGATGCCCTGGAAGGGCTGTTCTATGTTAGACTGAGGTTGAAGAGATGTGCTTCAGTGATTATGGAGGGCTTCTCCAACGAGTAGCTTGTGAGCTGCTGGTAGCGCTCTAGCTGCCTCTAAGTAGCTCCCCTGTGGCGTGATGCATTGAGTTGATCAGTGGTGGTAATTTTGCATTTGACGGCCACTAATGTACGCTTGTCTGATGTGGTCACCATTACAACACTAATATTAGTAGCTCAGGATGATTTCATTGAACATAAGTAGCACTTATTAAAGAAAGGGTTAAAGGCCCCTGGTTTAGGTCCTAACTGAGCTCCTGGGCTATGGGGAGCCGGTTCAAGTGCATCGCTTTAGGGATATTCATGAAGCACTTTTATCAAACCCCCTGCGTCCTTTAAATGTTCTAAGAGTGGCTCAGTCTAGGGACCTGTGGCCCAGAGATGGCGGAGAGACCCAATGGTCAGACACGGAACCTGTGAGACCAGAAACTACCAATTCTGGATCAGATGCTAAAAAAAACCTAGCAGGACGTCACCATACACCCCTGAGAGTTCACTACGGAACCCCACCCCATGTGAGTAGCAGTGGAATACTTGAAGCGGTCTCCTGAGCTGGTGCACTAGCAACCATCCCAGCCTAAACTAAGGTTGGGGAAGAATCCTGGGGGCAATGCAATGTTCTCAATCCGCTGCCCTTCGCAGCTGCATTAATAAAGGACGGCTCATGGCTGCAGAACAAGGATAAAGGAGCTGGGACTCATGACATGGGCAACTCAAGGTCAAACATCGAGCTTGAAACTGGACAAAATGAGATGCTCAAAATGGACGGCCGCCCACAAACACAAAAGGCGCACTTTCTTTCAAATCACATGTGAAATTGCCTCTTTCACAAGGATAGAGTTAGGGCAAGTGTAACTTACGTCAGCTCCACCACCAGACTAATGAATCATGGTGCGTGTGAGGACCCAGTGTCCAAGGCAGGTCAGGCTCAGACGCAACCTACATGCGACACCTGAGACCAGCAGCAACGAGAAGTGAAGGACAGCGCTTACCTACAGCCCACATCACGGTGTCATACGTCTCGGACTCCTCAGCACCGGAGTCCAGATTCCGCCACGTCACCCGGAGTCTGCCGGTTTTATCTTTCTGTATTCTGGTCGGGGTGCACTTCCATAGAAACTTAGTGCCATAGGACTTCATGTAATCTGTCACCAGCGCCGCCATTTGCTGCAAAGACAGAGGGAAGTGAACACAGCAAAAGTAAAGATTTCAGTCTAGCAACATTAAAAGCAATTGTAAGCCAAGGGTAGATATTTTAGTTAAAGCCACCAGGTTGTATGGATGGTGGGCGCATTGTGTAAAATGCAAACATTAAAACGTTCTGCAAAATATTTAAAAGTCAAACTTCAAAGAATGGTTGTTTGGAAAGATGACATTTGCAGGTGTCGAAAAGATTAGCACAGCAGCGCCACGGGGAATCTGCTAATAAGGGCACCGCACTCGAACAGTGTAAAGCCTGTGCTTGATTTGAGCTGGTGCCTTCTTTTGCTCGGCAACGGCACTTAATTGTCAACACTGGCACTTATGACAGCTGCCACATGGTGGCGCTGTCTGTCTAATTTAGAGATGAGCAGAACAACGATTTATCATTAACATAATATATATTAAAAACTACAAATAACTGCCTCCCAAGCCATTCTTATAGCTCTGGGCGCCTGGAACAGTCTGAATTGTTATTGGCAGCGCTGGCAGAGGCAATGGGTGGAGCAAGCTGCCGTGGCCTCCTGACAAGGGCCCTGGCACTCCCCCCCCCCCCCCCAAAATAAGCATAGTGTCGATCTAAAGGTGGGGTAGGTTATGTCATTGAAACAAAAAGATTGATGAAATGTAAGTTTGTGTGCTGCAAAGTTCTCTTTATCATTGTGTTATGAAATCAGTGCCACTGGATCAGCAAGTTTACGGACACATTAACACATCTGGGCACCAGCCTCCTTGCGATCCCATTGGCTGGGTGTGTGAATGACCAGCAGATTCCAGTACAAGAGCTCTCTGACGTCAGATACCCAGTGTCCCCAGTCTGCAGTTTCACTCGTACCCCATAGTGGCACTACTTTTAATGACACATGCATTGTGGGAACACAACTGGCTGTGTCGGTCTTTGTGCGTTCACAACAGTCCTTAGGCAGCCAGAGGTTACTGGGCCAGGATTGTATCCATCAGAGCTCTTAACCACCGGTGTCCTGGGGGTTAATGTAACTATTGAACCCAAGACTAAGCTTGGAATAACCCATTTAGCAGCTGATCTTCGGGTAGTGAAGTCCAGCAGCCCCACGCTTATTCGGGGCGATGCTGTGGGTTACAAACTCCATTTTATGTATTTATTTAAAATGTTTTATACTGCGCAAAAATGACCACAGGGGGTATCAGAGTGCTTTACAATTTAGCAATCAAGAAAGGTACAAGGAAGTAACAGCAAACCAACAAAAAAACATACAGTCATAATACCCTCATAGAAACTAGCGAGTCCTCAAGAGCATTGGAAGCTAGGGTTCTAAGGCAGAAGTTTCTTCATCAATATCCTTTTAACTGCCGGATTAAAAAGGCAATAGAGGGATTAAGTCTATATTGCGAACATTATCACATGGGGTATCAGAGCACTTTACAATTTAGCAATCACGAAAGGTATAGGAGGAAGTAACAGAAAACCAACAGAACAACATACAATCTTCACATTCTCATAGAAACTAGCGTGTCCTCGAGAGCCCTGGAAGCTAGGGTTCAAGGCAGAAGTTTCTTCATCAATATCGCTTTAACTTCCTTTTTGAAATGGCAATAGAGGTATTCAGTCTGACTTCAGGGGGCAAGGAATTCCAGATTCTCGGGGCGATATCCGAGAAGGCTCGATTGTAAGGTTTTTTTTTTTTTATTGAATTTCTATGGTTTGAGCAGTGCTGGCACTTCTAGAGGCTCTAGAGCCACCAGAGAGCTCCAGTTTTTGAGCGAGGTAGATCGGGCTGTTGAAATGAACCGCTTTATGGGCCATGCATGCAGTTTTTAGTTGTCTCCTAGCTTCATATGGGAGCCAATTTACGGATATTAGCTCAGGCACAATATGATTCTTACTTTTAGAGCCTCTTATGAGCCTTGCAGCACAGTTGAGAGCGTCCCTAAGTGGAGCCGTCTTCGATCTAGGAAGGCTGCAAAGGGTTGCGCTTCCATAATTCAGCTTAGAGATCATTAGGGCTTGCACAGCAACCTTTAAGACATTGGAGGGGAGGAAAGGTTTTATTTTCCTTAAGATGCCGATTTGGAAGTTTGCTCTTTTGGTGAGTGCACTAATGTGCTTCTGCATGCTCAGACTCTTATCTAGCATTATTCCCAATGAGTTTGTGGAATCAATGATGTGTGGTGTGCAATTAAGAGCCGTTTGTTGATTCATCCATTCTTTGATGACTGGTGACTGTTTGGGTGGGGCGATTAAGAGGAATTCCGTTTTACGAGCGTTTAATTTCAGGTGGTTAAGTGTCAGCCAACTTTGTGTTTTCTGTAAAACTGAGTGGAGGGACCTAATGTCTTCAGGGGAGGAGACCTTCAGGTACAATTGGGTGTCATCGGCATACATGTGATAGTGAATGCTGGACACTTTCAGAATTTCTGTTAAAGGCTCCATGAACAAGTTGAAGAGAGTGGGTGAGAGCTTGGACCCCTGTGGTACCCCCAAAGTGACTGGTGAGGCATAAGACAAAGACTGGTTCACTTTGGGTTCTATTGTGGAGAAATGAGGAGAAACAGTTTAGTGCAGGCCCAGAAAGCCCCATCCTGTGTTTCAATAGAACAATTAGGTTGTCGTGCTTAACAGTATAAAAAGCTGATGATAGGTCGAGGATGATCAAAAGGCGGGATTAATTCTGATCAAGCATTCTTAGCATGAACAACCAATGACAGTTGTAATTCAATGTCCAGTCAATGCCAGCTCTCTTGAAAACACAGCATTGTACCCACTTCACACACGATGAGCCACTGCACCTAATGTTATAGAGATGACACATTGTACCAAATGACTGAACCCTTTCAGGTGCTCCTGGGGAGGCAGCCTCGGGAGCTACTGTGGGGCAGCCTCGGGTGTTACCGTGGTGCAGCCTCTGGTGCTACTGTGGGGCGGCCTCCCGTGCTACCGTGGGGTGGCCTCCCGTGCTACCGTGGAGCAGCCTCCTGCGCCACCGTGGGGCAGCCTCCGGCGCCACCGTGGGGCAGCCTCCGGCACCACCGTGGGCCAGCCTCCGGCACCACCGTGGGCCAGCCTCCGGCACCACCGTGGGCCAGCCTCCGGCGCTACCGTGGGCCAGCCCAGGGACTGCTCAGTTCAGCACTTCCAGCCTCAGAGACCCATCTTTTATGTGGGGAGCCCTTGGGAGGTGCTGACGCGGTTGTGGACCAGTGTGTTAGAATATCTGTTCTCTGCTGGCGGAGAGCCTGTCTCCCCACTGACTGGCTCCCGGGGATGCACACTACCTTTGTTGGCCCAGTCCATTAGGACGTGCCTACATTCTGCTGGCAGTGCACGCTGCTCACCGTGGTGTGCACGGTATGGCCGTAAGCGCGAGGAGCGGGACCTTGACACAGCCCTGTAGATTGGTGCACAAGAGTCTGGCTTTGGCAGCAGTGCCAGCGGAATGGAGGCAGCGCCAGTCTAGCAGGCTGCATGGAGTAGTGGTGGTCTCTCCTTGGGTTCTTCCATGGCCTAAACTTTAAACCCCGCCACCCGGAACATGCTGGTAGCCTGCCCCTTGTGATCTCGGTGAGTACTTCGCTTTTGAATGCCAGTCTCCGGGTTGATGTTCTTGTTTGCGCAGTGTGCTCTGGTTTTCTTTAGCGCCTTGTGGCTTCTTGGTGCTTCTTGCTAGTTACGCCAAAAAACTCAGCCGGACACAAGTTCCTCAGCACTCTCACGTTCACAGTTCTGCTCACACTGAGGTGTCACTTGGGAACAGGCCCGGTTCTAGAGGGTGTGCCGGGTGGGCCAGGCCCACCCAAACATGAGCCTTGGCCCTCGCAGTGAATCTGCCACCGATGTACAACAACAATAATTCAGATGACTGGTGATTTATGATCCTGCTGCAGAGCAACTATTTGTTTGTAGGTAGTTTTTAAATGCTGATAAACTGAATTCTATGGGAATAGCTCAGTGGGTTACTGCCTTTGTCACAGATATCCTTGTATTACTTGCAGTTCAGAAGTTACTATCCTAACATAGGACAGTGACCTATGAACTGCCATCAAAGAGCTGCATTACTAACTTCGCTTTTTTGTGCTGGGATATAGTTAGAATGTTGGACCCGGCCTCGTGGCGTGGTCCTGACTTCCCGGGGGTTGGGCCCGTTCCCCGCCCTAGCCTCCACGAGCTACCCGTTCGGGCCGCACGAGGTCACCTACACCTCGGGGCTCCGCCATTTTGTCGCCTGCCACGTGACCCTGCACACCAGTCCTCATGACTCCGCTCAACCCGGCCTCGGCCCCAGCAAGGCCCAGACATTGAGGCACCAAGAACTGGCCAGGGGGTGTCACGTGAACACCTCATCGCCCTGGCGGAGGGCGGTATCGATGGGACCCCCAACCGTCCCCACACACCGAGGTGCGATCGGCCTCCATCTCTCCTGGGCCGGGCGCCTCTCCTGCTGGGCGTCTGGCCGCTCCCAACCCGGCCTCTCCGCCCCCCGGGCGCAAGGGTCCGGACATCAAAGGGCTCCAGACCTATATCTGGGGCGACCCCGCCACAGACCGGCAGTTGTATCCCGGAGTCGAGAGCCCTGCTGATTGAATCGCGGCCGACCCTACGGAGAAGAACTCTTGCTTGAAACCACCACGAGCCCTGCAGACTGCGTCGCGGCTCCTTCTTGCTGAAACCTTGAAGCCCCCGGGAACATCGGGGCCCTGCTGACGCTGTCGCGGCCCAACCTCGCTGAAACCTCCCTCGGAGCCCTGCTGACGACGTCGCGGCTCGAGCTGAGCAGAAACCATCTTGAGAGTCCCGCTGACCTGGTCGCGGCTCCCCACGAACTGAACGCCAGAGCCCTGCTGACACCGTCGCGGCTCGACCCCTCCGAGACCCGGAGGTCCTCCAGCTTGAGGATAAGAACTGGGCCCCAGGTACCCTCGTACCAAGCTCCTGCCTAAGACTGTCCCGCTACCCCTTCCCTCCTAAAAGAGACACTGAGACTTTTGCGGATCCCTTGATCCCCTTTTTGTGTAATATTGAACCCGTAACCGTTTAAAGTGCTGATAAAGAATTGCTCATCTTGAGACAACCTCCTTGAGTCCGGTGTGGTGGTGTTACTGTGCTAGTACATAATAGGAGAAGGATCTCCCAGGAGGCTTCTCTGCAGCGCTCGGCTACTTCGTACAGTGTGGGGGCCCCCCCTGAGTGGTCTCGCCGACTCCTCGGGGTCCGCCTTCCAACATAGAACATCTCCAGTCTTTCATTGTTCTAATGTTGGTAAAAATAGCTTGTTTGGGCAGTTATACATTTTTTTCAGTAAAGCCAACCCGCAACAACTGGAGTACTCTTTAAATCCTGAGTTTGGTCTTTCTCCAGACCAAACCCTCGTAAAATATATTGCCCACTAGTATGGATGACATGTGATTTCTGCACCTTATAATCCTCATTGGTTTATGTGACATTCCCCGTAGACTGATTTATTGTCTCTGTATAACGTGTGCTGTTATGTAAAGCACTGTGACACCCTACACTGATATGAGTAGCGCTATACAAAAAATGAAATGGATATGAGAGAGGGGCAACGGAGAGATGAGCACTGGTGGAGGGTGGCAGTGAGGAAATCCGAGGAGGCGTTCAAGGGGATGGGGGGGAGCTACGGAGAGATGATGTGCGCTGGTGGAGGGTGGCAGTGAGGGAATCCGAGGAGGAGGTCACGGGGTGGGGGTGAAGCTACGCAGAGATGAGGGGCACTAGTGGAGGGTGGCAGTGAGGGAGTCAGAGGAGGAGGTCACGGGTGGGGGGGAACTACAGAGAGATGAGGGGCACTGGTGGAAGGTGGCAGTGAGGGAATCCAAGGAGGAGGTCATGGGGTAGGGAGAACTGCGGAGAGATGAGAGGCAATGGTGGAGGGTTGCAGTGAGGGAATCTGAGGAGGAGGACATGAGGGGGAAAGGGCTACAGAGAGATGGAGGCACTGGTGGAGGGTGGCAGTGAGGGAATCTGAGGAGGAGGTCATGGGGTGGGGGGAGCTACAGAGAGATGAGGGGCACTAGTGGAGGGTGGCAGTGAGGGAGTCAGAGGAGGAGGTCACGGGTGGGGGGAACTACAGAGAGATGAGGGGCACTGGTGGAAGGTGGCAGTGAGGGAATCCAAGGAGGAGGTCATGGGGTAGGGGGAACTACGGAGAGATGAGGGGCAATGGTGGAGGGTTGCAGTGAGGGAATCTGAGGAGGAGGTCATGATGGGGAAAGGGCTACAGAAAGATGGAGGCACTGGTGGAGGGTGGCAGTGAGGGAATCTGAGGAGGAGGTCATGGGGTGGGGGGAGCTACAGAGAGATGAGGGGCACTAGTGGAGGGTGGCAGTGAGGGAGTCAGAGGAGGATGTCACGGGTGGGGGGAACTACAGAGAGATGAGGGGCACTGGTGGAAGGTGGCAGTGAGGGAATCCAAGGAGGAGGTCATGGGGTAGGGGGAACTACGGAGAGATGAGGGGCAATGGTGGAGGGTTGCAGTGAGGGAATCTGAGGAGGAGGTCATGATGGGGAAAGGGCTACAGAGAGATGGAGGCACTGGTGGAGGGTGGCAGTGAGGGAATCTGAGGAGGAGGTCATGGGGTGGGGGGAGCTACAGAGAGATGAGGGGCACTAGTGGAGGGTGGTAGTTAGGGAGTCTGAGGAGGAGGCCATGAGGGGGAGTGGCTACAGAGAGAGGAAGGGAAATGTTGGAGGGTGGTAGTTAAGTTATCTACAGAGAAAGAGGTCATTGGTGGGGCGCCAAAAAAGACTTCCACACCAGCACTAACCCGACCCACCCGGCCCTGTCATGGCCTTTCTGTTTTCGTTTAATTAACAGTCAGGTGATTAGGACAGCTGTGGAGCACACTTTAAAGTGCGTGCTAATTACATTTACTGCTATATGGAATGTTTTTAAGTTTGAAGGTGATTTTACTATTCTTTTCTACTGGGAATAATGAAAGTGGAACTGGATGGTGCCTGATATGGGGCTGGGGCCCAAGGTCAGCTGTGAGATAAGGTGCAATGGAGAGGGGTGGTAGAAAAGTGGATAATCAAGCCTGTAAGGGAGTGCGCTGCACAGTCAGTGGTCAGGTGGAGGTAGTAATGAAGAGGGTTTCTGCCTGAAGGCGCGCACAGAGGGAGCCCTAGTAGTATCACGTGCCTGATACTCCCACCTTAGAAACCTCCTCTTCCCATCAACGGGACATTACATGGAAAAAAACACTTTTTGAGAGTGATAACATTTAGAAAGAGACTTGGAAAAGAGTGCGTTTTACTGGGCCTTGTAAGACTAAGGAGAGATAAAGGGGGGCCCAGAAGCAGGCCTGGCTAGATATATAAGCGATATATCGGGCCAGCAGTGGCCCACCCGAATGCACCCTTGGCCCACCCAAATAAAAATTCCTGGAGCCGGGCCTGCTTGGTAACCGTGGGCGCACCCTTGGAGGGCGGTGCCGGTCCATCTATCCCTGATGCGGGAGCGGGCCTCTTCGGTTCCGCCAGTGGCCTCAGCTTCTGTGCAGTGTCCACCACCTTTAAGGGCTCCTGCAGCTCGCTCCCTGAAGCCCATTTCAAGCCCTGCCGTGCTATTAAGTCCTCCAGTCGCCGATGCACAGAGAGCTCTGTGACTGACGGCCTCACCGCGTCGTCAGCACACAGGAGCACAGCGGTTCTGTCATCGCCAGCCCGGGAAGGTCCAAGTTCACTTTTCGAGGTATTCACCAGAACGCTTTATGCACAGACTCAAGAGGTGCGGCGCCAAACAAGTGAACAATGTGAGGGTATTAAAGTAACTCGTCCGAGACTTCTGTTTGAGGTCAGGATACAGCGCGTAACTATGTGAGGGCTCTCCATACCTCGGCGCTCATCCAGGGGCCCATGGGCGGTTATTACACATCACACATGCGGATGCGCCTTTCCAGTCTAATCCGTCATGTACGGTAATTATCGCCCAGAAGGCCATGTTTCAAGCTGCTGGAACCGTCAGAGCAAAATATGAAATGGGGATAATGTGCACGCGGCGTGACGCGCGCCGGTGAGTTATGGTGACTGCTCACAGATTCATGGCCGTGCAAGGCCCTAATCGGGTGTTTGCACACCCCGCTCCGTGCATGGGACTTCCTAGAGCTCGGCTGTTTGGCTTCATCTGATCGGTGTTTGCTTTCCCATCTCTCCCCTCCAGTCTTCGGGCCCAGATGTGAACCGACTGGTTCCATGTCAGGCCTCAGGCAGAATCCGCAGGGCTCCAAAACAAACACGAAGAGTACAAAATATAGCAACAGCGGCATGTAACATCGGTGAGGTGGGGGCGAGGGGGACACACCTCGTGGGGGCGAGGGGGACACACCTCGTGGGGGCGAGGGGGAGACAGCTAGATCTGTGTATGTACTGGAAGAGACATCTGCGGCACACGCATGCGCAGAAGGTGCTCTGTGGTACATGGAAGATACTGATGTAAACCGAGGGCGTCCAACATCGCATGTAACATCGGTGATGCAGGTCATCAGAACGCAGTCAATACAGCGATCGCATACCATTACAACGCAAGTCATTACAGCGACTTGCTGTGTGTGTGTGTGTGGGGGGGGGAGGGGGGGAGGCCACTGGATTTTGGAATAGTAGGTGTTGGAGTTAAAATCCAACATCTCCGGTCCCCTACAGCACGTGGTTGTAATGACTTGCGTGTAATGGTTTGTGATGTAACAAAAATGTTGCTGTAATGACCGCATTGTAATTGGCATGCGTTGTATCGCATGCATAGTAAACGATGTTTACCGGTGGGGACACACCTCTGTGGAACTAAGAGAGACCGCTAGACCTGTAAATGTACTGGAAGAGACACCTGAGGTACATGTATGTGTACAAGGTGCTCTGCAGTTCTTGGAAAATACTGCTATAAAGCAAGGTGTCCAACATCGGCATGTAACATCGGTGAGGTGGAAGCACACCTCTGTGCGGCCCTGAGAGACATTGGAAGATACTGCTATAAATCCAAGGTGTCCAACATCGGCATGTAACATCGGTGAGGTGGAAGCACACCTCTGTGCGGCCCGGAGATACATTGGAAGATACTGCTATAAATCCAAGGTATGTAACATCGGTGAGGTGGAAGCACACCTCTCAGTGCGGCCCTGAGAGACATTGGAAGATACTGCTATAAATCCAAGGTGTCCAACATCGGCATGTAACATCGGTGAGGTGGAAGCACACCTCTCTGTGCGGCCCTGAGAGACATTGGAAGATACTGCTATAAATCCAAGGTGTCCAACATCGGCATGTAACATCGGTGAGGTGGGGGCACACCTCTGTGCAGCCTGGAGAGACATTGGAAGATACTGCTATAAATCCAAGGTGTCCAACATCGGCATGTAACATCGGTGAGGTGGAAGCACACCTCTCTGTGCGGCCCTGAGAGACATTGGAAGATACTGCTATAAATCCAAGGTGTCCAACATCGGCATGTAACATCGGTGAGGTGGAATCACACCTCTCTGTGCGGCCCTGAGAGACATTGGAAGATACGGCTATAAATCCAAGGTGTCCAACATCGGCATGTAACATCGGTGAGGTGGAAGCACACCTCTCTGTGCGGCCCTGAGAGACATTGGAAGATACTGCTATAAATCCAAGGTGTCCAACATCGGCATGTAACATCGGTGAGGTGGAAGCACACCTCTCTGTGCGGCCCTGAGAGACATTGGAAGATACGGCTATAAATCCAAGGTGTCCAACATCGGCATGTAACATCGGTGAGGTGGAAGCACACCTCTCTGTGCGGCCCTGAGAGACATTGGAAGATACTGCTATAAATCCAAGGTGTCCAACATCGGCATGTAACATCGGTGAGGTGGAAGCACACCTCTCTGTGCGGCCCTGAGAGACATTGGAAGATACTGCTATAAATCCAAGGTGTCCAACATCGGCATGTAACATCGGTGAGGTGGAAGCACACCTCTCTGTGCAGCACTGAGAGACATTGTAAGATACTGCTATAAATCCAAGGTGTCCAACATCGGCATGCAACATCGGTGAGGTGGAAGCACACCTCTATGTGCGGCCCTGAGAGACATTGGAAGATACTGCTATAAATCCAAGGTGTCCAACATCGGCATGTAACATCGGTGAGGTGGAAGCACACCTCTCTGTGCGGCCCTGAGAGACATTGGAAGATACTGCTATAAATCCAAGGTGTCCAACATCGGTGAGGTGGAATCACACCTCTCTGTGCGGCCCTGAGAGACATTGGAAGATACGGCTATAAATCCAAGGTGTCCAACATCGGCATGTAACATCGGTGAGGTGGAAGCACACCTCTCTGTGCGGCCCTGAGAGACATTGGAAGATACTGCTATAAATCCAAGGTGTCCAACATCGGCATGTAACATCGGTGAGGTGGAAGCACACCTCTCTGTGCGGCCCTGAGAGACATTGGAAGATACGGCTATAAATCCAAGGTGTCCAACATCGGCATGTAACATCGGTGAGGTGGAAGCACACCTCTCTGTGCGGCCCTGAGAGACATTGGAAGATACTGCTATAAATCCAAGGTGTCCAACATCGGCATGTAACATCGGTGAGGTGGAAGCACACCTCTCTGTGCGGCCCTGAGAGACATTGGAAGATACTGCTATAAATCCAAGGTGTCCAACATCGGCATGTAACATCGGTGAGGTGGAAGCACACCTCTCTGTGCAGCACTGAGAGACATTGTAAGATACTGCTATAAATCCAAGGTGTCCAACATCGGCATGCAACATCGGTGAGGTGGAAGCACACCTCTATGTGCGGCCCTGAGAGACATTGGAAGATACTGCTATAAATCCAAGGTGTCCAACATCGGCATGTAACATCGGTGAGGTGGAAGCACACCTCTCTGTGCAGCCTGGAGAGACATTGAGGAAGCACACCTCTCTGTGCGGCCCGGAGAGACATTGGAAGATACTTCTATAAATCCAAGGCGTCCAACATCGGCATGTAACATCGGTGAGGTGGAAGCACACCTCTCTGTGCGGCCCTGAGAGACATTGGAAGATACTGCTATAAATCCAAGGTGTCCAACATCGGCATGCAACTTCGGTGAAGTGGAAGCACACCCCTCTGTGCAGCCTGGAGAGACATTGAGGAAGCACACCTCTCTGTGCGGCCCTGAGAGACATTGGAAGATACTTCTATAAATCCAAGGTGTCCAAAATCAGCATGTAACATCGGTGAGGTGGAAGCACACCTCTCTGTGCAGCCCGGAGAGACATTGGAAGATACTGCTTTAAAACCAAGGTGTCCAACATCGGCATGCAACATCGGTGAGGTGGAAGCACACCCCTCTGTGCAGCCTGGAGAGACATTGAGGAAGCACACCTCTCTGTGTGGCCCTGAGAGACATTGGAAGATACTTCTATAAATCCAAGGTGTCCAACATCGGCATGTAACATCTGTGAGGTGGAAGCACACCTCTCTGTGCGGCCCTGAGAGACATTGGAAGATACTGCTATAAATCCAAGGTGTCCAACATCGGCATGCAACATCGGTGAGGTGGAAGCACACCCCTCTGTGCAGCCTGGAGAGACATTGAGGAAGCACACCTCTCTGTGTGGCCCTGAGAGACATTGGAAGATACTTCTATAAATCCAAGGTGTCCAACATCGGCATGTAACATCGGTGAGGTGGAAGCACACCTCTCTGTGCGGCCCTGAGAGACATTGGAAGATACTGCTATAAATCCAAGGTGTCCAACATCGGCATGTAACATCGGTGAGGTGGAAGCGCACCTCTCTGTGCGGCCCTGAGAGACATTGGAAGATACTGCTATAAATCCAAGGTGTCCAACATCGGCATGCAACATCGGTGAGATGGAAGGACACCTCTCTGTGCGGCCCTGAGAGACATTGGATGATACTGCTATAAATCCAAGGTGTCCAACATCGGCATGTAACATCGGTGAGGTGGAAGCACACCTCTCTGTGCAGCCTGGAGAGACATTGAGGAAGCACACCTCTCTGTGCGGCCCTGAGAGACATTGGAAGATACTTCTATAAATCCAAGGCGTCCAACATCGGTATGTAACATCGGTGAGGTGGAAGCACACCTCTCTGTGCAGCCTGGAGAGACATTGAGGAAGCACACCTCTCTGTGCGGCCCGGAGAGACATTGGAAGATACTTCTATAAATCCAAGGTGTCCAACATCGGCATGTAACATAGGTGAGGTGGAAGCACACCTGTCTGTGCGGCCCTGAGAGACATTGGAAGATACTGCTATAAATCCAAGGTGTCCAACATCGGCATGCAACATCGGTGAGGTGGAAGCACACCCCTCTGTGCAGCCTGGAGAGACATTGAGGAAGCACACCTCTCTGTGCGACCCTGAGAGACATTGGAAGATACTGCTATAAATCCAAGGTGTCCAACATCGGTGAGGTGGAAGCACAACTCTGTGCGGCCCGGAGAGACAGCTAGAGCGGTGTATGTACTGGAAGAGACATCTGCGGCACACACATGCGTACAAGGTGTTCTGTGGTTCTTGGCAGATACTGCTATAAACCCAGGGTGTCCAACATTGGCATGTAATATCGGTGAGTTGGTGACACACCTCTGTGCCACCCGGAGAGACAGCTAGAGCTGTGTATGTACCGGAAAAAATATCTGTGGCACACGCATGCGCACTTGCTCTGTGGTTCTTGGAAGATATTGCTATAAACCCAGGTTGCCCAACATCGGCATGTAACATCGGTGAGGTGGGGGCACACCTCTCTGTGCGGCCCGGAGGTACATTGGAAGATACTGCTATAAATCCAAGGTATGTAACATCGGTGAGGTGGAAGCACAACTCTGTGCGGCCCGGAGAGACAGCTAGAGCGGTGTATGTACTGGAAGAGACATCTGCGGCACACACATGCGTACAAGGTGTTCTGTGGTTCTTGGCAGATACTGCTATAAACCCAGGGTGTCCAACATTGGCATGTAATATCGGTGAGTTGGTGACACACCTCTGTGCCACCCGGAGAGACAGCTAGAGCTGTGTATGTACCGGAAAAAATATCTGTGGCACACGCATGCGCACTTGCTCTGTGGTTCTTGGAAGATATTGCTATAAACCCAGGTTGCCCAACATCGGCATGTAACATCGGTGAGGTGGGGGCACACCTCTCTGTGCGGCCCGGAGGTACATTGGAAGATACTGCTATAAACCTAGGTTGTCCAACATCGGCACGTAACATCGGGATGTATGATGTTACAACGCGATCATTTAGATCGCGGTACATTACATCGCTGTTTTTAAAAACGCAAGTCGTTACAACGACTTGCGCTGTAGGGCGCTGGACTTAGGAATAGTATGATTTACTATTCCAACTCCAGCCTACGTACAGTAGGGAAGGTGCTGGAATAGTAAATCACACTATTCCTTAGTCTATTGCGCCATAAAAGCAGCGATGTAAATGTATTGCGGTGTTTTGACCGCGTTGTTAAGGTCGTTTTCCGTAACATCGGTGAGGTGGGACGGGGAGAGTGGTGGCACCTCTGTGCGTCCCGGATAGACAGCCACGGTTGTGTATGTACTGGAAGAGACACCTGCGGCACATGCATGCGCACAAGGTGCTCTGCGCTTCTTGGAAGATACTGCTATAAACCCACGATGTCCAACATCAGCATGTAACATCAATGAGATGGGGACAAACCTCTCTTTGCGGCCCGGAGAGACCGCTAGAGCTGTGTATGTACTGGAAGAGACATCTGCGGCACATGCATGTGTACAAGATGCTCTGCGGTTCTTGGAAAATACTGCTACAAACCCAGGGTGTCCTACTAGGGTCCCAACCCAGGCCTGTCTTTCAAAATATCTGATCAAGATAAAAATCTGCATCCAAAGGACTTACAGGATTAGAGGAAGGCCTCTGGCACTAAAATGAGCTAACCGTCCTGGACAAACTTTGCAACCCTCTGCTATAAACTAGCTCCCAGGGTAAAAGAAAAAGTTACTTACCTTAGGAACATATTATCTGGTAGAGACACAGTCTAGCCACAGATTCCTTAACGATTCCTTAACGTTTGAATTCTCCCCAGGCGCCAGACAGGAGCCGTAAATTTTCAGCAGTCCCTCTGAGCGCCGACGCCGTACGACTGCGTGAGGATGTCGACCCCACTTGTGACATCAGTAGACTAATATAAGTCGCCTCCGACACACGGATGTCAGTTTCTTCCATGAAGCCTTCCACGCTAAAACGCGGAGCCACTATAGAAACTGGCTGTGGAAACAGTGTGCTCAAAAAGGTAAATATTATTCTTAAAAACATAATTAGAAAATGGAAATTAATGGCATGATAATATCCAGACAAAGGCCAGAAGGAAAGACCCAATGGTGTTACGAAACAACAGGAAATGAAGATTAGGGCAATATCAAGTCAAGATGTAAGAAGAAAGACCAAATGGTCTATTGAATCACACAATTATGTGAAACCGTGATCACTAGTATAAACAAGCATTTGCAATGCAATAGGTCTCGCATTTGCTAGAGTTTGAGTTATTGGCATTATAAATGCAATGCCTTTTATTAATGTGTTTTGAAAACCTGCAAGCGGTGCGTAAGCACACACTTTGAACTTCTAGTCATTGCTTATGAGAAGCAAGGCTGGCAGTAAGGCGCCTCTTTTACTGCCAGCCTTGCTTCTCGTAAGCAAGGACTAGAAGTACAAAGTGCGTTTTTACGCACCGCTTGCAGGTTTTCAAAACATAAATAAAAGGCATTATCATTTACAATGACAATAGCTCAAACTCTTGTAAATGCGAGACCTATTGCATTGCAAATGCTTGTTAGGAGTTGACTTGGGTAGCAGTGATGCTGAACATCTAAAGGTACTCAAGGTTAATGTGCATTAGAATCTCTCATACAGAGCACGGCAACACATTAAAGATACTGCCTATTCATTTAAGTTCAATATTGTAGCAAATCATGTTCCAGTCCTAACGCCTGTCCGCTTGCAAATTGATGCAGCCGAAGCTCCACATGACTGGATTGCTTTTAACGTTATGTCAACCGGCTCTTTATACTGACGGGCCGAGGGTGCTGGTTTTGTGAGAACTTGGCAGGTGGATAACACAATCTGTGCAGTTGCAGCACCGCCTTTGGCGTAAAGTTTAACAAGGCTTAGGATGGCGTAAAATGACAACTACAGAGTGATAAGATCGGCGTGGGATGTTTCCCGAGACAGCACATCTTTTTTTTTTTAGCAAGAAATAACTCATGTAACAACTTCTTAAAGTAACAGTATCGACAATGATTGAGTGTAGGGACAGTACTCCGTGTAGGATCCTGGCGAGCAGACATGTTAACAGGACGTTCTGAATACCAAAAGCATCGGTGTTCACAAGAGGGAAACAGCAGCTCCTGGGCGGTTTCTAGAGCCCCCACACCTTTCCCACACCAACAACAGGTCAAAATAAGCTCTCCCTTTTCCGTATAGGGAGGAGCAAAGCTGAGAATCAACAGGGCTATTGGTGAAACACACTTGTTGCCGATAGGTTAGACAGAGGCGATTCTTCTCTCAGACAAAGGCGTCTCATATAAGCATTCACAACAGCAGGATCTCCTCGAAATTAGATGTTTTTAGATACCTGCCTCATGTGCTGAGCTCCAAACTTAGAGAGTGTGAGGTCGACAGAGGCAACAAAAATAAGTAATGCATTTAACTTAGTGCATGGTCCAAGTAAAGTTAATTCAAAGGAAAAATGTATTAGTAACCTAACAAAAACATTATATAGAAAATCTGTAACGGTATCTGCTGAAGTACAGGTTTAACCATTCCGGCGCAAGAGCACGCGCTGAAAACACCAAGCCCGCGAGTGGTGCTCACGTGAGAGAGAGGGGGAGCAGGAGGTGAGCCCGAGAGTTGAGCGTGCGCGCGCAGTCTGCTCTTTTTGGAAGCACACACTCGTGCTTGTGGCGCGCCCCTGCACGCTCCCGCAAGTTGTATGCTGCCACAAGCACGAGTAGGTGCTTCCAAAAAGAGCAGAACGGCTAAAGGTCCTCCTATGCAGCGCATGCACGCAGCTAAAGGTTAAAAGGGTAGACCCTTACACTATAGAACGGTTGCAGAGCGTGGAGGATGGGCAGGGCGTTAAGGAATCTGCTGCTAGACTGTGTCTCTACTAGATAATACGTTAACAAAGGTAAATAACCTGTTCATCTGATAGAGACATCTAACCACATATTCCCTAACTTTTGAATTAATTTCCATAGCTATACCCACCTGGAGGAGTGTCTGCGAACGAATCCTACAAAAGCTCTCAAAGAGAACCAGCTGGCCGAAATTCACCACAGACCAGACATATGTAGGAATTAAATGAAAAAGAGCGTGGCACTCTATAAAAATCATGGTGCCGACCACAGCCAATGTAAATAAGAAACAAGCCAGCAGGCACGGAAAAACAAAAGTCTCAAGGGGGACAGGATAACACCCAGTCAGAAGACATCTGATAAACAGACAGACAATAGTATTTAATCCCTATAGGGTAAGTGAGCCTTTGGACTAGAAGGGCCAAAGGCAACGCAAATGCCATGCACCCACATTCTCTACATGAAAAAAGAAATATCTGAAGGAAATCTGTCCTGATAACTCCAGAAAAGAAGGTCTTCCTAACCTCATTCCCATTAAAACCAAGATGAATAAACCCATTCATTGCAGGGTCGGGAAGATCAGACCAAGCGTGTAGACGGATGGCCGTCATAGTCCATTCCTAAAATAAAGAACATTTTTATTTTTTAGACAGAATCACCACCCGAAGGATCACACAATGCATAGTCTCTGTAGGGAAGGAAAAAATAGCAACAAAGCAGATATGAATCTGCTATACATTTTTATCAATTATACCTAGATTTATATATTTTAATTCCATGCCTACATATAGATCTGAACTTTAAAACAGAATGTAATATCATTCTTATTACCTATAGCAGAACTATATCCCATCATATTTAAACACATACGCAACTCTTTATACACTCATGGATAAACAGAACTGAAAAAAACAGTCACAAAATACCATACAATATAATATCAAGAAAGATACTGCACTATTAATAAAACACCTTGGGTGACTTAGCACTAAGATAATGCTGCCTGTCAAAGGTATCCTAACGGGCTGGTACTATCTAAAGAAAACCCACAGAAAAATGACCCTTTGCCAGCAGCAAGAACTTACTACCACACTTGGCCTAGAAGGCCAAGATGAATAAGATAAACCAAACCCATGGAAAATACCCCAAAAAAGGGAACCCAGTTGTAGTGAATGTCCACAAGGCATATGAACCAAAATCCATTCTGTCCATAGGGCAGACAAGGACTCAAATACACATATTTAGTTCTATAAGAACACACGAAGCACCAGATCATATGTCACTCTATGATCCCTTAAAGGGATGTAAGGTACAGAAAATAACAAATGCTTAATAGAGAAAGAGGAATGTCCCCAAGGAGACAGAGAACATCCACTCTCCTCACAGGAAATGTATGGCATTCAATAGTGCCAAAGCCAACAAATATGGAAATATCCAGGATGATTTTAAAGTGAAGAAGGATCCTAAAACTAACCTTCTCTTCTGAAGAAAACAGAAATCTTCTCAACCATGTAAGACATAGCCGTAAACAGCCCAAAGGTAAATGTTCAGCCACTGCATCTCATATAAGCTCAGAAGCAGAGCTCAAGGGACAACCATGTTCCAAAATTGAACATAAGAATAAATAATACCTCAAAAAACAGAGGAAACAAGACTAAGTATTCAGAAGAATACAAATGATAATAAATAATTTCTATTTGTAAAGCGTGAACATATCACCCCTTACGTTTTCAAGGCGATGGGGGCCGTTGGGGAGATTAAGTGAGTTATTGCCCATGTGACATGATGCTAAGCTGAGCTGCCACTGGTGTCGGGGATCGAACTGTGAGCCCCGCTCTCCGCAGTCACCCGCTCTGGCCGCTGTGCCACACCTCTCCCTAAAGACACCTAGAATTGACAAACGTAACATTGCCAATAAAAAGGTAGCACACTTCCATGGAACAAATTCCTATGCGCAGGTTTGGAATACATCATGTAATAAAGCTGGCCTGACCCTCTCATTGGGAAGCGTAACCCAATAATTATCCAACGCAAAAGTTATCTGTGCACCACTTGAATTCAATGAAAAGTGCACTCTGCCAAAGTAATTAAAAAAAAACTGCGTTGGACAAACCAGAGACCAAAATTACCCTGAAGTGGAAATTCAGAGTATACACAAAAAAACAAGTACACAAGGTTTCAAAATTGGCATAGGTACATGATCTATATGAATTGCTGTAAGTCAACAGCAATGCACATCAGCATACCAAACTGCTCTGAAGAAACATGCTTAAAGGTAAACTCCCTAACTGGAAGACACATCACCTATAAATTACCTCTTGAGCATGAAGCCCATTTTCAGAGGGGAAAAAAGGAAAAAACATACCTCAGATATTCTTTACCACATAAACTGTTAAAGTATTGAAACAATCACATCTGCTACTCGCAAGAACACCAATCTGGTGTAACCAAAAGGCGGGCATGACAATGCCATAACAAGGCTAGTCCCTTGATCAAATAAAAATTCTATGTCACCTATACAACCCAAGTATAGGGACAACTAAAGAACATATAAACAGAGGAGGAGTAATTAAGACTCTGTTTCACTTCGCCTATCACAGAAGTGCCTTAATGCTGAGCTGGCCTGAGCCCCAAAAAGATGGGTTCCGTCAAAGGGCATATCGACCAAAGTCGCCTGGACAGCCTCCGAAAAACATGAAGTTCTTACCTATGCACAACGCCGAATGCCACCCAAGATGCCATAGCCCGATCTACTGAATCAGTAGTATCCATGCCACAGGTAATTATTAGCCTAGCTGCTGACGGCCATCTCTAATCAGCTGCTTAATATCAGAACAGAGGTTATCCGGAAGTGACGGTAACTAGTCTTCAAAGAATCCCATAAAGCGTGGGAAAGACGCCCAAGAACACAAGATGCGTTTATGGACCTCAAAGCAGAACTAGCAGAAGAAAAGATGTGCTTGCCACATGTATCTTGACTTCAAGACTCTATTCAATGGAGTCTTAGGTGTAGAATCCATATTCTGTGAAGCTGTAGCAACCTGAACTACAAGACTACGAGTGGTAGGGTGCCTGAGGAGACAAACAGGGTCTCCAGGAGCACGCAGGTGCCTGAAAGATATAGCACAGTCCACCGAGACCCCTGTATCGGGTTTGGCCAAAGTTCCGAAAAATATGTTGATCAGGGCCTCACTGTATGGAAGAACAGGTTCTTCTCCCGTCTGAACTTGATAAAGGAAATCAATCAGAGGGTTGGTGGACTTCTCCACTTCAGGCGTGACAACGCCAAAATTGCAGCCACTTTCCTAAAGATATCAGCAAAGGAGGAACTTGCCTAGTAGCGAGGCTATGAGGGGAAAGTAGCCAGTGGCTGGGAAAACTCACCAAGTGCAGATATCCAACTCTCCTCCACTTGAGGTGGAAAAGTCTCAGGAATGGCATGAAATGGCACAGACTCCCTTGTATAACCCTCCACAAGGTGACTGCCAGAAGTCTCAAGATAACGATCTACAGTCTAGTTTATGGTAATCACAATTGCCCCGTTCCAAGATGGCGCAAAGTTCTTATCAATGAGAACCAAATATTAATCCACTTTCATTTGACGAGATTAACATCCACTTAATCCCGCCAGTGAAGAATTGAAGTTGGAGAACCCATATGTAATTTTTTCCCCACGTATTTGATGGTGATGGTTAATATTTGATTAAACAATCTCAGCGCGGCTGAGACAAGGCGACCGAATACCTTGTATTTTCATAATACCCACTCCAAGATGGCGTGGAACATATATCAAATGGTATGATTAATTAGCCTTTACGTAATTGATGATAAGAACTGTTGTTGATTTTCCTCATGGAGAATCACTGCTGAAGAACTCACACGCTCTTCTTCCCGGTACATACATCCACTCCAAGATGGCGTGGAGCATATACCAAGGGGGTGTCTACACATAATGAACATAGACTGTTGTTTAGTTCATTTAATCTTTACATGAATCTGGTCAGTAGCTTGATGACCAAGAGTAGTGAAATAATTATGATTCCCTATAATGTTTCCTATTTTTATGATTTTCTGTCTCTTGATGTTTCCTCATGGGAGGTGGTCTACTTAATGTGACTAATGCACTTTCTTTAGTGGCACATTTGTATCTCCGACAGCTTGGATGTTCTTGAATTTTTTAAACTTTTTTTGGAGAAAATTTAAGAATTCTCTTGTGGGATGTAAACACACTATCATGATTATTGTAAAATTTATACAATTAATTCCCTATATTGTCTTTGCAGAAATTGTATTTCCCCATCCATGCCCGTTACCTAACTGAGAAGTAACAGGTCTTGATAAAGATGGCAACTAAAGGAGATTAAGCCATCGAAACGCGCGTCGACCAGTGTGCTTGAACACACCCCAGCTCTCAGCACAGTATCAGAGGGTTGAGTAGTTCACCCCTGTTTTGGTCTTTCTGTGCATGCTGATTGGTTCTGGGGTGGGTATAGAGTGTGTGTTATGTATGAAAGTGACATGAATGAGGAGTATGAAGAGGTATGAATGGTGGGGTGATATTCTTTTGTCTTTTTGAATTCATTTTTTTGAATTAATGCTTTATACAAAAATTGTATGTTGTTACAGAATAATATCCATTTCTACTCTGTAGTAATCTTATTTTCTGTAAAATCCAAAAATATACACACAAAGCTTGCTATGCATTTTTTGTAAAAATTTGTACACACAATAATGGGAATAAATGTTTGAATGTTTTGTATAAAAATAAGAAATGAACTTTATTGGTACATTTAAAGAATGAACAAAAGAAATTAAATAAAAAAAATATAAAAAAATAACGTATTTGATAGATGGTTGTGTTTCCTTTGTGAACCCACATTAATTAAAGTAATATAGGTCTAGAGGGATACTGTATATTATTGACTGCCAGAAGTCTCACCATGAGAAGGAAGTGAAAGCACCTCATTCCCCTCAGTTTGCTCTATCGACTCCGCACCCGACGCTGAGAAGTTTTTGCCTCAAAGTCAATAAGATGAGTGACTTTGATCTTCAGCCTAGCATTCATGTCATGCTAGCGAGTAATCCGGGCTGTAGTATTCAGAACCAGTGAGTATCCTCAGCCCAGCATGCATTTTATGACAGCGAATAATCCGGTCTGTAGTTTCCAGGCTGCGTGTTATGAGAGCGAATACTTTGGGGCTGTAGCATGCAGCACCGCTGAGTATCTATTCCCCTACATGCATGTTATGAGAGAGAATACCACAAGTCTGTAGTATCTAGCACCAGGGAGTATCCTCACCCAGCGTGCATGCTATGAAAGCAAATTCTCCGGTGCTGTAGTATACAGCACCAGAAAGGATCATCTCCCTGCGTGTTCTGAGAACAAGTACTCCGAAGCTGTATCCTCCAGCACCAGCATTCAGGTTACGAGTAAATACTCCAGGACTGAAGTATCCAGCTCAGCATGCATGTTATGAGAGCGAATACTCAGTGGTTGTAGTATCCAGCACTAGGAAGTATCATCTACCTGTTACGTATGTGTTTTAAAGTGTGCTTCTGGGACGGTGGTATCTAGCATCGAGGAGTATCATCTACCCTGCACACATGTTAAGAGCATGCTCCTGGAGATGTAGTCCAGCATCGAGGAGTATCATCTACCCTGCACACATGTTAAGAGCACGCTCCTCGAGATGTAGTCCAGCATCGAGGAGTATCTTCTACCCTGCACGCATGTTATGAGAGTGAGTACCTCGGGCTGTAGTTTTCAGCACCAGGAAGCATCCTCTCCCCTACATATATGTTATGAGGGTGTGTAACCAGATTCTGTAACCAGAGTCTGTAGTATTCAGCATCTCAACGCGTTATAAGAGCACGTAGCCTGGGGCTGAAGTATTCAGCACTTCACCCTGCTCGCATGTGTTAAAAGGTGCTCCTTTGGGTGCAGTATCCATCATCAGGGAGTATCATCTCCCTGCCCTGCACGCATGTTATGAATGTGTGTACTTTGGGGCTAAAGTATAAAGAACCAGAGGTACTTCCAGAAGTATCCTCTTACCCAAAATCGTTTTATAAGAGTGTGTACCCCGGGCCTGGAGTATCCAGCACTGAGATAATGCACCCATGATCTGTAGCATCCAACACCATGAATTACCTCTCCCTTGGATGCATATTAGAGCACGTACTGGGGCTGTAGTATCCAGTACCAGTGAGTATCCTCTCCCCTGCATGCATATTAATAGAGCATGTACTATGGCACTGTAGTATTCAGCGCCAATGAGTATCACCAGTGACGATCCTCCCCTCGCACGTTATGAGATCATGTACCTTCGTGCTGTAGTATTCCGGCACCAGGGAGTATCCTCTCCGCTGCACGGTATGAGGCCATGTACCTTAGTGCTATAGTATTTCGTCACCAGGGACTATCCTCTCCGCTGCACGGTACGGGGCCATGTACCTTAGTGCTGTAGTATTCCAGCACCAGGGAGTATCCTCTCCGCTGCACGGTATGAGGCCATTTACCTTAGTGCTGTAGTATTCCGGCACGAGGGAGTATCCTCACCGCTGCACGATATGAGGCCATGTACCTTCGTGCTGTAGTATTCCGGCACCAGGAAGTATCCTCTCCGCTGCACGTTATGAGGCCATGTACCTTCGTGCTGTAGTATTCCAGAACCAGGGAGTATCCTCTCCGCTGCACGTTATGAGGCCATGTACCTTAGTGCTGTAGTATTCCGGCACCAGGGAGTATACTCTCCGCTGCACGGTATGAGGCCATGTACCTTAGTGCTGTAGTATTCCGGCACCAGGGAGTATCCTCTCCGCTGCACGTTATGAGGCCATGTACCTTCGTGCTGTATTATTCCGGCACCAGGGAGTATCTTCTCCGCTGCACGTTATGAGGCCATGTACCTTCGTGCTGTAGTATTCCGGAACCAGGGAGTATCCTCTGAGCTGCACGTTATGAGGCCATGTACCTTTGTGCTGTAGTATTCCGGCACCAGGGAGTATCCTCTGCGCTGCACGGTATGAGGCCATGTACCTTTGTGCTGTAGTATTCCGGCACCAGGGAGTATCCTCTCTGCTGCACGGTATGAGGCCATGTACCTTTGTGCTGTAGTATTCCGGAACCAGGGAGTATCCTCTGCGCTGCACGTTATGAGGCCATGTACCTTTGTGCTGTAGTATTCCGGCACCAGGGAGTATCCTCTCCGCTGCACGGTATGAGGCCATGTACCTTTGTGCTGTAGTATTCCGGCACTAGGGAGTATCCTCTGCGCTGCACGGTATGAGGCTATCTACCTTCGGTCTGTAGTATTCCGGCACCAGGGAGTATCCTCTCCGCTGCACGGTATGAGGCCATGTACCTTCGTGCTGTAGTATTCCGGCACCAGGGAGTATCCTCTCCGCTGCACGGTATGAGGCCATGTACCTTCGTGCTGTAGTATTCCGGCACCAGGGAGTATCCTCTGCGCTGCACGGTATGAGGCCGTGTACCTTCGTGCTGTAGTATTCCGGCACCAGGGAGTATCCTCTCCGCTGCACGGTATGAGGCCATGTACCTTAGTGCTGTAGTATTCCAGCAACAGGGAGTATCCTCTCTGCTGCACGGTATGAGGCCATGTACCTTAGTGCTGTAGTATTCCGGCACCAGGGAGTATCCTCTCCGCTGCACGTTATGAGGCCATGTACCTTTGTGCTGTAGTATTCCGGCACCAGGGAGTATCCTCTCCGCTGCACGGTATGAGGCCATGTACCTTCGTGCTGTAGTATTCCGGCACCAGGGAGTATCCTCTGCGCTGCACGGTATGAGGCCATGTACCTTCGTGCTGTGGTATTCCGGCACCAGGGAGTATCCTCTCCGCTGCACGGTATGAGGCCATGTACCTTTGTGCTGTATTATTCTGGCACCAGGGAGTATCCTCTCCGCTGCACGTTATGAGGCCATGTACCTTCGTTCTGTAGTATTCCGGAACCAGGGAGTATCCTCTGCGCTGCACGTTATGAGGCCATGTACCTTTGTGCTGAAGTATTCCGGCACCAGGGAGTATCCTCTGCGCTGCACGGTATGAGGCCATGTACCTTTGTGCTGTAGTATTCCGGCACCAGGGAGTATCCTCTCTGCTGCACGGTATGAGGCTATGTACCTTCGTGCTGTAGTATTCCGGCACCAGGGAGTATCCTCTCTGCTGCACGGTATGAGGCCATGTACCTTCGTGCTGTAGTATTCCGGCACCAGGGAGTATCCTCTCCGCTGCACGGTATGAGGCCATGTACCTTCGTGCTGTAGTATTCCGGCACCAGGGAGTATCCTCTGCGCTGCACGGTATGAGGCCGTGTACCTTCGTGCTGTAGTATTCCGGCACCAGGGAGTATCCTCTCCGCTGCACGTTATGAGGCCATGTACCTTTGTGCTGTAGTATTCCGGCACCAGGGAGTATTCTCTCCGCTGCACGGTATGAGGCCATGTACCTTTGTGCTGTAGTATTCCGGCACCAGGGAGTATCCTCTGCGCTGCACGGTATGAGGCCATGTACCTTCGTGCTGTAGTATTCCGGCACCAGGGAGTATCCTCTCCTCTGCACGTTATGAGGCCATGTACCTTCGTGCTGTAGTATTCCGGCACCAGGGAGTATCCTCTCCGCTGCACGTTATGAGGCCATGTACCTTAGTGCTGTAGTATTCCAGCACCTTGGAGTGTCCTCTCCACTGCACGGTATGAGGTCATGTACCTTAGTGCTGTAGTATTCCGGCACCAAGGAGTATCCTCTCTGCTGCACGGCATGAGGTCATGTACCTTAGTGCTGTAGTATTCCGGCACCAAGGAGTATCCTCTCCACTGCACGGTATGAGGTCATGTACCTTAGTGCTGTAGTATTCCAGCACCAGGGAGTATCCTCTCCGCTGCACGGTACGAGGCCATGTACCTTAGTGCTGTAGTATTCCAGCACCAGGGAGTATCCTCTCCGCTGCACGGTACGAGGCCATGTACCTTAGTGCTGTAGTATTCCGGCACCAGGGAGTATCCTCTCCGCTGCACGGTATGAGGCCATGTACCTTAGTGCTATAGTATTCCGGCACCAGGGAGTATCCTCTCCGCTGCACGGTATGAGACCATGTACCTTAGTGCTATAGTATTTCGTCACCAGGGACTATCCTCTCAGCTGCACGGTACGGGGCCATGTACCTTAGTGCTGTAGTATTCCGGCACCAGGGAGTATCCTCACCGCTGCACGATATGAGGCCATGTACCTTCGTGCTGTAGTATTCCGGCACCAGGAAGTATCCTCTCCGCTGCACGTTATGAGGCCATGTACCTTCGTGCTGTAGTATTCCAGAACCAGGGAGTATCCTCTCCGCTGCACGTTATGAGGCCATGTACCTTAGTGCTGTAGTATTCCGGCACCAGGGAGTATACTCTCCGCTGCACGGTATGAGGCCATGTACCTTAGTGCTGTAGTATTCCGGCACCAGGGAGTATCCTCTCCGCTGCACGTTATGCGGCCATGTACCTTTGTGCTGTATTATTCCGGCACCAGGGAGTATCTTCTCCGCTGCACGTTATGAGGCCATGTACCTTCGTGCTGTAGTATTCCGGAACCAGGGAGTATCCTCTGAGCTGCACGTTATGAGGCCATTTACCTTTGTGCTGTAGTATTCCGGCACCAGGGAGTATCCTCTGCGCTGCACGGTATGAGGCCATGTACCTTTGTGCTGTAGTATTCCGGCACCAGGGAGTATCCTCTCTGCTGCACGGTATGAGGCCATGTACCTTTGTGCTGTAGTATTCCGGAACCAGGGAGTATCCTCTGCGCTGCACGTTATGAGGCCATGTACCTTTGTGCTGTAGTATTCTGGCACCAGGGAGTATCCTCTCCGCTGCACGGTATGAGGCCATGTACCTTTGTGCTGTAGTATTCCGGCACCAGGGAGTATCCTCTGCGCTGCACGGTATGAGGCTATCTACCTTCGTGCTGTAGTATTCCGGCACCAGGGAGTATCCTCTCCGCTGCACGGTATGAGGCCATGTACCTTCATGCTTTAGTATTCCGGCACCAGGGAGTATCCTCTCCGCTGCACGGTATGAGGCCATGTACCTTTGTGCTGTAGTATTCTGGCACCAGGGAGTATCCTCTACGCTGCACGGTATGAGGTCATGTACCTTAGTGCTGCAGTATTCCGGCACCAGGGAGTATCCTCTCCGCTGCACGGTATGAGGCCATGTACCTTAGTGCTGTAGTATTCTGGCACCAGGGAGTATCCTCTACGCTGCACATTATGAGGCCATGTACCTTAGTGCTGTAGTATTCCGGCATCAGGGAGTATCCTCTACGCTGCACGTTATGAGGCCATGTACCTTAGTGCTGTAGTATTCCGGCACCAGGGAGTATCCTCTCCGCTGCACGGTATGAGGCCATGTACCTTAGTGCTGTAGTATTTCGGCACCAGGGAGTATCTTCTACGCTGCACGGTACGAGGCCATGTACCTTTCTGCTGTAGTATTCCAGAACCAGGGACTATCCTCTGCGATGCACGTTATGAGGCCATGTACCTTTGTGCTGTAGTATTCCGGCACCAGGGAGTATCCTCTCCGCTGCACGGTATGAGGCCATGTACCTTAGTGCTATAGTATTTCGTCACCAGGGACTATCCTCTCCGCTGCACGGTACGGGGCCATGTACCTTAGTGCTGTAGTATTCCGGCACCAGGGAGTATCCTCTCCGCTGCACGGTATGAGGCCATGTACCTTAGTGCTGTAGTATTCCGGCACGAGGGAGTATCCTCACCGCTGCACGATATGAGGCCATGTACCTTCGTGCTGTAGTATTCCGGCACCAGGAAGTATCCTCTCCGCTGCACGTTATGAGGCCATGTACCTTCGTGCTGTAGTATTCCAGAACCAGGGAGTATCCTCTCCGCTGCACGTTATGAGGCCATGTACCTTAGTGCTGTAGTATTCCGGCACCAGGGAGTATACTCTCCGCTGCACGGTATGAGGCCATGTACCTTAGTGCTGTAGTATTCCGGCACCAGGGAGTATCCTCTCCGCTGCACGTTATGCGGCCATGTACCTTTGTGCTGTATTATTCCGGCACCAGGGAGTATCTTCTCCGCTGCACGTTATGAGGCCATGTACCTTCGTGCTGTAGTATTCCGGAACCAGGGAGTATCCTCTGAGCTGCACGTTATGAGGCCATTTACCTTTGTGCTGTAGTATTCCGGCACCAGGGAGTATCCTCTGCGCTGCACGGTATGAGGCCATGTACCTTTGTGCTGTAGTATTCCGGCACCAGGGAGTATCCTCTCTGCTGCACGGTATGAGGCCATGTACCTTTGTGCTGTAGTATTCCGGAACCAGGGAGTATCCTCTGCGCTGCACGTTATGAGGCCATGTACCTTTGTGCTGTAGTATTCCGGCACCAGGGAGTATCCTCTCCGCTGCACGGTATGAGGCCATGTACCTTTGTGCTGTAGTATTCCGGCACCAGGGAGTATCCTCTGCGCTGCACGGTATGAGGCTATCTACCTTCGTGCTGTAGTATTCCGGCACCAGGGAGTATCCTCTCCGCTGCACGGTATGAGGCCATGTACCTTCGTGCTTTAGTATTCCGGCACCAGGGAGTATCCTCTCCACTGCACGGTATGAGGCCATGTACCTTTGTGCTGTAGTATTCCGGCACTAGGGAGTATCCTTTCCGCTGCACGGTACGAGGCCATGTACCTTAGTGCTGTAGTATTCCGGCACCAGGGAGTATCCTCTCCGCTGCACGTTATGAGGCCATGTACCTTAGTGCTGTAGTATTCCGGAACCAGGGAGTATCCTCTCCGCTGCACGTTATGAGGCCATGTACCTTTGTGCTGTAGTATTCCGGAACCAGGGAGTATCCTCTGCGCTGCACGTTATGAGGCCATGTGCCTTCGTGCTGTAGTATTCCGGCACCAGGGAGTATCCTCTCCGCTGCACGTTATGAGGCCATGTACCTTTGTGCTGTAGTATTCCGGCACCAGGGAGTATCCTCTCCGCTGCACGTTATGAGGCCATGTACCTTTGTGCTGTAGTATTCCGGAACCAGGGAGTATCCTCTGCGCTGCACGTTATGAGGCCATGTACCTTCGTGCTGTAGTATTCCGGCACCAGGGAGTATCCTCTCCCTCGCACGTTATGAAAGCTGACTTCTTGGTAATTCAAGCATCTCACTGTCAGGACCATGCTCAGACCTAAAGGGAGTTGCTTGTCTTAGAATTTTTACTACAAATCTGGGAAAATTACAATAGTGAGCAATGCAAGTCTTTAGTAGCCATCGCATGCAGGGTATGACTTGGAGTTATTATGCAGAATGAGTCCATTTCTGGAGCTCATTTTGTCTGTTGAAGTTGTGTTTGCATACGGAGGAAATATGGGCACATTTGTAAACCCTGCAGGCTGTGCGCAAATCAAAAGCAGACAAGAGAACATGGTTTAGGTGGTCCTTCACTGGCATCAAGTTCTAGGTTTCTTTGTATTTTACCATCTCTTGCTTTTTCCTCTGCACTGAAATACATAGACCAAAAACTCGGCTTTTAAGCACCTCTGTTTCTAACGATGCTGCACCTGGATCCATATATTTTGGGATGTCAAAAAGCTAATATAGGGATTCATTTTGATTTTCTGGTGGCGAAAGATGCACAAAGTATCTTTTTAGGTCGAAGCCTATTAGTCAGCACAGCTGTCTGGTTTGCAAAGACTTCGTGGTGATATTCGGAAAGATTCCATGTGAATTCATTCGGTCCATTGCTTACACATGGCTTTGTGTTTTCTAACTCACAGTTGCTTGCTTTCTATTTGCTGCCTTTATTTGTTTTAGCTGTCCAGTATGTCCGGAGCATAGCCTGTTTACTGTATTTTTCCACGAGTGCTCGCTTTATGTAAACCGGCCTTTACATTTTGTTTTTATTTTGTCACATTTGCTGAGCATTTAAAGACAGAAGTCAAATAACAGTCTCTATTTTCCAAGGGAGCTTGGTGTTTACTTTTCTGTCTTCGACTTCAGAGAGAGGATTTATGTGACAATCATGCTGGGTACTCGGGTGTGCTGGAGAAAGGCTCTAAACTAACTGTGCAAATATTTCACAATATGCCAGAATTAGGAAACCACTAATAAAGCAAATTTTTTTGTAATTCTAAAGTGTAATGCAAACAAATATTTTAATATGATCAAAACAAATCAAAACACTAAGTGATGCCATTTGCACATATTATCGTTTGAGCGCTGTATAGTGTTATCAGTAAAACTGTATGACTGTGCAAAAGTATTGGTCATTTCAATTGAAAATGTGCTGTGTGTAATGGCACTGCGTGAATTCACCCTCTACTCCACGACACTCTACTTCCCTCTATGCTATGCAACTCCATTCTATGACACTACACCACTCCATGACACTCAATTCCACTCCTATCTACTCTACGCCACTCTACTTCACTTCAATCTATGACATCCTGCTCCACTCTACGCAACTTCAGTTTAGGCTGCTCTATGCGACTCAACAATACTCCACTCTATGTTACTCTACTCCATTTCACTCCACTCTATACCACTCCAATCTATAGCACTCCACCCTACGACACTTTCCTCCACTCTATGCTACGCCACTCCACTCTACGCCACTCTGCTCCTCCCCATGCCATTCTACTCCATGACCCTCCACTCTATGACCCTCCACTTTACGACACTCCACAACACGTCACTCTACAATAATCTTCTCCACTCTGTGCCAATCGACTCTAATCTATGCCACTCCAGTCTACAACACTTTACTCCAATCTACGCCCCTCCACTCTACAACATTCTACTCCACTCTATGTCTCTCAACTCTACACCGCTCCACTCTACATCACTCCACTCTATGACACTCCAGGACACTCTCTACGACACACCAGTCCATGACACTCTATGCCTCTCTACTCTAAGAAACTCTACAACACTCTACGCCACTCCACTCTAAGACACTCCATGCCACTGTACGCTACTCCACTTTGTCAATCCACACTATGTCTTTCCATGCCACTCTACAACACTGAAAGCCACTCCACTCTATGCCACCAACTTTTAGGTGAGCTGAACAGCAACCACGCTGGTGTACAACATGGATAAGACACATTGGCAAAGTCTATAGGTCTCACCTATGCAAGAGCTATTGGCTTTGCCAATGCTGGTTTATTATACTTTCTACTCAACATGTTGGGATGTTAATGCCCACTGCGATCACAGGACTGGTAGAAAATGGAGGGACTTCTATCTTAGGAAAGATGCACCTCCACACTGTCTCTGGTGACCCTACACCACTCTCCCCATTTTTCTCACGGTTTTGAGGGTGTCCATCAGTCACTCTATGAATGTCTCATTTGTGAATAAATCCAAGTCCCTCATAGCGCCTGAAAGAAGATCATCTTCATGGAAAGCTGACCACATCCACAAACCTGACAAAAATAGACGTGAACTGCAAGTGCAACAGCACTAGGCTTTCTCGTCTCTCTACACCACTAGCAAGGGCATCATGGTAAGCAACGTAGAGCAGCCGCCTGGCACAATATGCATTACTGCCATGTACCAAGGTAGAAGCCATTGCTATTCATGGAATCGAAGTGCTGAATCAGCGATGGTATATTGATGTCATGTGTGAAGGCATGAGAAGTGCATTGTTGGACGCTGTGTTTGTGATGGTAACCATAGCTGGGGATTTTCAGTGTTTTGGGGGGGGTTGGGATCATAATCATAAAGCCTCTTCAACTGAAGCTTCTAAGGATTACTGGATAAACCTGACTTTATGATGGTTCACAAATTCTTAGCCATTAGGCTTCTGCTCGTTATCCACTTGTGTTTGACCATCTTACTTGTAGTAAGGTCAGAAACTGCAGCTCTAGCTGTTTAGTTCCGAGCTCTGCATGCTCGTAATGTGTACACATGCATCATACATGGCACCCCTGCTAATCCATTGTGCTTTGCACGCGTGAGTTCGTATCCCATCCTCGTCGCCAGTGTAACATTTAAGTTGACGTCCACACGCACATAAATATCCAGAAGCCATCAAATGTTCTTGAAGAAAAAGCGCTTATTAAATAAGGACTTCAGCCACAGCTCACACCGCCGGTGCCCGCCGTCTCCTCGCAGGGAGCTCGACTTAGAACCTCCAGTGTGGCAGCGTTCTAAAGAGGTCGCGTGAAGGGAAAGAACCACAGTACTCATCAGGGGAGGGGTGCAGCAATGGGACCATGGTCCCTACAATCGGAAGATACCTCACACCCCCATCCCTGTGCGGTTGCACACCTTCAACAGATTGTCGCTGAATCCTAAGGGTAACCGAGTGTATAAAGACAGTAATGTTACACTAGTCTTGCATTCTGACACTTTCCTCCTCCAAATCTGAGGTAAGAATGACATAGGGAGAACAAGTCATCAGGCACTGAGGCCACATCCTGCTTTGCTGAAGGAGAGAGCTTCTAGAGGGCAGTGTTGCCAGAATGGTTGTGGGTCTGCCCACTGAGTAGCTGGCACACGGTTCGGATAGACAAAGGCCTGCGGAATGCCCCGGACGCGTCTTCACTCACATGGCACAGATGGAAGCTGGTCAACGCAACGTATAAATATGGATGAAAGAGGATATTATAATCCTGGCAATATTAGGCTTGGCATCAACGCTTTCCGATATCAGAATGGATTTGTCAATATTACAGAGACCCTAGATACGCAGAGACCGAGGGGTAAGTCTCTAAGGTGCAACAAGCTTCCTGCACATTTATGTACCGGCTGATGTGATGATCACAAAGAAAGAAGTGTTTTGTGAAGTAAATTTAAGGTCACAAGGTCAGCAGTGCCATGCTTCAAAATACCAGGAACCAGGATGAGGGTCCAAAAGGCTCTGGGCACCTGATCAAGGAAACAGATGAGCTAGGCGCTCCAGACCTCTGGGGACAGTCTCGCTGGTTGGGGAGAAGGAACCCCAAGTTCTGACAGACCCCAAGGGCAGCAAAGTAAATCTTGCCTATTGTCACCTGCATCCTGGCGCGTTCCTGAAAACGCAAACAAGAAGACATCATCTGCTGAGCAGGGGAGGGAGTCGTTATGCTTCACCTGGATCCAGAGGCAACATTTCTACAGTGTTGCTAGAGGATGAATCCCTGACAGCCAACAGGATCTCCATATTCACAGAGGAGAAACCTAGATGTGCAGAGCTAGCGCCTCGTGAACCACGCGCTCATGATGACAGAGGCAGGACGGTGTGCCTCCAGGGACAAGAGAGCCTATCACCGGGGGAACAGGTTCTCCTTGATCTTCTGGGAGACCCTCGACCAGAATAGTCAATGAAAAATGCAGAATGAAGGAAAATGCAGATTAGAAGTCCCCTTTAAATCCAGCATCTGGCTGCCCCGCAGGGTCTGCGTTGCCGGCCGAAAAACAATCAGCTTGTATTTAATGTTCTTGAAGTGGCAAAGGCCTTGAATGGTAGACAATTGCAGGTTTGAACATGGTAGCAAAAGGATTTGCTGGGTTTTTTTTTGGAGTGGCAAATTGGGACGCCTACTCAGACTATCTGTCCTGGGCTTGTTAATCTTCAGATTATGAGAGACTGGAATGAACATGCCATCCAGCAGAGGGAGCAAAAGACACACAAATGATGGACAGAATGCAGAACAAATCAAACATTTACCCCCAGTCAAGAGATCTGGGTTAAATCCATTGTTCTTTAGCTCACTTTGCCACCCCAGTTTAAACCCGGCCATATGCAAATCAGTCTTGACCCTGTGCCTCATGGGAACAGTCCAGCCCTAACAGCCAAGCCAGGTCCTGCCTGGACCAAAAACAAGCATCCTGGGACCGGTTTCGGGGTATCACCCATCATCAGCTAGGCTAGCTTGAAACCTGGGGCACAGGGAGCCCGGGACCCACGTCTGGGGATACCCAGTGCACTTAGGGCGAGAAAGCAAAAGACACACAAATGATGGACGGAATGTGGAACAAATCAAACATTCACCCTGAGTCAGCCAAGGAAAGCAGCTGGCCCTTTGCTTATTCACAGAGAAGGTGGCTGTGGGTGTGTATACGTGAATCATCACCTCCCAGGATCGCCGTAGAGGCAGGTAGCTATCAAGATTTCCTTCTGCTCGAAAATCTGTATATGCAAGGACCATTTTGAACCATCCCAGAAGACATGAATGCCACAACACCCATACTCCATTGAGTCAGAGGTGACTGTGGGATGCAGAGAGAAGAGTCAGAAGAGCTCGTGTTCATCAACACAATGTCAGAATCAATAATGGCTAGAGTGAACGTACCTGGGCTAATCATAAAGTAACTGGTTCTAGTGTTTGGACAGATGTCGCAGCAAGAAACCCATTTGACACTAGGCATGCAGAACCACCACTACGCTGGAAGTCCCAGAAGCCTCTGAAATCACTTAGTTTAAGCAGTCTCATTGGTTAAGAGCTGATCCACTGTCTGCTCAAAGGCAGAGTCCCTCTTTTGGGGAGAAACGCATTTTGCCATGTTGGTGTCTAGAATTCCCCCAACAACATAAATTATTTTGGATGGAAAGGAGGAGGAATCTAGGCAGTTCACGGACAATCCAAGATAAACTGCCCATCAAGTGCAAGTACTAGACTAGAATCTGCTTCCTCCTTTGTAATTGCTTGGAGGGGCAATTATCCACACCTGTTCTTTCTTCTGAAGTGAGTACTGGTTCTCTGAGAATGAGGAGGCTTTAGCTCATGGGGAGGGAAAAAGCTTTCACCAGGTGAAGAGGTGTGGAGGTACAGCTTGGTCATTCTCATCTTGCATTACTCAAGAACCGCATACATCAAGGAGTCTTATATATTCTTTCCATTGATGGGCAACTCAATTACATTTTCCTGGACATTTGGTTCGGAGCTGAAAGGACTTACATAGCTATTCCTGGAGGGGCGTCATCCAGGAGGTAATGGACATGGTTCAGTAGCAAGGAGGTCCTGGGACACCAATGATTTTTGCTCATCATCCCCGCCTAGGTTGAGCAGGAACGTTTACTCTTGCCGGACAGTATGGAACCAATGAAGGCAACATGTCGAACTAGTACCATATAAAGCCCAGGTTGGCCATGATAGTATAAGCTATTCTCAGGGAGAGACCACCAGATAATTATATTTACTTGTTCTATTCCTGCAGACATTTGGCCTCCTTTTCTGTATGAGAGGAACTGGAAACCATCACCACCACAGACTGAGCTTTGAGAGGCGAACAATAGGCTGCCTTTGGTGGCCCATACCTAGTTGTCCAAGAATACTGAGATTATAGGTTCAGTAAAAGGCATTCTTTAAATCTACAGATCCTACTTGTGGCTCAACACGCAGAGCAGACTTCACTGGAGAACATCTTCTTGGGTAGGTGCCAGGCTTCAATAAAACCGCTCAAAGCCTTGGTCAGGCCAGCATAGTAATTGCATTTATATGGCTCTTACTACCCCTACGAGGTGTTGAATCGCTTTTCAGCGAGTAGCATTCTAGTCTGGAAGCCAAAGGATTAGAGATGGGTATAGAGAAATATAAATTGTTAATTTGAGCAGTGGACATGTGAGTCTGTTAGTCTGATTGAATAGGATAAAGGAGGGATAGAGGAGGGAGGAGTCTGGGAAGTGCTCGTTTGGAGAACATAGTAGCAGGATGAGGTCTGGTTTGAGTCAAGGAGGGCTACAGAAGGGAAGAGTGAAGAAAGGGTCTTAGGGATCATAGGATTAGAATGAGGGTCACGATGCGTCAGAGGGTATATTTGAGAGAGGTATAGGATGAGACAGAGTGGTGCATTAAAAGGAGTTGAAAGCTTTTTTTTAAAAACACATTTCTGTCTTTCTACAGCAGGAGTTAAGTAATAAATATATAGATACATAACTACATAGAAAGGGTATACATGTATAAAGAAAATAACAAAGAGAAATAACATTGTATTGTATAAAGGTCCATATGTGAATGTATGGATAGTTAGAAAGTTAGACTTTCAGGTATTGCTGTACATAAAGTAAATTTGTGTTTATTATATTTTAATTTTTGATATTATATGTTTATATTTTGCTCAATATTTCAATAGTGAAGCACTTACAGATGCAAGTGTTATGATTATATTTACATATTGTGATAGATAAATAAAATAAACAGAGACCCATAAGCAACTAATCAAATTACCTATGAAAACTACGCAGTGACCGATATGCATGTTAAGCATAAAATAATGTGTGTGTGTATATATATGTATATATATATATATATATATATATATATATATATATATATATATATATATATATATATATATATATATATATATATATATATATCAAAGCTCCAAGGTTCCCACCTGTGGAGACGCACTCTGACATCCACTGCAGCAACCTTCATGAGGTAAAAGCTGGATCGGCGGGCGGATCCAGTTTACAGCATGCCTGTCGATTCACGCCGGACGCGTTTCGTGCTCATTGCACTCTTCAGAGGCGCAACAGTCGTTTTGGCATAGAGGCCACACCTCCCACTTTTAAATATGAGCCCTCCAATAGGCGACTCGAATGAATCTGCGTTGGTTTGTGGGTCTAGTGGTGGTTGCCTCAGTTATGTGCCGCTGTCTGAGATATTTCAAGCCCACCAATGGGCCTCCACTCGCACATCCGGCTTGTCAATCCTCCATGGATGCCTCCACATTGAGACTCCGTGATACAGAGCTCCGTGGCCCCAAATTTCCGTGTGGTGCATCTCCCACGGCTGGGAGGCCGCGTGTAAATCAAAGCTCCAAGGTTCCCAGGTGGAGACGCACTCTGACATCCACTGCAGCAACCTTAATGAGGTAAAAGCCGGATCGGCGGGCGGATCCAGTTTACAGCATGCCTGTCGATTCACGCCTGACGCGTTTCGTGCTCATTGCACTCTTCAGAGGCGCGACAGTCATTTTGGCAGAGACGCCACACCTCCCACTTTGAAATATGAGCCCTCCAATGGGCGACTCGAATGAGTCTGCGTTGGTTTGTGGGTCTAGTGGTGTGTGCCTCAGTTATGTGCCGCAGAGTTAGGTTGCTCTTACTGCCGCGCAGCGGCCGCCATAAATGGGGATGGGGGAGGGAGGTGCAGCTGGGAGTGGGGAGGTCAATGGGGGATGAGGAGGGTGGGGATGCAGCGGCGGGAAATCGGCGAGGGAGGCAAGCGAAGGGGGGCAGTGGGGGTAACAGAAAGGAAAGCTACAATGTGGAAGGGCTATTCACAGGGCTATACACAGTGCAAAAGAAAACGGTACAATACAAGAGACAAAAAAATAAACCAAAGAAACCAAAAAAACTAACAGAGCCAAGGCGGGACTTGAACCCTGGATACAGCGGCAGGATCTGGCTGGGGGCACTGGTGCAGACAGGTGGAGCTGCGCGGAGTGTGGAGCGACCTGCCTGGAGGCAGAGTTAGGTCGCACCTATACGTCCTCTCAACTTTTTCAGGTGAGACATGATCTGTCATCATGTCCGTATGATCATACAATTGATCATTTGGAAGGTCCTTTTGCCTGCTCACATTGTCATTTTACTTGCACGGATACCTTACCGGGCACACATGGCAACAATGCTAGCAGGAAAGTATGACAGAGAGGGGTGGGACGACCAATAGTCTTGCTAGGCCCCACTCTTCAAATCAGGTTTGTTCCTGGAAGGGATTTTTGGCGAATGTACGTTCGTTACCAACACATGCCACCGAACTCTGGGATCCGGTGAGCTTGGAATGCCCAGATCTCGGTTTTCTAACAGAAACTTGGGTTAAACCCACCTCCCTGCCCGATATTGCCCTCGCCCTCCCAGAGCACTATCGGATCCTTAGACTTGACAGAGTTGGGAAAATGGGTGGCGGGGTTGCTATAATATACAGAGAGGCGGCGAAAGTCACAGTGATTGATTGCATCGTGGATAATACGATGGAAGAAAACAAGTTACTTACCTGTAACTTCAGTTATCCAGTATTGGTACCTTTCATAGATTCACATGCTTAGAATCATCCCCGCCGACGAGGTGGGAGTCTCGCGGTACAATAAAATATATACATCATAGTCATAAAAAACATTACACAATAGGCTACTATGGACAGCAAAGTCACTACATTAGCCTATCTTAGTCCTTTTGTAAAAAGAACCAAATTTGGAACACAGCCAATCAGGCTGCAGCACCCTCTTAGAACACTCCACAGAGAGGCAAACCCTCAGATTTTCGTAGCACAAGTGACAGTAAGTATGTAATAGAAATAAGGTAAGCCTCTCCGGGGAGGAGGGTGGGTCGCATGTGAATCTATGAAAGATACCAATACTGGATAACTGAAGTTACAGGCAAGTAACTTGTTTTCTTATCCAGTATTGGGGTATCTTTCATAGATTCACATGCTTAGAATCAGAATAGTTAGCAGTAAAAAATCCTTAGCTGTATAGTGGATGGTAGGTATCATAAGAAAACTATAGATACCTCGTAATACCAATAAAGGAATGCAATACAACATTCTAACCCCAATAAGGGAAAGCATTATATACATATACATATATACATATATGAGAAGCACAGTATGAAAAACAGAAAGAAACAATACACAATGTATAGGTTAACATGTAATGATAGAATCACCTCCTTACAGAGGCTTACCTTATTTAAAAAGGTTTCGCAACACTGCTTGAACCACAGCTGATTCAGCTTCTGTCGCCAGATCGAGACAGTAATGCCGTGTAAAAGTGTTTACATTTTTCCAGGTCGCAGCACCGCGAATCTTCTCCAAATGTACTCCGGCAAAAAGAGCAGAAGATGAGGACACTGCTCTTGTGCAATGAGCCTTGGGTTTCATAGATAAAGGATGTCCAGCTTTAGAATAGCAGAATTGGACAGTAGATGCAATCCACCTTGCAATAGTGGATTTCGTCACAGCTGTTCCTGGCTTTTGACCACCATAAGAAATAAACAATTGATCAGACTTTCTGATGGACACAGTACGTGAAATATAGAATTTCAGACACCTTTTAACATCCAAGGTATGCAAAGTCTTTTCAGCAGAGGAAGATGGATTGGGAAAGAAAGAACGCAGTATAACAGGCTCATTAAGATGGAATGTAGAGGGAACCTTCGGAGTAAACGTTGGATTAGTTCTGAGGAGGACATAATCATTGGTGAATCTCAAATAAGGTTGTTTGATAGCGAAAGCCTGGATTTCACTGACTCTCCGAGTAAAGGTGAGTGCCACTAAAAATGCCTCCTTCCAAGAGAGGTACTTGAGGTCAGCTTCGTGAACAGGCTCAAATGGATGCTTCATGAGCTGCTGTAACACCAGATTAAGCCTCCATTCTGAAGGAGGAGCTCTGACGGGTGGAAAAGTTCTGAAAAGCCCCTTTAGAAATTGTTTGATCACGCGATTAGAGCAAAGGGATGCAGCTCCTGCAGAACGTCTATAGGTCGACATGGCCGCTAAATGTAGCTTAACAGACGTAAACATAAGACCAGACTTAGATAACGAAAGAAGATAAGGCAGAACTTTATCTGGAGAGCATCGTAAAGGATGAATATTCCTGTCACTGCACCAAGAACAGAATCGTTTCAATTTCAAAGCATAAGTCTTTAAAGTAGAAGGAGCTCTTGCCCTAGCAAGAATATCTCTACAATCCTGAGGTAAATCTATCTACATGAATTCTGTGAATCCAGAAACCATGCATGAAGATGCACTTGGACTGGACGAGGATGAAGAATCTGGCCTCTCTCATTGATAACAGGGTCGGAACTGCAGGAAGGCCTTATGGTCTGCGTTTGGACAGTAGGGGCAATGAGAATCATGCAACATGGTTCCATTTTGAGCTTGCGCAGAAGTCTTGGGAGCAACGAAAAGGGGAGAAATGCGTAAGCAAAGATCCCTGTCCATCTCATCATGAAGGCGTTCCCACACGTGCCCTTCTCTGATTCCCAACTGGCAAAGAATGGGCACTTCCGACTGTTTTTGGAGGCAAAGAGATCTATATTTGGTTTGCCCCACATCCGAAATATGTGATCCACCACCGATTGGTCCAACTCCCATTCGTGACAGGACTTCGAAGTCCTGCTCAGAGTTTCCGCTAGAGTGTTGTGAATTTGCGGCAAATGTTCCACCTTTATCGTGATGTTGTGAGAAAGCAGCCATTCCCAAATGCTTTGAGCTTCTTGAGACAGTATGTGTGAACGGGTACCTCCTTGCTTGTTTAAGTAATGCATGCAAGTGGTGTTGTCGGTTCTGATGAGAACTGTTGACCAAAGGACTGCAACGCCAGGAAAATGGCTCAAAGCTCTAGGAAATTGATATGCATCTTTGCCATCGCAGCGGACCACTTTCCTCGTATGCAAAGATCTTGAAGGTGTGCGCCCCACCCTTCTAGGGAGGCATCTGTAGTGAGGATGAACTACAGAAGGAAGAAAAGTGAGCCAGATTGAGACATTCGTGAAGTGCAGCCACCAAAGCAGTGCTTCCCGCATAATTGGAGTTATTTCCACTAGGTCGTCGAACGACCCTGAGATCTGTAACCATTGACTGTCTAGTTCCTCTTGGATCGGCCTCATCCTTAGACGGGTGTGAGGTACCAACAGAATTGCTGAGGATAGTATTCCCAGGAATGATTTGATGATTCTCACAGAAGCAAACCGTCTTCTATGGAGCTCTGATGCCAGAGAAATCAGATGTGATTGCCTTTCTTTGGACAAGAATGCCTTGTCCTGGATAGTATCCAACACTGCCCCTAGAAATTGAATCCTTTGAGAAGGACAAAGACTTGATTTTTGAATGTTGAGGGACAGTCCCAGTGATTGAAATAGTTGAAGGCATGTGGACGCTGCTCGAGAAGCCTTCCGAAAAGAAGGAGCCTTTATTAGCCAGTCGTCCAGATAAGGAAAAAGTTGTATGCCTTGATGAGCTGCCACGGGGCCAGAAATTCCGTAAAGACTCTCGGGGCTGAACGTAGACCGAAGGGGAGGACTTTGAATTGAAAATGAGCACCTGCCACAGTGAAAAGAAGGAATTTCCGATGTCTGGGGTGAATGGGGATGTGGAAGTATGCATCCTGGAGGTCAAATGTTGTCATGAAATCTGCATGATCCAGAAGCTGAAGGATTTCTTGAAGCGTGACCATGTAAAAGGATTTCTTTTGAAGATACTTGTTCAGCTTTCTTAAATCCAGGCTAGGTCTCCATTCCCCAGACTTTTTCTTTATTAGAAAAAAGCGGGAATAAAACCCTTTCCCCACCTGAGAGCGAGGCACTCTTTCTATCGCTCCTTTCGAGAGCATGGTTTTTGCTTCCTTCCTGAGAAGATCAAGATGTGGAGGATGTTTCTTTGAAGGTGGGCGAGGAGGAGGGATACTGACAAATTCCAGGGTATGCCCAAATTTGAGAATATCCAAGACCCACTTGTCTGTGGTCAATCTTCTCCAATGGTTGAGATGTCGGGATACATTCAGAATCCTGTAAATAAGGTGTGACAGAGCTGCTGCAGCAGCCGGAGGGTTTCTGTAGGACTGCTGCTGTTGATAGTTATATCTTCCCTGATTGCCTCGGTACTGGTATCTTTAATAACCACCACGAAAGGAATACGATCCTCTGCCTGCCCCTAGATCCCTGAAAAGGAGTCTTCCTATATTGTAAGGTGCCAAGGTCTCTGGCAGTGTCAGTATCTTTTTTGATGTCTTGCAGAGCCTCATCTATGTGTTTTTCAAATAACATATCACCATAGAATGGTATGTCCAAAATCTTTGTTTGGACCTCAGGGCGAAAGGTGGTAGATTTCAACCATCCCTGACGTCTGAGGACTGCTGCTCCAGCTAGTTGACGAAAGCCCAAGGAGGCTAGGTCCATAGAAATATCAATATTTCGAATGCAGCCCTTTCTCCTTCAAGGAGAATTTTTCTTGCCTCCTGTTTCTTGTCATCAGGTAAGTAATCAAGATATGGAGTAATGTCCGACCCTAATTGGCGGTCATATCTCCCTAGAATCGCCAGGGAGTTCGTAGCATGTACTGAAGCACCCGCCATGGTGGTAAATCGCTTACCAATGTTATCAAGGCACCTCGCATTCTTATCCGGCGGTTCTGTAACAGGAATGAATGGATTCCGAGACTTACGTTGAGCAGCCTGCGAAATAACGGAATCTGGTCTACGATGTCCAGAAAGGCAAGCAGGAGCATTATTTGGTGCTTTGTACTTTTTATCGATTCTGGGAAGAATCGCAGGCACTGAAAATGGATTTTTCATTATCTTAATTCCTTCTTCCCAGATATGATCTATTATAGGGATAGAACGGACGGACTTCCTACTCTGGTCTTTAAAATCGTAAAGGAAACAATCTGTTTGCTTCACAGATACAGGAAGATGAAATCGTGTTGCTGCCCTCTCCATAATTGCATGAAAACCCCCAATACCTTCAGGAGGGGAATCTACTGCCTGAGGAACTGGTGAAGATGGCATAGGAATCAAGTATTCATCCCATTCATCCACAGTCGTCGGCGAATTTGGTAATTCCCCATCCTCTGCAACAGTATCGTCATCATCATCCTGGACTAAGCGTTGCTCAGGTAAAACATCCTGAGGTTCATTAATAGGGGCAGAAGAACATGCGATCTGCAAAACAGGAGGCGTAGTAGGTTGTGTTGGAACAGGCGCTGCTGGTGGAAAACGTGCATTATAATCCCTTAACATAGCCGTCAGATCTTGCATTAAGGCAATAGGCATTTGCACCGTAGGTTCCTGCTGAAATGAAGTCTCTTGAGACTCTCGTAGAGACTCACACGGCTCATAGTACTCTTCCTCATCGTCTTCATCCTGATATTTAATCCGGAGTTGAGAAGGGTTGCGTGCTGGGCTAAAAAGTCCATCATCATCTGACTCCTCAAGATAGTGTCTAGGAGGCAAGGGTGAAATATGAGAAACGTCCTGATAATAGTTTCTTGAAGATGGGAACGTCAACGATAATTTTGATGTCAAAACTGGTGTAATCTGTAAAGATGCAGGTGTTTTACACTTCAGCGTCGACGAGATGTACATAGATGGTGAGTCAGTAACAGTCGAAATAGCCATAACAGAAGCTACCGTCGACGTTGTCATCATCGACGGAAAAACCATCGTCAACAATGTTGTCATTGTCGAAGCCACTGCTGTCATCGACGGTGGACTCATCGACGGGAGTTGTATCATCGTCGACGGTGGACCCGTCGGCGGGAGTTGAGCCGTCGTCGACAGCAGAAGCGTCGACGGCAGATGTCCCGTCGACGACGAGGTAGGCGTCAACGAAAAATGACTAGTCGTCGTCGTAGGTATCGTCGACGGTGATGAAGCAGGCAATGATATCGTCGTCGACGGTGCCGCCGTCGACAAAGCGATCGTCTACGACGTGATGTTCTTCGTCGACGAAGAGGAAGCATTCACCGTCTGAGGAAATTTCGTCGTCGACAGTGCTTTTTTCGACATAGACGGGATCCTGATAGACTCAGAATGAGTATTTTGCTGTTTTGAGGCAGTTTTCACAGAAATCTTTCCTTTTTCACCAGATTTCTCCTCTGAAGAGAATGAAAGCTTCTCTTTTCTTGAGGAAGAGTGACCAGTCTCAGAGTGAGGCTTCTTCAAGGTCTTACTCTGTCGCTCAGGGGGATCATCAGATCTATCCCTCTTCTTGGTTAGAGAGGTGGACGCCTGAGGACTAGCACTGCCATCATATCCTGAAACGACATCAGATGTAGCCTTCAACTTCTTCAGCCAAAACAGCAATCTTCCTTCTCTGTCTTTCAAAGTCTTAGCAGGGATGGTTCTACAAATCCTGCAGTCTTTAACCTTGTCAGCTGGGTAAAGACAGTAAATACATTCCTTGTGGGGATCCTCAAAATGAAGTCTCTTCTTCCCACATGAAGAACAAGGCAAAAACAAGCTTTTCTTAGAAGAATCAGACATAGCTACTCACAAAGTTCAACCAAAGGTGAAGAAAACTGAGCAGAGCTCAGGTTGACTCCCTGTCACACGACATGCGGTCGAAAATCTGAGGGTTTGCCTCTCTGTGGAGTGTTCTAAGAGGGTGCTGCAGCCTGATTGGCTGCGTTCCAAATTTGTTTTTTTTACAAAAGGACTAAGACAGGCTAATGTAGTGACACTTCAACTCAGTAACTCCCATAAACAAGCATTGGCATAGCCAATAGGTCTCGCCTTTGGGACCTTATAAGTGTTTAGCCATGCAACAGTTGCGTAACTAAATACTTACAAGGTCCCAAAAGCGAGACCTATTGGCTATGCCAAGCGGCCTTGCAGCTGCGAAAGTGATCGCGATCGTGATCAACATGAAAGCGGCCTTGCGGCCGGGAAAGTGATTGCGGTAAAACGCGGCGCGCGCGCCCGCGCACATGCACTATAGCTCTAGGCTGGCCTGGTAGCACTTTTTGGAGCCCTCTCAATAAGTCTCGCCAGACCAGCGCATGCGCTGTGTCAGGCGAGACCTAAAAAGTGAAGAATGGTACACGGATAACCTATGTAATAAAAAATCTAGATGTAAACATCTAGAAAAATCCTGGCGTAAATCCCAGCTGGAAACAGAAAAACGTAAATTTAAACTGGCCCTCACTCCTTATCATAAGAATCTAAAAAGGGCACGGAAATTCAGTCAATGATCTTTACAAAATTTTGAATTCCTTTACCAAGCCAACAGCATGCGCACAGCTGGTCGCCCCCTCTCAGGGACTGTGTGACAATATTGCAGTATACTTCGACGATAAAATCAACCGGATTTATGAACAAGTCCCTCCAAACGTCTGCCAGGTGCCACTAACTAAATCCGATTCAGCGCCGCTAGTAGGCTCAGGTGAAGGTTTGACACACTTTAAGGATATTGAGGTCACTAAAGTGGAAGCTATGGTAAACAAGGCAAAATCCGGATCTACTTTGGACATAATGCCCGCCCACAAATTTGCTCTCCTCGCCCCTCTTCAGGCCGCCCCAATTGCTGAGATCTTGATTTCATCGTTGAGTGAAGGCAGTGTGACTTTAGATTAGAAAGTTGCTCAAGTACTTCCTAGCAAGAAGAAAGATCAGGTACCGGCCGAAGTGCTCTCCAATTACCGTCCCATTTCGCTCCTTCCGCTTATGGGCAAATTGGCAGAGAGCTATGTTAATGCTCAATTAATGGACTATCTTTGAGGAGACGGCATCCTTGATCCTTCACTCGGGGTTTAGATCCAACTACTCCACCGAAACAACTCTCATCGGGGTCACGGATTATATAAAAATGCCCGTGGATGATAACAAAGGAGTGATGTTGGTTTTGTTGTATTTTACAGCAGCCTTCAACACGGTCTCTCATCAGAAACTGATATTTCGACAGAGAGGCCAGTTTGCAGGGGATAGCTCTCGATTGGTTGGTCAGCTTTCTCGATCATCACACGCAAACCATCAACTTAGGCCCTTTTCGATTCCAAACTGTGAAGCTTAGTAAGGGGGTGCCCCACGGCTCGTGTCTGAGCCCTACTCTGTTTAACATCTATTCGGCCCCCCTGGGTAAAGTGATCCGACAGTACGGCTTAACACCGTTCTCTTACGCTGACGACACACAATTACTCCTGTCCTTCGACAAGGACATGGAGTTTGTCGATCAGCGCTTTGCTAATGGCATGTCTGCCATAGCAGAATGGATGACTGAACACTTTCTGCAGTTAAATGCGGCCAAAACTGAAATCCTGCTGTTTGGTGCTGCACTAACTTCCTGGTCCCCTGAGTGGTGGCCGACAGTGCTAGGCCCCTCATCCTCTACCAACTTTGGTGGCAAAAAATCTAGGGGTCAAGTTGGATGTACAGTTATCGATGAAGGATCAAGTTATGACCACTGCCGGCACCTGTTATCATACTTTGAGCCTGCTGAGCAGTGTGTTCATGTGGCTACCCCTAACTGTATGCAGAACCTTAATTCAGGCTTTAATTATAGGTCGCCTGGACTATTGTAATGCTTTATTGGCATCTGCAAACGAGTCTTCTCTTAGCAGACTGCAGATCGTCCAGAATGTGGCTGCACGCCTAGCTCTTAACAAACCACCCCGCACCTCCCCCGGGCCATTACTGAAATCTCTCCATTGGCTTCCAATCCGCCAGAGAATAAAGTTTAAGCTCTGTTGCTTTGCTCACAGAGCACTTTATGGCACTAGCCCGAGTTATATGGCGGACAAGTTCAAAGGGTACTGCCCGAACCGGTGTCTCAGATCGGACCGCAAAAAGTTGTTGGTGGTCCCTCGTTTTAAGAAAAAAAGATCTGGAGGCAAAACTGTTGCATATCTGGCGCTAATATACTGGAATTCTCTGCCAGAGGATTTACATAAATGGCCTAGTCTGCCCTGCTTCAGAAAACTCTTGAAGACGGAATTATTCAAGGCTTGAGCTATGGGAATCTGTGCCTGACTGACCTGCTTCTATGTTAGCGCGGTGATACCCCTACGGGGGTGATTCCAGCGCTCTATAAATTCCCTACATACATATATACATACATACCCATGTTGAGCCAGTGTCCAACTTCCTCAACTGAGCTTTTTTTCTGAGCAGGAGGCCTGGTACTGTTCATCAAAGAGGATCAGCGGGAGCAGTTGGTACCTAGACTGGCAGCTCTGATTAGTTTCCCTGCACAGTGACAAATTGGTCAGGCTGAAACAAGTTGCCCAGTAAAGAGGGAAATGCATTTTTTATCATATTTCCTTGGATTATTCTTACTGTTTGTAGGGCTGGCCCGACTGCAACGTACAAATAATAAAAGGGCCCCTGGAAGGTCCAAGAGGGATGCCTCACTACCTCACCTGCTTAAAGACTGCCCAAAACCCTGTAAAAGTCTCCAAATTAATTTTCCAAATAATGAACTCCAGTGTTTTTTGCAGGACTTCAGCACCAGTGGTCTGCTTGCAAGCCAGGACACTTCAGAGGCGCTTTTATACAGATGGCAGCACAAAAAGCACAGGCCTGCACAAGATTTCTGTATGCCAAATAAAAGGCAGAGAGGTTAAGCAGTTCAGATGCTCAAAAGGTCTGTGAAACAACATGCACGGTTTAAAGCCGCACTATGACATAAAACAACCGAGATGAAGAAAACATTAGAAGGAAAAACAGCCGTCCAGAAACGATTCAGTAAGTTTGAGAGAGCAATGTGGTGTCAAGGGAGGGCCCTACATTAGGAATTTAAAGAGGAAGGGATGGGGCCCAGCTACCCAGCATGCACACTCGGTACCTGCATTCAAAGCAGCGAAATTAACAACTGTGAGCACAGTTTCCAATCCGACCACTAGGTGGCAAGGTACCCATGAGGTAAAACAGGAAAGTGCCTGGACCAAAGAGAATCTATATTGTTCAATTGTGCATTGATTCGATACTGAAAACAATTGAAACATCAATTGAAACAGTTGTAAGTGACATATGTATGTGTGTATATAATGTGACCAAGACTCAAGAGAATCGAAACACGTTATCTGTTGTCATCTGTCTGAAAATTAAACTGCTATCTGTAATGCAACTCCGGAGTGGCAATGGGACCTCCGGGGCAGTAAATGGCTCGGGAGTGGGGTCGCAAGTCCCCCTCCCCAAAATGTAAAACTCGGCCAATGGGGATGGAGTCCCTGTGAGGCTCAGGAAGGGTGGGCCACAAGCACCCCACCATAGAATTAAAAGCAGCCCCTGGGGCCTTCTCAAAGATCTAGAAGGGGATCTGCATGCTCCCTTCCCTAAATATGCATTCGGTCCCTGGGGAAGGGGGTCCGGGGGCCTCTATAAGGCTCGGGGAGAGGGTCAGCACACTCTAAAAATAAATTGCACCAACTTACAGGTCCTTGCCCATCCTAGAATGCTTAGTCTTTAAGCACCAGAGGTCACTGTTTAATTTTTTTCAAAGGGGGTGGGGATTTACCCTGCCCCTATATGGTTTTTTTTTTGTAGTTTTACTCAGGAGAGGGGGCGGAGTCTCTAAGTCCTAAAATGGCAGCCGCCACATCTTTGTTGATGTTGTGTAAGCCAATCAGATCTTATCTCAAATTCTGTCAGCTCTGCCGTGTAAAATATACAAACCATTACCTTAGGAAATGTGTTCCTAACTATAACTACTGGCAGTTATTGTTAGGTTCACCTTTCCAAAGAAATCGATTTTTTTGGTTTGCTTATAACTTTAGTGTCGTTTGACAAATCTTCACAAAACATTCCAAAACGAAGGGCCTGATTTATATTTTGGCGGCAGGTTACTCCGTCACAATGGTAACGGATATCTCGTCTGTTGAAATATAAATTTCGTAGGATATAATGGAATTTATAATCCTACAGACTGGATATCCGTCTCTGTTGTGACTGAGTAACCCATCCGCCAAAATTTAAATCAAGCCCTAAGTCTGATCCACCTCAGCTTCTTCCTGGAAAGTTTCAGGGTGGTCCGTCAATTGAGGCCCAAGAAAAAGGGGATCTCAAAACATGTTTTCCCCATGCAAATTTCCATGGAAAAAATTAACAGCGATGCCACAAAAACGGCTGAACTGAATTACACCAAATTTGGCAGAAAACTTGATCTTGGTCCAGAAAGTGTGCTTTTTGTGATTTGGTGTATATCAGTTTAGTAGTTTTGAGAAATTAAGGTTCAAAATGTACACATATGTACCTCCGCAGAGGATCCACTCAGCTGACAGATCTCAAGATAAGATCTGATTGGCTGCCCCACAACAAAGATGTGGAAGCAGCCATCTTAGGATTCTAGGACTCAGTCCCCCGTCTTGCAAAGATTTTTTTTTAATAAAAACATGTAGGGGGCAGGGTTAGGTATACACTATCCCCCTATGCCAGGTGGGGTGGTCCCAAAAAAGTCTTTTTTGTTTTTTAAACGTTACAGCTAATTTGCACACAAAAAAACGGGCTCCCACTCTGGGGTTTGGTGCAATATATTGTTTTGGGGATGGGGCATGCAGTGGCCCTCTACAAGCCACTTTAGTTCCGATGACCCCATCTCCGTTGCTGATTTTTTAGGGGGAGGGAGGTTTGTGACCACCCCCCACAAGCCAAAGTACAGCCCTGGAGACCCCAGTCCCTTGGGGCCAAATCCTTTCTCTAGGCGAGTGGGGGCGTGCAGCGTCCATGCTGAAGTACGACCGTGGGCCTCCGTCCCTAGTGGCCAAATAATTGTTTTAAAGGTCGTGCATCCCCCCCCCCATTTGAGCCGAAGTTCGGCCCCAGGGCCCCCATACCCTGGGACTTGAGCTATGCCTCCCACCTTTGGTGGGAGCAGTAATGCACCACCAGGCGGGAGCAAACATTTCTTTTTGGTTCCCTGCTTGCAGAAAAAAATGTTTACTCTCACAGGGCGGGAGCATAGTTGTTGCAAGCACCCAGCATGGGTGCCTGCCGGGAAGGCAGCAGGGGCCCCGGGGCTCCCACCACCGCCCCTAATGGATTTAAGGGATGAGGTGTCTCAGGAGGGCACCGGGGCATGCACAAAAATAATAGCTGGACGGCTCCCACCAGGTGACCCAGCAGGGGCCGCAGGGGCTCCACATGTGGCCTTCAACTGATGTAAGAACTGTGGGTGCCCTGGGTGGGCACCGTCCAAAAAACAAAGTGGCTGCCTCCTGCCGCACTCATAATGGATAGTAGCCAGGGAGCCGACAGAGGTCGCGGGTGCCCTGAGACTCCCACCACAGCCTCCAAAGATCTGTAGGTGTCCCAGGTGGGTCCAGGACACCCACAAACAAAATAAGTTAAAAAAAGAAAAAGAAAATAGAAAAGAATAATAAATGAGCGTCTGGAGCTGCTCTTTCATTATTTACAACTCGGGAAGGAGCGCCACATAATGTCTTCGTGGGATAGTTTGAATATATTTTGGTGCATGATGGTGCCTCAATCTAGGCAGGGGCACCACCAGCACACTTAAGCTGTGGGTGACTACAGGGAGTATAACCGCCCCACAGAGATACCTAAAATAATAACCCTATGTGTCTTAAAAATCCAGAGCGCTGTAGCTTTTGCTCTTCAGCCTGGGAATGCAGGGACCCCTAGGGGTTGATCTTATGTCTGTCACATGTGACTTGAGGAGTCTAAAAAAGAGCCTGGCACTTGTTTAATTTCGTTTTTAATTTAAATGCTTTATTTCAGTGTTTGACAAACATTGCAATGACCCCGAACCTGCCTTTTATTCACTGAAAAAAAGGAAGGTTTATGTGACGTTATAGTTCGGTGACAATGCCAGTTGCAACATAACATGGTTGTGGTGAAGGAGCAAGTGAAGATACCACTGCAGAGCCTGCATGTGCCAATGGGCATGATGGACTAGCAGGGTACATGAGGCCAAGAAACCTCCATTATCCATGCTGGATCTGAGAAGGAGCCCAAAGTTTCTGCATCATCATAACCGGATTTTCCCAAACTCTCTGTGGAGGGTAAAGACCCTGAAAGTCGCCTGGACCAGAAAGGCTACTAGAAAGGAAACCCTGTGCTGCAGAAGACATGTAGGGTTATTAATAGATGACAACAGGATGGCCTCTGTCTTTAAGTGGTCCACAACTGAGTGCAGTGAGCTCCCTTTCAAAAGGAAGTTATTGAGATACAAGAATGTGTGTATCCCCAAGTTGGAAGACTGGCAGCAACACCCACCAACACCTTTGTCAACAACCAGAGGACATAAGTGATGCTAAAGGGTAGGACGGTAATTGAAAGTGTTCCAATCCCACCATGAACAGAAGAAAGCCTCTGTGAAATTGCAGGACGGGCAGATGGTAGTACACGGCCTAGAAGTCCAAGGGCACCATCCAGTCCCCCGGATCCAGGGCAGAGTGAACCTGGGACATGGTCAATATCTCGAGTTTGTCCTTCCGAAGGAAGGAGTTCAGAAACCAGTCTAATATTGGCCTGAGCTCTCTGTCTTTTTTGGGCAACAGAAAGTACTGAGTAAAATCCCCTGCCCCACTCCGATACTCTCAATAGTGCCTCTTTGGCCGGCAGTGGTTGAACTTCCTGGGCAAGGATTGAAGAATGATCTGTCAAAGTCTGAAAACACTGATGAGACAGGAGGAAGGCAGATAAAAAGGGGAGTGATTATCTATACTGAATGACCTGCAGCTAGCTGCTACTCATCTGAGCAAAATGCACACCTGCCAGGTAGGTAAAAATGAATGCTGCTCCCTACCTGCTGTCTAGGACTTTGGGAAGGAGAATCAAAGCCACTGAACTGCAGTCACCACAGGCGACAAAGAGGAAGAAAATGGCTGTTATGTTTCAGATCCACTCTGGCCCCAGGTGGAATAAAAAAAGTGAGCAATCTGCGGTTACAAGTATCCATCAGAAGAAACAGGCTTTCTCAAAATCTTTAAAAGGAATGGCTTTCACCTCTCTGATCATTCCAACCTGACAAAAGCAATTTGCATAACTAGAAAAAAACTTAATTTGTTTCTTTTTATGATTTCTTTTTAGAGCCCCCCCCCCGAATCTCGCTTCTTTCAGCAATACTCCTGTCAACCCTGCCCTTTTCCTCTGCTCGTTTTGCTCGTTCATGTCCCTGCCTCCTGCATTTACACTTCAAACTTGCTCTTGCCCCATGCCGTACTACATTTTTTGTACTTTTGTCCCTTCCTTTCTCGTCCCCTTCACATTCCACCACCCCCATACCACCAATACCACACTACCACCAATACCAAACTTCGCCTTTACCCCACAACACCACCACTGCCAACAATAGCGCCACTGCAATACCAAAACCAAATTACCACTAATACCACAATCAAAAATACAACAGTTCTACCGATACCATACCATGAACACTAGGGTCACTACCAGGGCCGGACTGGCCGTAGCGGGCATCGGGCAATCCCCCGGTGTGCCGCACGGGTGGGGGCCGGTTTTGGGCCCTTGGGGGCTGTTTTTGTTACAGGGCTGTTTTTGCAGCATAGCTGCAAAATCGGCCCTGTAACAAAATCGTTCGAAAACCGGCCCTGGCACAGAGCACGGCAGCACCCCCAACCCCTCTGCCCCCCCCTCTACCCCCGTGGAGGGTGGAGGACGAGCAGTTTGCCAGTTCCAGTTTTGGTTCCCAGTCCGGCCCTGGTCACTACCAGGCATTGGAAAGCCAACAGATTCCTCAATGGAAACTTCATTTCCGTATACCTGTGTTTGCATGCGTTGTAGCACTGAACCTACTCCTACTGGCTTTGCCAATGCTTATTTTCTTTTCTCTTAAGTGTCCATTCTCTATCTGAAAAACTCCTCTTATTTCTTTATTTTAGATTACTGATCAAAAATTAGAACAGGCTAATGTTGTTTTTTCTTTTTTCCATTTTTGTTTTGCACAATTTTCCAATTTCTTCTTTTCTTGGCAAATGTAGGGGGAATTTGTCTTATGATAAATACGTTTTCTTTTAACAGATGTACTCACAATGTGACACTAAATACGTGATGTTTTTATTATTTTCATTTTTGGGCCAATTTGGATATTTGACAACTTGTTTGTGGTTCTGATTCAACAATTTGCGTTGTGATTCAACAATTTCGTTTTTCCACTTTCTTCCCACAGTACAAGGAAGAAGAATCCAGTCCTCCATGCTGGGCTTACCAATTGGTATTGTGTGTCTAGACCTCCCATGACTCATACAATAGCACAAAAATCAATCCGAAATATACAGTTTTCTAAATTTCATACTATGTTTCACACCCATGCATCAGTGCGTGCTAAACAGCACAATGTGAACCGCTTTGATACAATGAGAAGGCCCGCCTTTACACACGTAACCTCAATATTCTTTTCCTACAATCACTGAAAAACCTCCCAAAGAGATGTGGATTTCCCAAAGTGAGAACAGAACCTGTATCCGAAAGGATCAACCTTGTAAGGAACTCCTAGGCAGCTTGTGAGCCCCTCCCAAACGCAAGGCTTGATTTCTGGTGGCGAAAAACATGATCACAAGAACAGGTCACCTAAGAAAGCTGAAAACAGTCCCTAGCACACGTATTAATTATAGATGCTTAAACGTATAGCGTGTTTTCACAAAAGCTTCAATCAAATGTACATAAGAATGAATTAGTCTTTTTTCTTCTTGGTTGTTCTTTTATTAGTTGCCAGTCTTCTCAGTTATTCATAACAGCCACATGCCAACACGTGTTTCGTCGCTATAAGGGAATGTAGTCCCACGACTTTTTCACGGCTATTTCCTGCTTGATTGTAGCATTTAATAAGTGGTGATAGTTCCAAACCGCCAATGGTTTCTGGTGTGGCGGCGTCACACGTAGCAATAAGAATCTGCAATCCTTTCTTTGTGTATTCAGTTTCCCTTTCAGTACTTATTCTACTTATTAAATGCTACAATCAAGCAGGAAATAGCCTTGAAAAAGTCGTGGGACTACATCTATAAGCATCTATAATTAATACGTGTGCTAGGGACTGTTTTCTATTGTACAGGGTCAAGGCTCATGATTCTGGGAAGTAGGGTGGTTCTTCTCACCTTTTAGCACCGTAGATTACTTAGTTCTGGACAACTATACATGTGAACTTTCTCTGTGGCGCCTTTACCTAAAACAAATACCACAGTTTTACAGCATTCAACACCTAATAAAGCATCTTCTTCACCCTCAAGGTTAGACTCTTGTGCTTTCAATTGTATACTAGGCGAAGGACTCAGAATAAAGGTCTCAACTACACGCTCCACATTCTACAAGGATGGGGCGGAGCTCAGGGCATTGTGAAATGTAGAGATATCACAGGTTTTAAAGCGCAGAGACTGGGAAACACGGCATATAACAAAGATGGGTTTATTCCTTCAGAGAGCCTCATTCAACAACATCTCCAGCATAACTGTCTTCCAAGGAACCCTCATCATGACTTAACCACATGCATGTTCTGACAACACTCATGACATCACATGCATGTTCTGACAACACTCATGACGGAACTAATGCTGTTTGGAGAAGCCAAACTATTGTGGACCCCTGATTGGTGGCCCCCCGATTTGGGAGTAGCTCCAGAATCCAAACAGGTTGTGAAGAGTTTAGGGATTCGGATGGATCAAGACCTGTCATTTGGACAGCATGCTAACCATACTGCTGGAATTTGTTTCCATACGATTGGCCTGCTACGCAGAGTCTTTCCCTTACTACCGGACTCTTTCAGAAGAACTCTGGTCCAGACATTGGTTCTGAGTCGAATTGACTACTGCAATGGCCTGTTGCTTTCTGCCAACGAAAATGTGCTGGCCAAGCTTCAGGTCATTCAAAACACCGCGGCTCGTCTTGTCCTTAATGTTCCTCCAAGAACTGCGTCCAAACCTCTTCTGGAGAAACTGCACTGGCTTTCCATTCGCCAGAGATCTAAGTTCAAGTTATGCTGCTTGATCCATAAATGTTTAAATGGACAAGGGCCTATTTATCTTCAGAACAAATTTGTTCCTTATGTTCCAAGTCGTTCACTTAGGTCCAGTAACTGTCTTCTTCTGATGACTCCCCGTGCAAAGAAATCTAGACACGGTGGTAAAGCGCTATCTATCGTAGGCCCTACCCTATGGAACAGACTTCCTCTTCATCTGAGACAGTGCAAAGAACATCTCACTTTCAGGAAACTCCTGAAGACTGTGTTGTTCAGAAACGAGATCTAGCTCCTATTATTCCTCTGTTTCTACCGGCTCCAGAAAGCGCAGAGATACTCCAGCTGGAGTCGATTCTAGCGCTATATAAACCCACAAATAAATAAAATAAATAAATACCATGTCAAACTCCACATTCCCTGCTCTAAGCACCACAAACACTTAATCCCACACATCTTCCTCCTTATGAAAAAACGACCACAGAGAGTAGAAAAAGAGAGTTAATCAAAAACATAGTATTGGAGAAGTTTGGAACTCTCTTCCTTGAAAAACGCTGGTATGTCCTTGTGCGACAAGATGCTCCTCTTATCCCATGTTTTAGGTATCTGCTCATTGTTACAAAAACTATAACCCTTTGGGGCATGGAGAAACCCTGCTCATTTTGCATTTGTGACTGTGTCTGTTTTTACTGCATACTTGAGCAGTTTAATCGCTCTTAAGGGACTCGCGTGCCTTACAAGTACCTTCCTCACAACAGCTTCTATGTTCATCCTAAATAAGCAAATACCTTTATGCACATCGTATCCAAATTCCTTCTTACAATGCTCCGCTAACTCTCTCCTCATTCATAATTCAATTTTCTGATGCACTTTCTCTTTCCAACTTCTTCCCATACTTTTTGCCATTTGGATACCCTCTTTGAATGTTCTGATAAATCTTTCAACAATTACGATTTTCTGAGCATGCCTCAACACACTTTATGTGTGCAATCCCCGTTGATCTTCAAAGGAGCTGAACTCCACTCTCAGTTAATCAGAACTCCATTCTCTCTCAAAAATGTATTTCAAAAACGGATAACAGCATTAGTATTAATAGACTAAATACATACACCTGGAGTCAAAAACAGAAAACATCTACTCCCAACTACAAGTACTGTGCATCTTTACATATTGAGTAGGACCCACAATGTGCAATATAATATCAAAACAGGGTTCAAATGGTAAGGACCCGCATCAGACGGGAGGTGTCCTCATTGTGCAAGCCCCGTCACCGTGCACAGGTCACACAGTCTCTGACCTGCCTTTCCACCTGCAAATCGATCCCTAGCGAACCAAAACCATCCTCCATCTCTAATTCATATTAATTAACACTCCAGTATCCAGCATGCGCCAATTCAATTAGTCTCTTCCCCCAAATTACACAGAAGTAAACAGCATCCCTTCTTGCTCAGACATCTCCTCCTAAACATTACAACAGGTCTCCAGTATATATGCTTTTCCTTATCTTTCTTCCTATCTTACCTCATACATCTACACACCTTTTACAACTTTGAATCGACTTGCAGAACGTTTTCCTGCTCACCTTGAGTGACTACTCCATCTGTCACCAGAAACACCTTTACATCTGCTTCAACAACATGAGCATTATTTCACCATCAATACCATGAACCACTAAGCTGGATACGCAGTATGCCTTTTTATTTGACCTCCGGCAATGTGCCTTAAAATCAAATCAAATTCCAGTAACCCTATTCTCCATTTGCATTTCCTTGATGACACCAAGTCAAGACCCTTTTCTAATAAAGACATCATTAATGGTTTACAGTTAGACACCACTTCTAACTATGTGCCCCAAACACAATTCTTGAAATCTTTCATTTCCCAAAACACCACTACGGCCTATCTTTCAATAGTGTAATAGTTCATTTTGGCACCTTTAAGAGCTCGTGAGGAAAAAGCAATGGTATTCACAACTGCTCTAACTCTCTGAGCAAGTGCCACACACAGCCCCTTTTCAGTAGCAATACTGCATTTGAAAGCAGGAATATAACTATGTAAATCAGGCACATAAAATAATTTATAATTAAGATTGTTAAGCTTCTGCTCACACTCACTAGACCAAATAAAGTCTGCTCCCTTTTTTTTAAAATTCTTTTTATCAAATCAAAACAAGCTTCAGATATAAGCATCTTTCGGTATATATATATATATATATATATATATATATACACACACACACACACACAAGGCATGTAGAGGATAAGACACATTGCCAGCATTATAACATGTAGTATACAAATACACAGTATACGGAGCCGCAAAATACCCACTGGAGTAAGTCTCGAAACCCTCCCAGAAAACCCAGTCAGTGTACCCCGTGAGACCCTCACAGACCCCTATACACCGTCCATGCATCTGCTCCCTTTTTAAAGTAACTTGGGCAAAGATGCAGTCTTACTTGGAAAGTGTGTACAAACATGTTATAATATTCCACCATCATTTTTCTTTTCTGGTCAACTTTCTGATGATCCTCCCAGACATCTTTTTTAGCTTAATTCCTTCCTTGATAATCATATGTGTCAGGTAATTAATTTCACTGTCAATTGACCTACATTTGGTCCTCTTAAAAAACTAATACTATTCCCCATAAGATGAGAACCTTTTTAACTCTCATAGTGTTTACCCACCATACGTCAAAAAAACAAATCATCAACTTAAAGTGAGCAACCTCTATACCACCTAAAAGATCATTCATAATTCATTGAAATACTGATGTGACTAAAAGTAACCAAAAAGCATGTGGCAAACCTAAAAGCGCAAAATGGAGCCATGAAAGCTGTCAAGTACTCAGACTTGTTTGATTATAAGCAGACATGTGATCTAAGGTGGAAAATACACTGGCTCCTCCCAACAAACTCACTACTTCAGCAATTTAGGTAATAGATATGTATTCACCACTAAGAACCTATTTTGTGCTCTCAGATCGATATATAATCTACCATCTCCACTGGGTCTGTGTGCCACTACCATTGTAACCAACCATTCTGTAGCTTTGACTGGCTCTATCATTATAACTCCAGCATTCTGATCTCAGCTGCACAAGATAATTGGCTGAAATTGGTACATAGATTGATGGACTCCTTGAACTCCCACAGTCTTTCCAAAATTCCACTTTAGTGAGGTGTGAATAGAGGTTTCTGTTAGAACTGCTGACAAGTTAGTTTTAAAGTTACAAACTAATTTATAAACTGTGTTGAAGTGGTGCTATGGAAATCAATGGAGACTTCAGAATGCTATCAAACAGACATCCAGAAAATGACCACAAAAGAACCACCAGGCTCATCTAGCCTGTTCATAGCCATCAAGATGCAATGTTGTAGTCTCTACTTCCATGAAGGTTTGCACGCTAACTGGTGGATTTGAATTATAGACTACAAATTTTAATTAAACTATTCATGCATACCCACACACGTATACTAATGACAAATTAAAAAAGTAAAAACAACATATATTTGTTACTTTTGGCAGCCATTTCCACAATGTTATTCAATATTAAGGTAGTGCCCCCCTTTGTGAATGAAGCAACTGCCATATCCACAATGTTAATCTTGAGCCCCTGTAGTAAATCTAAAACTCAGACAATCAAGGCATAACTTATGCCCTAGATCTCAATGGGATCTTTCGTGCACTGCAAAAAATGGTTTGCAGTAAATGTGGTCAAAAAAGTTACTTGTGTTCAGAGATTAACTAAATATAATTTAGCAAAAATGGTTGAAATATTAAGAATCAAAAGAAAAGAGAGCCAAAATGGTACCCTTATCTTCTTGTTGTTTATCGCATGAACCTCATACCCTGAACGGCATAGAAACACTTTATATCATACAAAAGAATTAGAAGGGAACATGGTGGGGCATCTGGAGAGGGGGCAAGTGCAAATGGAATGAGTTTATAAAGTCTGAAGCCTTTCTTGTGAATGGTTTTCAAAAGATCGAAAACTGGAAGAAACTTTAATGTTGGCGAGTATGGTTGTATGGTCATGAGGCAACAGTCGAGAAGGACTATTCATGGAGATCAGCCCTACATCCACTGGCAATACTCTTCTCTCTACCAGGCTTGTTTCTGCTTGTATTGCTTTCACTCTAGCTTTCAGTTTTTTTCTTCTTCAAAGGAAAACAATCCAGTTCAAACCCTACGGTCAACAGTTCCACAAAAACACCTCTTTGGAGGGGTTATAGTCAAAGATAAAGGATTCGCAAAAGTCACTCTCAATATGGTTAATAAAAAGGGAAACAGAAAGTCCTAGAACAATGGGCCTAATGTAATTTCCATTAACCCAATTTAGAGAGTTTTCTTAACACAGGCTTCCTCCATTTTTTCTGTTTAGTGAGTAAGACCAGTATATCAACAAAAAGTATCCAATTGACTTTAGATGTTTCCTCCCAACCAAATTCCTTTAAAAACTTTACTGCTCTGAATAGGAAAGCGGGTTAGCAAAGATTGGGAAGAACCATATGTTCTGGGAGAGGATTTTCAAGAATAAATCAGGGTTTGACTTTCAGGCCTCTGTTCCAACCACTTGCAAGAAAGTACTTTGCTAGAGTGCAGGTAGTTGTGGAAAGAACTCGATTACAAAATGAAATCAGACAAAAAGCTCCCAGTGATTGATATTTTGTGTAAATAAGTACCTGATCAAATCCTCGAAGAGGTATGCTTCTCACCATGGCGGTGGTGTCCATTCCAAGACCTGTGAGAAATCCAGCGCATTCAAGAGAAACATCTGGCCATTGTGCAGTCAAGGACAGAAGACCCTGAGAATGGATGGTTTCCAAACATGTAAATTTCTAAGACACGTTTCTCACAATTCCTTCCCTTTGTATTCATCATGTTGCAATAGATCCTCTACATTCTGGGGCTGATTCAAAAAGTTTCTTCATGTTCAGAACGTGCGTGTACATACGTGTATTTAGTTTCATTTATCGTGAAAATAGTCTGGGAAGATGTCAGAAGGCTTTACACAATTAGAGTGGTAGAGTGGCCAAAAGTAACAGAAAACAGAAAGGCATTTTGTGTAACACAAAATAAGAATATATATTTTTTGCTTCATTAAGACATCCTTCATGTAACATACAAAACTACAGTTTGCTGTGCACAGACAAAATCAAAGTCAAAATCAGCTTTATTCGGTGCATGTAAAAGAAAACACAATTAAAGCATACTAATACGCACATATATAGACAACATTCCTACATAACAACATCATTAGTTTTAAAAAGTTAACAATTTATAAAACTTCAAGCCAAACGATGGCGAGATTAAGGCCTATTTCCGATACAAATAAATATAAGTATGCCTATTGTACGAAATACTGTTAAAAATGAACCTCGATAGTCTAAGTTGGATCAGGTTTTACTCATTGAGCTGTTCACGAAGCATATTAAACAGTTATAAAGTGCCAATGCCTTAAGGTGCCAAGAATAAATAAAATACAAGCTGCCACAAGTTATATGACAAAGTGCTGGTACGTTATAAGTGCATAACAGTGCATAGAGTGCACAATGCCACATCTTATCACGATAAAAGTTTTAAAAAGTATATGCTAAAAACAATCATCCTAATTTTCATGTAACAATGCATCCAGTTGCGCGTAGTCCTTTCTTTTCTTAATTGATAGTTGTATAAATCGAGTTACAGTTTTTATAATTTTCACGTTTTCCAGGCTACACACAAAATTAAACACGTATTTATAGTTATAAAGCATATTTATTAAAAAGAGGGGTTTTAAAACCGGTTTCCCGGATATCCCTATAAAAACTACAGAAAAGGATAAAATGCAAGGTAGATTGTGGGGTTTTGCCGTCACACGGACAGGCTGGTAAGTTGTAGAACCACTTTTCCGTTCTCGGGAATGCCACTAAATAATGTAATGGGCCCGTCCTTAACCTGGTTAAATAAATTCTGTGCTGACTGTGCCTTAACAGGATCAAATATGGCTGAGTACCCCCCAGGAGCGGGCTTTCACAATAAGACACCCCACTCTGTTTTTGTCTGGCAGCCCTTTCTCTTTCATATTCCATGGCGGTTGTGTATCTCAATTTCAAGTTGTTTTTACTATATTCCAGAATAAGTGACGGGTTCTTTTTATCAAAGTTTACTTTGCATCGTGTTAAAAGGCTAAAAATGTACTCCAACCATAGTATTTTTGAACTGTGGTCTACAGCTAGGCAATCCATTATTAAATCTTTTGTGAATGTTGTTTCTTCTTTTGCCTATATCCCTTGCCAAAAAGTAAGGCCTGCCATACTTATTGTGTCGCTTAAGTATGGTACAGACAGTTCTTTACGTACTATGGTGTTCGCTGTTGCTCTTGGAACTGCCAATAGTCGTTTTAAAAACTTATTTTCGTTAGTTTGTAGGATGGCCGTATTTGCTCTCCCCCATATCACGGCCCCGTAACAGACCCCTGAAACACACTTATTCCGATATAAAGTTAAAAATTCTCGTATAGGTTTGTTTCCCAGTTTTGCAGATAATCTAAAAATACCCTCAATAATTCTTAGAAATTTCATGTTACATGATTCTATATGCACATTCCATGTGCAGTTCTTATTAAAAAGCATCCCCAAATACGAAAACGATGGCACTCTATTGATAACAACCCCATCCACATGATGCGGTCTGTTGTTGGGCCTGTTGCTTCCGCGTGACATGACAAATGTATTCTTTAAATTTAGCTGTAAGTCATTTTGAAGAGTGCTATTACAACAATAAGGGCTTGTGTGGCTACATAAATTTTAGAGGGCTGTCTAGTTAAAATATTGTTATAGTTTACAGCTTTGGGGTTCTGTGGTTATGTACAGCGTATTAGACCTAAAAATGGTAACAGAGCACTTTATACAAGTACATACACAATTTTCACTGACCAAGTGAGAGTAAAAATATACATTTGTCTATTAGATATAGTAGCAACGAGAAGAATAACAAAAGGTGACCTTGGAAAACGGCATAAGGGCACTAGAAGTAATATAGGTGCGTACTAGGTCAGTGTAAGTAAACATCATTGGTCCTCAGGTAGATGATTTTGGACTCAAAAAAGGGAAGGCAGCGGTGCAAGCTACCAAACTCAGTTATCCCCACCACTGATAAACAACCTCAATAACTGAGGGGGCCACAACTAGGTAAGATCCAAGTGTTATCCACTGATCCCAACTGGCAGAAATCACAACAGACACTACGAGCAATTGCAATTTGGGATACATTACTGTTACTTTGCGATAGTTTGTCTGGTCTCTTTTAACATAGCATGGCGATGGACTGTTTGGTTCTCTGGGCCGATCCTAGTATGAGAGCCAGAGGGAGAAGGTATCCAAAGGGAAACACAAAGTAAACTATCAACAGACTGCCGCTTTACTAACATGTGTCAGGTGCTGCTAGCAAGGCCTCTTGCAGACGTTCGTCAAGAAAGTCTCCCAGATCATTCCTAGCTCAGCCCCTTTAATGCCTTGGTGTGTTTATTACTTCAATGCCTCAGGGAACTCCACTCCGGTTCCAAATCCCTCTTTCTCGTACCTGGCCCCCCGGTACTGGAACCAGCTCCCCATCTCACGGAGGCAATACCCAGACCATCTTCAGTTTAGAAAGGCCTTGAAAAACGCCCTGTTCTTGTCTATTTCGTAGTGCCAGCTCCCTCCGATAGGCCCGCAAGCGCAGAGACAACCCTTCGGGGGTGATTCAGGCGCTATATAAACTTTTTAAATAAATAAATGGGCAACACGGGCAGTTCAAGCTTAGTTTTAACTCAAATACTTTAAACACTAAACAGCATCAATCAAAAAACAACAACCAATGGGATATCACCGAATAAAGGATACAGCTGGCTCCAACCACTAATCTGTAAAAAAAAAATAAGCAAAGAATGAATGAGTTATGTCTCTTTATTAACACGTTTAGTCTTCAATCATACCATGTTAGGCCGCCAACTGACTTCAGAGTAAAATACTTACACTTTTCAAGCCTCAACAAAAAGTACTGATAAAGCTGAAACTTCGCTTTTGAGGTCAGTGATTTTGTTCTAAGCAAATGATGGAAGTTAGAGTAGCCACTATTAACACATGAATTCATTTCCAAAGTAAACCAATGTAGAATATTGTAATTAGGCTGGTGTTCACTGTGCAATGTTAACTTCAAACAGTGTGCCTGGATGAGAAGGAGCGAATGCACAATGTCTGATGCTGTACGTTAAATGAGACATTAACAGGAAGACTAGGGTGACCAACTGGCATGGGTGCAAATTCAGGATGGTGAGTGTGAAAATTCAGGACAAAGGGTCAAAATTTAGGACCTAAACTCAGGACAGGAGGTCAAAATTCAGGATAAAAGATACGTTTTACAGGCACATCAGAAGAGGTCACGCAATAGTATACAAGTAAATAGACATTCACTTAAGTACCAGTGAAAAGACGTTTATATTAGGTTTAGACAATTGTGCACTTTATGGTTTTTCAGTATGCGCGCAGCTTTCAGCAAGTGTGCAGGTCTTTTTGTGGTAACAACCCCCCACCTTTCCAGCCTCCCAGGGAAACGTCCTATGCCCGGTTCAGCCAGTCCGGCCTTGCTACCACCCTCCAATGGTGACCCTCCTCTTCACATAGACCCTTACTCATGTGTATTTAATTTCTTTTATAATGCTACTGTAGTGAACAGAAGAAAGTGCGCTCCTAGTAGTTTACATGTAGGTTTATTCCAAGTATGATGTTACAATGTAGAGCCCCACCAGGAGCAGCCTTCCTGCTGCTCAGCCCACCCACCAACTGCCTCACACACTCCTCAACATTCCACTCACCCACATTCTCTCACACAGTCACCCTGGCTGATTAGCAGGTGTAACACATCTCCTTCCTTTATACTGAGAGCAAAGGAACTCTCGGAAAGATACCAGAACAATTGCAAACAAATGAGCAGGTGGCAAAGTACTGATACATCAGCATGGAAAAGAAGGTGGAAAAACTCCATGCAAAAGAAATAAAATGGATAAAGAGGAAAAGTAAACACAAGTACCATAAACAGAATACACACATGCCCCATATCCCCTTCTACGAAAACAAAACTCATACACTCCCACACCACAATCAAGAAACACACCCAGATACTTAAAACATGCAAGCTAGTCAGGCAAACATGAGAAAAGAGAAAAGGGTGACAACCACCAGGTGTAGAAGAGAACAATCCAAAAAGAGAAGAAAAAAAACCAGTTACAAAAAGTTCGAACGTGTGGAAAACTACCCTACAGGGAACAAACAGCATAAACTGCCCTTCACCTAAGTCAGAGGCCTAGGTGGAAGATGTCGCATAAAAGATCACACGGAACCTAGAACGGAACAAAGAAGTTCCACAACCTAGTAGAAAGTAGTAGGTAAGTCAATCACATAGAGTAAGCACTTCCCCCAACCAAAGTTGAGGTGGAATGTGTGGTGTAACACCACACGAAACATAAGCAGGTGCACACTGCAACACCCAACAACTACGGCACTTCCCTCAACACGAGTTGAGGTGGAATGTGTGGGAAACAGACCACAAGGTACACAACGCACGCGCAGAACACTACACCCAATGACATTTTAATACTTCCCCCAACACTAGTTGAGGTGGAATGTGTGGGAAATACACCACACAGAACACACTGCACGTGCACAAAATATGGCTTAGGACCTTTGCCCTGAATCATGAGCACAGCACACAACCCCTTGCCCAACATCAAGAAAAGTAAGGTAATGCTCTCTGTAAAAAACACAGCACACAACCACCGTATCAAAAAGAAAAGAAAAAAAATAGAAAGTGCAGCACTTCCAAAATATGCAGAATTAGAAATCACGTTCAGCAAGGCTCCCTGGACAGCAAAAAGAGTGTACAAAAACAACAGCATGTACACACTGAAAATGTAAACGAAACTCTGGTAGCAAAGAACATCAAGATATTGTAAGCACCTCATAAATTCCCCATAATATTTTAAAACATGTAGCACACACCGGAAAATAACGTCTGCTAACACTTTGCCCCCCCCCCCCCGAAAAACACATTCATTCATTAGGCTTGCTAAATGCCATTGACCCATCCGTGACATTAGAAACTTGCAAAATAGTGTGCAAGTGCTACCATGAACAACAAACAATGTCTCGTAATGCCACCAATGAGTGAAATCTCACTCGAGTTGACCGATGAAGCCGACTTGTGAAGTACTTCACCTCACCCATGAATTAATTTACCAAAGGCAAAATGAACTTTGCCTCGTGCGGTTGCACTAGGAACCGCATGGTTGTAGAAGAAAAAGTTTTGGAATGCCTTGGTGTGCACAATACCCATGTAGGTTGAAGACTTTATCGAACTTGGTTGGCACATACGAACTCTGTAATGATGTAGGTTTCTCTCAATGATGCAAGGGGACTCGGTTTGGTTATAGTTCAAGAATCAAATTTATTCTCGATATACACGAGAGCGCCGGGCCAAGCACAACCACGCGGTCGGTAACGCGACTCGCGCACGCTCATTACATTCCGCGCTCTGTCCTCGTGCGCTACGTAACTACGTAGCGTACGAGGACTAGAGCACTACACTACATATCTCCCTTCTTTTACAAGGCCCAATAAACATGCAGACCTTACAGTCTCTAGGGTGCATAACTTTCCTCTAGATCAAAGTCTCTGAAGCGGCTAGGTCTTACGATCACTCTGCCTGCTCGGGTGCGCCTTACCGGAGTGAAGGAAATGTCTGGGTTACTGTCCTCAGCTGGGCTCCCCACCTTATCTCGGGGGTCACCTCGTCCTACTCTCCCCGGGCTACTGCTCTCCTCTCTCGGTAGTTCCTCCATCTCCGTCACCCCTTGATCTTCCTGCTCCTCACGGCTCTTTCCCTCCTTCATGTCTCTTCCTTCAGTGGGGCTACTTCCTTCGTTTTCCCTAGGATTGGTTTCTTGTTGTGTCTTTTCATTCTCTTCCTCGGGCCATTTTAAGATCTTATTGCATTTGGCCATGCGGTCTTGGGACCACACATTCCCATCGCTGAGTAATGCAGGTCTCTCGTACACTTCCTTCACCTGTAGTGGTGGACTATACTTGCTGTCTCCCTTCCTTTTCCACACAGCCAATTTGACTCTCACCCATTCCCCTCTCTCTAGTGTTGTTTCCTTCACTTTCCTCCTCTGGTTGTAGTACTCCGTGTATACCCTCTGGGCCTTCTCTAGGTTGTGTTGTACCACCGCAGGGGACCATTTGCTGGTGATCATCTTATCTCTCCACATCACATTGTCCTTGGTGAAGGGGTGTCTCCCTCTTAAGATTTGGAATGGGCTGTACCCCGTGCCCGTGGGAGTGATGCGGTATGCCCAAATCATGTTCTGTATCTCTTTCTCTCAATCTTTTCCCATCATGATGGCTGCTTGAATGGACCCCATAAGGACTCTGTTGAATCGTTCCACCTGTCCATTGCTCGACGGATGGTACACTGCGGTGTGTAGCAATTTGATTCTATTTCGCTCAGCATACTTGTGCTATTTTTCAGACGTGAATTGAGGTCCGTTGTCACTCAAGATAGTTCTCGGAATATCATCTCTTAGGAACACTGTGGTGAGAAACTTAATCACTGTCTCTGCTTCCATTTCCTCCTGTATGTGTATCTCCGGCCATTTCGAGTATTTGTCAACCAGGACACATAGGTATTGGGCGTTCCTTGGGTGTCCAGCACTGGCCCCAGGATGTCAACTGCCACATCTTCCCACGGGCCACTCGGTATTGTGAATTTCCCCAACGCCGGTCGTAGGGGAATCAGCGTTTTGTCCGCTCTTTGGCACTGATCACATTCTCTCACATGCCTTTCCACCTGAGCGTCCATTCCTGGCCACCAGTACATGTGCTTTGCTCTCGCCTTGGTCTTTACTATTCCCAAATGTCCTTCGTGTAGTAATGCGACTAATCGAGAAATTAACGCTGCCGGGGGAATCACTTTATCCCCTCTGTACAAGAATGTTCCTTCGTCCCCCACCGATAATTCCTCCCTGACTTCATAGTATTTCCTGAGTGCCTCCCCTAGGCGTTTCTTTTCCGGCCATCCATGTATTATGTTCTCTTTGACTTCACGGATTTCCCGGTCTTCTCCATACGCTTGTGTCCAGTCTTGCTTACTTATCACTCTTTCTGGATCTTCCATTACTGCTACCATCTCTTCCTCTTCTGTAGCAGCGTTCGGAGCTTCTTCCATGGCTGCCGCTCTACTAAGGTAATCTGCTACCTTGTTTCTTGTCCCCGGTATGTACTCCATATCGTTCCTGTACTCCAATAGTTTGAGCGTCATTTTCGTGATGCGTGGCGTAGCACTGGCATGCCCACTCGAGGTGAGCACTTTGACTAATGGCTTATGATCTGTTTTGAGTAGGAATCTTGTGCCCCATAGAAATTGGCGAAATTTCCCCATGGCCCACACTACTGCTATCATCTCCTTCTCGATCACGCTGTATTTCTGTTCAGTGGGTGATAGTGTTCTCGACACGAAGCTGAGGGTCTCTGCCGTTCCGTCTCTCCTCTCCTGCATGAGGACTGCCCCTAGGCCTTTTTTGCTGGCATCCGTCGTCAGTATTGACCGACCGAGTGGATCATATCCTTGTAGGGGCACTGCTTGGCTGATGTCTTTCTTCAGGGCTTCAAATTCCTTTTTTGTTTCTTCCGTACATTTGTATGCCATTTTGTCCCTCGTTAGTTGTCTTAGGTGGTGTGTCTTGGTGGCAAAGTGTTGGACGAACTTGCTGTAATACTCTGCCATCCCTAGGAAGGACGGCACCTCTTCTTTGTTGGTGGGGGCTGTTGCCTTGCATATCGCCTCCACATTTGCTCGTTTTGGGGTGATGCCTTGTCCTCCTATTTCATGACCTAGGTACGTGACTGACATCATTCCCAGTCGGCACTTCTCCCATTCCGCGGTTAGGCAGTTATTCTCTAGCACTCTGAGTACCTTATCCAGCCTCTCATCATGGTTTTTTCTATCTGTTCCCATCACCAGTATGTCGTCTTGGAAGTACTGAATGCCCTCGATGTCCTGGAATAGGCGATGCATTAATTTCTGGAACACCGCCGCTGCTGAGGCGAGACCGAATGGCATTCTGCGGAATTGGTAGCACCCAAAGGGTGTTATAAAGGATGTCAGTTTCCGGCTTGTCGGATGTAGATCTATCTGGTGATAGGCCGACGTCAGATCAATGGTGGAGAACCACTTTACCCCCTTGGTCTTGGCTAGCATTTCCCCAATGCGGGGTAATGGAAATGTTTCCACTATGAGGCATTTGTTCAGTTCTCGAAGATCCACACATAGGCGGACTTTGCCATTGGGTTTCATCGCCACTACCAAGGGGGCGAGCCATTCTGCGCTGTCTATCGGCTCTATTATTCCCTCTTTTTCCAGTCTATGAAGCTCCATTTGCACTGCTTCTTTTACGGCTAGAGGTATGTTGCGGACTTTGTGGGATACTGGTCTAGAGTTTTCTTTGAGTACTATCTTGTGTGTGAATTTCTCCAGTTTCCCAACCTTCCCTCCAAACACTTTCGGGAATTTGCTCTTCATCTCTTCCAGTCCCGGCCAGCTCCCTGGCGCGGTCATAAGCACTTGTGTGTCCCCTCCAGGGTCTAGCTTAATCCCTAAATCACCTTGATCCACCCAACCTAGGACAGTGGGGCCCTTCTCCGCTATGTACAGTTTACATTCTGCCCGTCTTCCTCTAAATTCGAAGATCCACATCCTGTAACCCACCATGGGAATCGGTTCACCTGTGTACGATACTGGTCGTATATCCGGTGGTTCTAGTCTTGTTCCCAAACTGGGCTCGAATTGTTCCTTCCACACTGCTCTTTGGATGATGGTGTAAGGGGATCCCGAGTCTATTACTATCTTGATTCTCACTCCTCCTATCACCATGTCGCATTGTGGTTTGCGGGATCGTTTTCCATCTATCCCCAGTACTTGGTCTTCTACGCATAGTACCTCTACGTCTTCCTCTTGATGATCTTCTTCCTCCAGTTGATCGTGAGCAACATACTTCACCATGGGTCTCCTCGTTTTTCGTCGACAGACTTTCTCATAGTGGCCCATTATGCCGCAGAACATACACTTCGCTCGGAACGCTGGGCAACGTTTGTCCTGGGCTGCATGTGCTAGACGTCCACACCTGTAGCATGCTCCGTTGTTGTCCCTGTTCTGCTTCCAGGTCTGCCCTTGTTTCCCTTTCCATTTAGTAGGTCCTTTACTTTCCGGGGGCAAGGGTATGCTCCTTCCCTGTGGTTCGGCGTCGTCCACTTTGTTCACCATGGTCTTCTGGAGTGTCTCCCTTTTTGCTCATCCATCCATCCTTTCTCTCATCCATCCACCCTTTCACTCCTTCATTCATCCATCCTTTCTCTCATCCATCCACACTTTCACTCCATTCATCCATCCATTTTCATCCAGCCACCCTTTCACTCCTTCGCTCATCTATCCACCCTTCTGTCCATCCACCCTCCCTTTCACTTACTCATCCAGCCTTACATCCACCCTTTCACTTATCAATTCTTCAATCCATCCATCAGTTCTCATCCATCCACCCATTAACTTGCCTGTCATTCACCCTTTCACTCATCCATCTATCCTTTCACTCATCCATCCTTTCACTCATCCATCTACCCTTCCACTCGTACATCCATCTATTTACCTTTTCTCTCATCCATCCTTCCACTCACTCATCAGTCCATCCTTTCTCTCATTATCCATCCATTCACCCTTTCATTCATCCATTCACCTTTCACTGATCCATCCAGCCATCCACCCATCCCTTCACTTACACACCTTTTCACATTAATTATGAGCTGAGCCTTTGTCTGCTGAGTTGCAGACAGAAGAGGCCCATCAAGGACTTCACCCGTGCTGTAGTTCCTAAAGCAAAGGCTGGGGCGGGGAGGGCTCACTATGCCCCTGTAAATAGGCAATCTGAAAAAGTGGAAGTCATGCTAGATGCACAGTGCCACTGTGACATGGTGTTGTTTCCAGGGCTTTAAGTGGGATGAAAAAACTAGGGGGTCTCTCCAAAGAGGGTGTTCGATGTAATTAAGGGCATGGCTTAAAACACCTAAGCTAAAAATCTGTGTTTGGCATAGTGTGCCACCCAACTGGTAATTTGCTGCCTCTGTCATTGCATCCAGATATATAACACACAAAGTAGTGTAACACCTAAAAGCCAGAACTATTGCCTTTGTCAATGGTTGATTGTTGCATATAATTAAAAAAAAAAAAGCAGCAACCATGGCTTTGTAGAACATAACATTGAAAATGTGTCAGTTTTAAAATGATAAGACACTGAAAGACCCATAACCCTTTTTATACAACTTGTTTCACCACCTTTTCATGAACTGGATTATCACCTAGCAGCATGGGCGTTTTTTTAAAATGTGTTCCACCTGACAATGTCCTGCCCTAGACCAAGGCTGCAGGAGGCCCACCACATGTAGTAAGAGCATAGACTGACCCATTGTAATTCTGTATGTGGCAATCAGCCACAGACAGAATGACAATGGGCGGAGTGGGGCTGCTCTTGTGCTCAGAGGAGTGTGAGGTGCCCCCATCAGGGAGCTGAGGCTTCTGGCAGGGGAAACAGTGATGTTCCCCAATGCCCAAAATTACGGACAAAAGGCGTCCGTAAAAGGGATCATCACGGACAACGGACGTGAGGTCCAAATTACAGACGGTCTGTGAAATTTACGGACGGTTGATCACCTAGGGAAAACGGCCTGAACAACGTGAGTAGAGCCATTCGTGCCGTTCCAACGCAAGCGCGACCACGCTTGCCGTAACCATGTATATGCCTTAACCACGCATATGCGTGGTTAGGGATATGCACAGTCTAGATGCTGAAATGGGCGGGGAGGGATAATGGAAGGATCGGGAGAGGACGCGGTGAGGTAAGTAGGGCTGGGACCAGTTTTGGGGGCATGGGGTCGTTTTTAAGGGTTGGGGTAATTTTTAGGTCTCATGGTTAGGGCTGGGGGGTGTGGTTGTTTTTCGGGCTGGGGGTGGGGTTGCTTTTAAGGCTCATGGGGGAGGGGGGTTGTTTTAGTGCTGGTGTGTTGGGGTTGCTTTTAGGGCTCATGGGGGGGTTGGGCAGTTTTTAGGCCTGGGGGTGTCAGGGTAGTTTTTATGGCTCAGGTAGTTTTTAGGGTACAGTGGGCTGGGGTAGCTTTTAGGGCTCAGGGTGGGGTCGGGGTACGTTTTAGGGCTCGGAGGAGTCGGGCAGTTAGGGCAGTGGGGGGGGGGGGGTTCAGGGTAGCTTTTAGGGCCCAGGGGGTGATGTAGAAGTTTTTAGCGCTTAGGGGAGGAGTCGGGCTAGTATTAATGGCTCAGGGTGGGATCGGGCTACTTTTTAGAGCTCGGGGGGGGGGGGGGAGGTTGGGTTAGTTATTATGCCTCAGGGGAGGTGGTCTAGGGTGTGATCTTTGCCACACATCCCTATACAAGTCAAGCCTTTAAGACAAAACTGCGTGGTAAAGGCAAGCGTAGTAAAGGCATGCGTGATAAAGGCATGCGTTGTTCGGACACATTCGTTTTTTAGGCAGCATAGTAGAGGCATGCGTGGTTTAGCCATGCATGCCTCTGTCATACAACCCAATAATGAGCTTCTATGAGTGCACAGCAAAACAATTATTTTGCAACATAAGTTTGTTTTGCATATAATATTTGTTGCGAATTAAACGTAATCAGAATTTATTCAGCATAGTTCTTTAATTTTCAGATTTTCCAATTGTTCATATTTAGAAGGCAAAAACGTTTAAAGATAGTACCATTATAGAAAATAACATTCCTTCCTGCGGTTTGAGAGACCCATCCATTAAATACCTAAATAAAATAATATTGAACCTTGGATACCCAAATCAAACACTTTTTAGAAAATTCTGCAAGAAATTAAATCTCCCAATCTGTGAAATAAATTTAGCATTTATTTATAAAGTTGAAGTTAAAGTTGAGTACATTAAAAAAAAATGTACTTTGAATTAACAATGGGTGCTGAAGAGTGCGGGTGGACGAACTTGTTCTTAGTCGGAGGACTTTGAGACTCTGCCTTCAATGACGGGGACGAGAGGGTGGGAAAATCCTTCTGCATAGTACGGATGACTGTGGACCACCGTGGGAGGCTCAGCGCCTTGCAGCTACGCCTTGGCGCAGGACGCCCAACATCTGTCTGGACCACAGCACGTGTCCTGGAAGGCATGGAGTGTGCCAGACACTTAGACAAATGATTCTGGACATTCAGAATGGTCATTTGTCAAATGGCAGTCAAGTACATTGGATGAAGCAAGTTAGATTTTTGGATAATCTGTCTACCTACCACTAACCAATTACTATTGGCCCTGTGTCTCGGCCTATCTGATTGGGTGCGGAGCAGCCATTCAAAATGGCAGAAACGCCACACACCTTTCTGGACCAGCTTTACAGGCGACCCACTAGCCGATTTTTATTGGTGCAGAATTCAAGTCTAAAATGATAATAATTCAGTTGTTAGCAGGATGCTGGAACATGCAGATTTTCTCCAACCACATTTTTGTAGAATTATTTTGCCCTCTTCTACTGAAGAACAAAAGAAACCCTGCCACAGATTCACTCAGCAGGAGTATGGAGGGAAAACGAAATGTGTTTTAAGAGTGGAGCACTTAAGTAAGGCTTCCCTAAACCTGAATCGAGTAACGAAAACCCAGATAGCACAATAACGCATCCCAGAATCAAGAGACACCTGGTACTCTATCTTCTTTCAGGAAAGTATGGCCTTCTTGCTATCTGCAACTTCTCTTTAGGTGGGATTAGCCTCTTTCCAGCCGCCTCAGCGATGAGACATTCTTAATTGTAATATGGAGCTGTCTCCCACGCAAGGACACTCAACCTGGTGCTTCTACGGGTCGTAAATCATCCAATTATTTTATGGCATCTGTTTCTTTTTATGAATAAGTTTCACTTGTGTTGAAAATGTTACCATTTCAAATGATCCGGTCACAAATCCATCTTCCGTTTATTTCAACTGTGCCAAACAATACATCGCAAAACAAAATGCAGACAGGAAAAAAATAAGTTACATGTGACATACGCCACTTTCATTCATTAGAATTGCTGCTTACTTTTCACATACTAGCGCCTTACTATAACTCGTGACCCCCGCCATGCAGACTGTTTCCAGATGCTGCATTGATGTTATCAATTATATCATAGAACACGTCATGAATGATTTAATGTGTGAGGTCATAAGCAGTGCCTGGCGAGGGTGCGAGTTATAGTTACTACAATTAACTATAATCAGTGAATTTCAGTGGTTTGTAGAGTTTAAAATGTAACGTTTTAGCTGACATTTTGATAGAACTATAATATCACTCTAATCTTTATTTTCTACAGTTATTTTAAGTTTTGGTTTTTTTAAATGTAAAGTAAGATATTACCAAACCTAAGTATGACGTCACTTTAAGCTTTGTATTCCCCCCCCCCAATTGAATTTCAATGATTTACTTTAAAATAAACCAACATCTTGTTACCATACCTAACTAGGCCTGCGGTGCGACATGGGGTTGGCGCCAGGCCCTGCCCCCAATTCCTGTAGGCAGTCCACTCTCTCTGCATAAGGCCCTTAATCGTACGCAGTGCAAGATTCGCTGCAGGGCCTGACTGCATGCCAGGCCCGGCATCCAAAATCCTGCTGCAGGCCAACCCGCCATGGTTTTACAATGCCCCAAGGCCCGTCTTTTTTCCCCCCTTTAATACTGAGGTTCTACAGCAAATTTACACGAGGGCCACACGGAGCACCGCTGTACTGACACGTAGCAAAAACAGTTATTTCTTAATTAGACCTGGAGAGGGGGAGGGGGAAACCCCTACATTTGAGGTGTCATTAGTCATGTCACTGAAAATGTCATGAGTGATGTAATATGCGATGTTATAAACAGTGCATCAAGGAGCACAAGTTATAGCTATCTGATTACTGGCGAATTTCAGTGCTTTTTGGGGTTTAAATGTAACACTATGACTGACAGTGCCAGCTAACTAAAACATCCCTTTCACCTTTATTTTTTCAGTGTATTTCTAAGGTTTAAAAAAAAAAAAATGTTTGTTAATGTCTTTTTTTTTTATACCTTACTATAATGTCAGTAATACACTGAAATGTTTTTTCAGTGTGTGTTTTACTAGGTTTCTTCAGTGCTTAATTTGTAAAACATTAAGTACAGGTGCTCAATTTATTTTTTAGGAGAACACACCCACTTCCCCCAGCTCCACCCACTTACACCACTAGCTCCACCCAATTATTTGTTTCCACCCACATTCTCAAATGGCAGATGTAATACCCGATGTGAATTTTAGCAAGTGAGCCTTCGTCAAGTAAGGGTTTGATTGGAGGTTCCACCCGCCCAAGAAAAGTTTGAGAAAAATGAAATCAAAAAGTGCATTTAAAGCACAATTTTGGAATAAGTTGGCTGAAATGACTAATGCACTGAAAGGGGACACCGATAATTACTACCCGTCTTCCTATTGTTTCTGCCAAAGCTCATAAATAAATGCCATTAAAATGCCATGCCAGAGCTAACGGGGAGGGTGGAGTGCTGGAAGTGGAGCAACAGCAATGTAGACAGAGGCAGAGAAAGGATGAAAACTGTGAAGAAAGGAGAGTGCGTGTCAGGAAGATGGTACAGGGCATTGAAGACGGAGTCACGGATGGTGCTAATTTTGAACAAAAAAAATCCAGGAGTTTGTCACAATATTGTTGTGATGCGCAGGGGTTGTTCTCCTGGGTATCTGGGTTAGACAGTTCTTGATAGATGATGCAGACTTCTCTTATTCAGTCCAACCTGCTAGATTAATTTTGTAAATTAAGACTTTTTGGCTCTCTTTATGGTACTAAGGAGGCCTTAGAGTTATTTCTTAGAGAGGGGCTATCTTCAGTTAAAATAGTCTTATGCAACTTGCATTACAGGTTGGGACTAGTTTGTTTCAGCTCCACTGGCACCACATTGGACCATTATTAGTGGATTTAATTCCAAATTAAGTGTTTTGGCTGGGGCCAACGCGCAGAGAGCAGTGATGCATTGTGTTATAGATTGTCCAGTAAGACTTCAGTGTCATCCTAGTTGAGTTAGTTGTAACAACATTTTTCTTTTGGTGTTTATTAATTTGTAGCATACACGCTAATGCAATAGTTTCTTGTCCAGCCATATTACAGGCACATTTGCCGCATAGCGGTCACATACAAATACAGCAAGGTAAACGCTGATTGAGCAAACATGTAACATCCAACTTATGCAGTACAGAATATTGATATCGTACAGTATGATGACATAGCAGCTAGCATGCAGGTCCATCCTGAGATCTTCCCCTCGCCTATTTACTGACATACGTGCCTTACAGCCTGTGTTTACACAGGGTTTCATGTCTATTGCAGGTGCGCCTGTAGATACACAGTTAGTGGCGCCCAGAAGTCCTTGGGTCTGCAGGCCTCCAGTAATTCCTCTGTGTAAGGGTTTAATTGGTCCCTACAGTATACCATCTCTTTGAGTCAATGTGCCTGGGTGGGGGCAGTTCTCCAACCCCAATGCTTCGCTACTAGCCGTTTGGCCAGTAAAGTGGATACAGCCACTAGCCTCCTGTTACAAGGTTTTAGTAATTTAGTTAGTCCCAGCAGGCAGGTACTTGGGGAGCAATGTACGGTCTCTGACACCATTCGTGTTAAGCTCGCCGTAACCTTTACCCAGAAGGCATATATATTTTACACTCCCCGGCCAGATGCACAAAATGGGCTAAATCGTTCCCACACCTCCTACATCGTGAGCCCTTACTGAGCCCGAATTTGATTTGCTTGGCAAGAGTGTAGTACATGTGGTGTAAATATCTGAAATGTACGATACGGATGTTGCAATTCGCCGTAAGGCTCTCAGTGCGCGTGCAGGCCGCTAACCCATTCCTCCCAGGCCAGTGGTGGAGTGATTCTATTGTTCCATCTATCTAAATCGGACGATCCCGCATTCTCTGTTTGAGAGGCATTATATAGTTTGGTCATTAGGCCTTTGCACCCAGTGGTGGTTAACAGCATCTGTAATGCCTTAAGAGCTTGCGGTTCTGCAGGGAACTCAGGAAATAATGGTTTTACTGCTGTTCGAAGCCTGGAGTATATGAATCCCATCATTGCCGTGTATGGTCGTCCACCTGTGAACGCCCCCAGAGACAAAAATTGGCCATTAATGTACATGTCCCCTAGTGTGTTAATGCCTGCAGCGGTGAGGATCGCCAGTGCCCCCCTGCTCTTGGGCCATTGAGATATTTGGATGTGCAGCTATAGGCATTGTCGGGCATATATAGGTATTTTACCTGCTCGGGCTCCCAAGTCTTGCCAGGCCCTAGCGGTGCAAGCGACAGTGTTTGTATCCTTTCGCCCTGTATCTGTTTTATTATGTAATATCATTGCTGTCTGCTGGGTGGCGTGAGAAATGTCTGCTTCCACCGCTAATGCGGGAGGTAAAGCTGCGGGAACATCCTATGTGCAAATCGCGCTTGGGTACTGAGATAATACAAGCGCAAGTCTGGCGCTCCGAATCCACCCCTGTCGAAAGGTAGGGTTAGTATGTCCCAGCTGCATCTCAGCTGTTTACCCACCCAGACTAGAGTTAACAAGCAGGTCTGGACAATAGGGATGTTAGCAAATACATATAGAAATCTGGGGAGTATAGTATAGTATAGTCGGCTCGTGATAAGGGGAGTCATGTCCATCTAGCGACTTGATCTGTTAGTTTCACTATAGCCCACCCATAGTTTATTGTTGAGCACTACCTCAGGGTCATTGTGCACCCATATGCCTAAATACTTTATGGGTTCCGTCGTCCAGGCCGGCGGGAATTCCAAGTTGTGGCTATTTGTGCATGGTGTTAGGGGGAATATGAGAGATTTGTCCCAGTTGATTCGAAGACCAGAATAGCCGTTGAAGCGTACATTTTCTCTCAGGAGGGGCGCCAGGTTTATCTCGGGGTCCCTCACATATAGCTGCATGTCATTAGCATACAATGATATAGCGAACGGTCATTAGCGGAAGTCCAGGACTGCCTGGGCGTGTCTCCAGAGGCTCCAGTGCCAGAGAGAACAGCAAGGAAAGAGAGGGCATCCCTGCCTGGTTCCGCTGTATATCTGTATGGGATCTGAGACAGTCTTATTAATGCAGACTCTGGCCATAGGGAGCGTTTATAACAGTTTCACCCATTTTAAAAAGGCGTGTGGCATTCCCATGTGGTGCAGCACTGCAAACATACATCCCCACCAAGCATTAGCCGCATCTAGCAGCACCGCAGCTGTCTTCAACTCCGGATTCAATTGGTGCAGTACCGCAAACAGGGTATGCAAATTATGTGACATGGGCGTTTGGGGTACAAAGCCTGACTGGTCTGGCAGTATGAAATTCGGTGCTGGAGCCTGTTAGCTTTTATCTTGGCGAGAATTTTGGTGTCTGTATTTATTAGCAAAAGTGGTCCATACTATTCACAGCGGTTAGCCTCCTTTCAGGCTTTAATAGTGCCACTATCAATGCTTCCCGCATGGTGGGCGGCAATACGCCCTTCTCACAAGTTTTCGTGTAGACCTCCAACAGTTTAGGAGCCAAGCTATCCATATACGTTTTATAAAATTCCCCAGGTAGTCCGTCGATGCCGGCCGCCTTCCCATTAGGCAGGGAGACAATTGCCTCCTTTACATCTTCTACTGTCCAGGGCTCGACCAGATATTCTCTTTGTCCTGCCGACAGCCAACCCAATGCGATGTCGTCAAAGTACTGGTGGATATCGCTGTCCGCTGCCGTTTTTTTACACCCATACAATTTCGATTACAAGTCTGTGAAGACTTTCAGGATCTCTGGCGTTGTTTAGTGTGTTGCGGATGTGTGATTTACCATCTCAACCACTTGAGCTTGGTCTCTAGGTTGAGCTAGTTTGTTTGCAAGTGTCCTGCCTGGCCTGCCCCCCTCCCGAACGCTCTGGCCTTGCATCTTCGTGATCTGTGGTGTACCTCCTGTTCTGTCAGCTCGGTGTGCTCAGAGTTCAGTTCTCTAATCTGTGCTAGGAGTGCTCGGGTGGGTGTTTGTTCATATGTGCGCTCTAGTGCGTGCATTTTGTCTTCAACACCCGTATGCTTCTGCGTAGCGCTTTCAGGATTCCTGCCTCCGCCCCCATTCATTCCCCCCATATAATCACCTTAAAGGCCTCCCACAGTGTCCCAGCCTCACACTCCGAGCCCTCATTTTTTGAAAAACATTAACAATGGCCTTACCCACTGTTGTGCGAAAGACCTGATCCAGCAGCTCAGAGGGCTGCACCCTCCATTGGAATGACGGCCGAGCGCACTGGGGATTTCTAATTCTAGGAGTACCGGGGCATGGTCTTACAGTGTTTTGCCAGGTGCTTTACTCCTGTGGTCCATGCACTCACTTTAATTGATACCAGCCAATAATCAATTCTGGACCAGGAACCATGCACTGTCGACATGTAAGTTCCCTCAGGTCCGCCACACATCCACCAGGCCTTCAGCCTCTATTATTTCCCTAAGTATTCTGGCAGCTTGTTTATTATGGGCAACTGAGGAGGATGAATGATCTAGTTGTGGGTCTAGGAATGCATTGAGGTCTCCTCCCCAGACCACCACCTGTGCCGTGAGCTTATCTATTCTCCTCCACACCTCATTGTAGAACTCTGGGTCGTCCACATTAGGGCCATATGTGTTCACAAACAGAAGTGTCTTCCCTCCCAACGTCATTTGCAGCATGACCAGTCTACCCTGGTCATCCGTCTCAGTGTGCATCAGCGTGAACCGTGTACCCCTTTTTACCAGGATCATTACCCCTCTCGTATATGCTGAGTATGACAACGCAGCCCTGACTATAGACCATCTTTTCCCTACCTTGTGTTCAGTGTGTATTGTAAGGTGAGTTTCCTGTAGGACAGCGATGTGAATATTGTGTCTGTCTAGATACACAAAAACATGTCGTATTTTCTTAGGATTATTTAGGCACCTTATATTCCAAGTTATGAGTTTAGTCATATCGCCCGCATTCTTCCTGACCTGCTCTGACGTTTCCCGTGTATCGCCCCAAAGGGTATAACTTGAAGAATCTGCTGTAGAGTTAGTCTGTACTGCATTAATACTTGAACACCCCCATCCCTCCCCCCCCCACCCAATTCAGTATACCCAACCGGCTAAAGACCTCCCTCAGATATCCCTATCCCAACTAATTTAGAAACAGGTCCCCAGTGAGGGAGTTCGGGCATTCCCATGCGGGGGTACTAGAGCGCCTAAACCCTCCCAATACTGATGGAGGTGGCCGAGTGTGAACATCTGGTATATTGCCATTATCACAGAGTCCCATCAGATACAGTCCTCATTACGTCCAAGAGCAGCGCTCTTCCTCCCTGCCAGTTCAGCAGCTCCCTTCAGGCACCTCTTAGCTCGTACAGCCAAGATTAAGAGTTAGCGCTACCTCTTCACATTGTTGTCCCCTAGTGCCGTGTCTGCCCATAGCATGGGCTATGTCTATTCGGTTCAGTGGGCCCTGGTGTGTCGATGTGGTGGTTCCCCCAGGTATTTTTTTTTTAATCCTGCCGGATCTTGTGGATCCTTCACCTCAGCATCATTGTTGTTCTTCGCTGTTCTGTCGGCTTGTTCCCGTCTGCTCCTCTTGAGCGACTTGGTGAAGCCCATGGCTGCTTTCGGGGTGTTGAATAGTTCCGTTTTCCCGTCAATCTCTATTCGAATATGGGCTGGGTACAGCATTGCGTATGGGATTTTGTCCGCCAGCAGTTGTTTCTTCACAGGTAAGTATTCGCTACGGGCTGCCTGGACCACCGAGGTGAAGTCCGGATAGAAGGCGAGATTGTTGCCCTTGTAGTTTATGCTCTGCTTCTCTTGCCAAATGCAGCACGGTGTCCTAACTCCTATAGTTGAGTAGCCGGGCAATGATCAGCCTCTGCGTGGCCCAAGGGGCCGGACGGGTCGCCAAGGACCTATGCGTCCTTTCCACGATCAATACCTGCAACAGGTGTTCAGGCCCAAAAATGTCCTTTAACATGTCCTCTATATATAACTCCAACTTGCCTGTATTTGTAGATTCTGCAGCCCCTTAATTATTAGCTTATTGCGCCTTGAGCACGCCTCCAAATCCTCGTTTTTGGCCTGTGTGACGGGCAGCACTTTTTCCATGTCTAGGCATTTAGTGGAAACTTCCTTCAAGTTGTCCTCAGTTTCTGATATACGGTTATCAGCTTCTCCTGGCCTGGCACCCTGCTTGTCCAGCTTAGCAAAAACAACAGTTGATGGACAGAATGCAGAACAATGGCATACATTCATCCAAGTACAGGGATCTGGGCCTAAATCAATCGTTTTTTGCTCACCATGCCGTTCCAGTTTGAACCCAGCCATTTGCAAATCAGCCTTGACCCTGTGCCTCATGGGAACAGTCCAGCCCGAACTCCCAAGCCAGGTCCTCCCTGGGACTGGAACCAAGCATCCTAGGACTGCAGACATATAGTTGATTCTTAGGTTCAGCGCATCGATCTTTTCATCAATGGATTGGAGGCTGTTGTGCATCGCAGCCAGGGTTGCTTCCAGCGAGCTTGCTTCCTCCGCTTGCGTCTCCTACTCCAAGTCCGACATTGTTTGGTTTTTATCTGTTTTACCCATCCTTAGTCTATCTTAGCTGCGCACTGATGAGTTTGCAGCCTTCTCTGGTGGCTGGAATGTGGCACGGTTCAAGCCCACGAGGTGTGCAAGGCTCCTCAGCGGCTAAGGTGGTCCTTATGCTGTGTGGTCCCCGCTCATTCAGTCGCCTCTGTATGACATGGGGCACCAGCCTGCACCTCTGTTAATTTTGTCTAGTCAGCGGCTAGTTGTGCAGTCTATTAGCCCGTTATAGAGGTCATGGCGTCCCGGGGGTCCACTGAGCACAATTGCAGTATGCGCTGTTCAATCCCCTGATGTCACTTAATGGGCCGAGACAAGGTCACAGGTCCACGGCAGGGGCCACCTCTTGCTGGGTTTTTTTCTTCCCCCTTCTCGCACTTAGTTATTGTAGCTGTCGCCTGAGCACCATTCACGGCCTATTCCATTTTGCGTACTGCTACCAGGTCCATCCCTTTCTGCGTGTGGTGTCACCAGCCGTGTCTCACCGTGTTGTTATCGGGCCGATGATAGGTTCTACCATGCAGCAATTGCAGGATGTTGAGCGGATTATTAACTCGGCCGGCGGAGCTGCACTAAGGCACAGCCATCTAGCTGTGCGCCGTCTAGCACCCTGCAGTTGTAACAACATTATATGTTACCTCAAGCTCTTCTGTGCTGAGATATTTGTAACACCTGGATGGCATAACTGCATATCTTTTTCTTCCAAAGAAATGAAAGCAATTCTACAAAACTGTGACCTAGTCCATTCGTGTATATCATATGGAAAAATCTGGCATGAATGGTGCAGGTGTCATCAAGTCAAGCCTAAAAGGTAGCTGAGTTAAGATGTGCTGAATGTATGTGACATTTATGTTTTCGAAACACATCAAGGAGCTTGGTGAATTGAGGTCAATGATGACAAATGTAAAAAAATATTTACTTACTGGCTCCCTCCTCGGTCATTATTTGCAGCCCAACACAAGACATGTGTTGTTTACTCGGTATCAAAGGTTGATTGCCTTAAAATAAATAATCAAATTTAACTTCAACACATAGTGTTTGAATCAATTGAATATTTGAATTGAGGACTGGAAATGTTCCCTGGCGTTACTTCGGGTGTTGCACTGTCAGCATTGGTTTTTATTAGTACTCCAGACTTTACATTTACTCACACAAGGCTGATTTATGAAGGAGTTTTGCGGTCACAAGGGCTGGAATTTTCAAAAAGGAAACAAAAAGTATGGAGGTGAGAAAAGGAAAAAAAAACTACATTGATGAAAGGAAAAGTAGAGAAAGGGTGACGAAAGGAAGGTAACCGCATTTATGTCAGCCTCAGCAATACTGGAAAAACGTTTTGTATTATTTCATTGGTACATATTCAGAAGCCATTTTTTATTTGGGGAATTTCTTTAAAACCCAATTTTATCATTAGCTAGTTTCTCGAGCACCAACTCCCCTGAAAACCTCTAGGGACGGTCAGGTCCCTGCTTCGCTCACCTGCGCATACAGGGATGGTCAAAGAAGGAGGTGTTTTCATTTTCTGGATACTCCCTTGTCTGGCATTGATGAGCAGTGTGACAATTTGTACCACTAAGAGCTTGCACCAGGGAAGTGCGAGGACCCGTCCTCATCCTACACTTCCCATCACTATATCTCTCTTTATCGGGCTCGTGGCCTGAGTTCCAGAGATCATTAATTTGCACATAAATTGAATATCTCGCTCCAGCATTAGACCAATTAAATCGTTTGTCTTTGATACTAATTGTCCCGTCACACTGTGCAAAACGAAGTTGCATCACCCAGCGCCCGCCGCACACCGAAACTTCCAGAACAAACCGATCAAACCTTTCAATGACTTGGAAAGACATGGCAGACACTGAACATTGCAAAATAAACAGATGCCACCTTTCAGGTGCCCTTAAAGAAGCTGCGGTCAGAAAACATTTCTGAACAAGCAGATTCCACCATTAAGTGACATATGTGGCACGCTCAGTTAAAGCAGAGTTGGTTACTTACTTGGTTACTGCCTTTAAGAGGCATGCTGCTGCACACTGCACGACATGCTGCTACTTCAATTAATTGTGCCGGACTGCAGGTACGTAGTGCGTGCGTGCCTCATGATGATATGGCGCGCCTGTGGCAAATTACATTTTAAAAAGGTTGCGCACGCTGCCGCGGCTGCACAGGACTAAATCCAGCCCAATCAGTAGTCCGCCCACCGGCAACACTGATGGAAGGCATGGTTTTATTATCGGCTTAGCTCTTCACCGGAAGGACAGAGTTTCAGCAGTCGATTATATTGGCTGACACTACACACGTTGTGCAGTCGTTGATGTGAGTTGGCCCTGACATCTAGACCCAGCCCTGATAAATAAGTGCCGGTGCTAAGCACCGGAAGGCACCAGCACAAATTAAGCACTAGTTTTATTTTAACGTAAAGTAAGATATTATGACAAGTAAAAAGACCATTATTGCCTCCATATTGTGAACCAAATACCCCACTGTAGCGCTTGACACTACCCGGGTAGCGAAGCAGAGTCGTCCAAGGCCTACTCTGTTTAGGTGGTGTGTGCTAGCAATCCTATTTCGCTGGCACGCAACAACTCTCAAATTATTCTCCACTCAGTGCTCTTTCTTGTAAAAAGGAAATGTACATTTATTGCACGGACACTATTTAACACTACATATTAAATAGATGGAAATACCTTTGGTAACACTGTGAAATCACATTTGACCCCTAGGAGGTAATGACCCCCAAAATAACAATCCTCCACTCCCAACCATACCAGATGCAACATCACAATATAAGAGGGTGGCAGGTTAAATAAGGCAGCCCTACTGACTTTGTAAAGGGGACAGGACATCAATATATAAAAGGCAACCCTATTGGCATTGTCAAGGGGTCACCACATCAACATATATAAAGCAAACCTATTGGCTTTGTAAACGGGTCACCACGTTGATAAATGAGCCAAGTCATAATTTACCATTAAAACCACTGGAATCGATACCCATGATCAAATGCACTCATTATTTAGCCCCTTAATTAAAATAACCATAAACGTGTTTTTGAGTCTTTTGTTAACGTTCTTTAGGCCACCTAATGCAACCATAGGAACAACCACTAAGGGTCCCTGAACTCCAGCCGAAGAGCATACAGCTCCATTCCGAGTGCTTTACAAACAATGAAAAGCTCTCCTGGGGTCCTGCATTCAATGTCCCAGGAGACTTACTACAGGTTTTAGGCTGCTGCGCTCCCTGCAGCCCCCCCACAACATTCAAATAAATGGTTGGTGGTGCACCCGACCCACCCCGCGGGGCACCAAGAGGAAGAAAAAATATATAAACAAAGCCCTTGCAGGGCATTATGAGGCACTTCTCTGCAGAGTAGTGAATATATAATGAGTGGCTCAGCTCTCTTTCGGTGAGGCCGCAGCGGTCTTTCTTAATTTTTTTTTAATGTATCTTCTGGGTGTCTAAATCGGACTCCAGGCACCCACAACTTAGGAGGTATGTGTGTGAGGAGGGGGGGTGGTCACGGCTGCAGCAGCCCTGCCGGCTCTCCCCAGACATTATCCAACCTTGGATGCCAGCATGGCAGCTGGCCATAGTTTAAAAGAAATTTTTTTTGGGGTCTCTACCTCATCTGGGCACCAACAACTCCGGGTCCAGCTGGGAGCCACGGAGCGAGGTCCAATACGCCCACGCACTGCCTGCTCCCCAGCCAGCACCTGTCCTCGGGACCAGTGTGGGAGCCTACCACAGTTGTATGTGCTCCGGCACGGCGGGAGCAACCTTTCTTTGTGCTGCCGCCCATGGCGGGAACGATCCAGTGTTCCCCACCCATGTTCTTGTGAGCAGGGGGTAGGCTCCTTGAGTGTCCCGGGGGGGGGGGGGGGGGGGGGTCCCGACGCCAATACAAGTCTCATGGGAGGGGAACCACTCACAAGCTCCCTTCCTAATATATTTTTTTAATAAAAAATGGAATCCCCAGGGACGAAGGTTTGCTCGGGGACGGGGGCTGATGCATAGCCCCCTCCTCACATTCAAATAAAAAAAAATGCACTGCTACTCCACCCCCAGGGCCTTGGCCCTCCCTGGGGGGATTTTGAGGGAAAAAAGTGCCCGCCCCTTAATGCCCCTTTTTAAAAAATATATATATAATTTAGCCCCAGTTGTGGCCATTCTATCTTCCCCCTCCCCCCCGGGCTGTGGTGGTAAGGGTATCTTTACCCTGCCCCGCTTGTGTCCTTTTAAAAACAAACAAAAAAAAAGGACAGGGGACCAAGGCCCTAAGTCCTGTAATGGTGGCTGCAAAATGTCTTTTTTTGTTGCAGCCAGCCAATCAGAGCACTCGTTCCAAAAAGCCCACTTGACCATTCAGAATGCTCAAATTTTAGAATTCAAGCCAACTGTCAATATATCTATATTTTTGAACCTTCATTTTTCCAAAACTTATGAACAGATTTACATCATGTTTGGTGTAATTCCTTTCAGCCATTTTGGCTGTAGCACGGTCAAAAATTTCCTATGAAAACTGCAAGGAGGAAACGTGTTTTGGGGCCCTCACTTTTTCTCAGCCAGTGCTTGACGGATCACCCTGAAACTCTCCAGGAAGGAGCTCAGTTGGATAAATTTTTGAGCAAAAGATTAATAATATTTAGCAATCTCTATCAAATAATGTGGCATCGATAAGGCAAGCGCCTTTTGAAATGCTGGCTAGCCCTCAGTCTACTGCCCTGAAGGTTTGTTTTTCAAACCTGCTACTCCTGAGCAAGTACTGGGCCTGCTCAAAAGGGTCAAATCTGGTTCTCCTAATGATCCTTCCACCCTCACATTATTGTTACCTTGGCACCCATTACGGACCTATGTAAGCTCTCTTTGAATTTGGAAGCCATTCCTACTAAATGGAAAGTTGCTCGGGTTAGACCTGTTCTTAAAAAGCCTACGGCCGACCCTACAGACCTGGGTAATAACAGACTGATATCCTTGCTCCCTTTTCTAGGGAAAGTCATTGAGTCTCTGCTAAACCAATAACCCCACTCCCTTTTAGATCCCTCCCAGTCAGGCTTCCGTTCCTCTTATAGCATGGAGTCAGCCTTGATGGCGGCCACTGACACAATCAGGCTTGTCTAAGATCAGGGAATCTCTGCTATACTGGTTCTCCCTGATCTATCAGCAGCATTTGATCCCATCTCCCATTCAATCCTAATCTAGAGATGGGTGTCAGTGGAAAACCTTTGAGATACTGGAAAACTTTCAGTCGGAGGAAACCCATACAGTGCAAATTGACCTCTATAACTCCAGAACTATAGTCCTGGATAAATGGGTGTTGCTGGGATCGATTCGGAGCCCACCTGCCCAACCCTCTTTAACATATATGTGACTATCCTGGCTAAGGTTATCAGTTCATGTGGAATTGATATGATTTCATCACTATGGACCCTAATCCTAATCCCGAATTTACAAAAATTGAATTTAGAGATTGCATGTTAAAAATTGAACTCTAGATGACGGCCAATCTTCTTCAGCTTAATTCCAACAAGACGGAAATGTTGTTCTTTGGGAAGGCACATGCAGTCTGGTCAACAGACTGGTGGACATCTGAACTGACACTGTCTCCCCCTCCCCAAAAAATGGCTACAAATCTGGGTGTTCTCCTGGAAGACAACCTTTCCATGATGGAGCATGTCAAATCAATTTCTGGGAAAGGTTTTGATGTGATGCACATGCTTAGGAAAGCCTTTCAGTGGGTTCCTTTGCAAACAAGGAAATCCCCGGACCAGGCTGAGATAGTCAGCTGCTGGATTATGGGAAATCCCTCATGTTCGCAATGAATGAAGGCCTTTTTAGGTCTCACCTAGGCAGCACTTGCGCTGTCTCTTTGAGACATGCTGTATTTAGGATATGGGCTTTGAACTCTGCCTAGTACCGCCCATGTATTTTGTTGGCTCCTTCTAGTGTCTTTTGGAATTGTTGGTATTTCATTGTTTTTGTTTTCTAGTCCTGCCTTGTCCCTCTTTAGTCCCTCCTTTTCTACGATTGTAACCTCCCATAAGGACTTCCCCGTTACATGTAAACATACTCAGTATGTTTTATTTACTGTTTGTTAGCACTCTTTTGTTAATGACTTGCTGGTTTTCCTTTCGATCAGCTTCTTTATTTTTTTTTTGCCTTTCCAATTAGCTGTGACTATGTTTTCACCGGCTAGATGCGTGCGTGCCTTTATCATCAGGGTACACAAATGTGCATTACTGATATGTTTGTGGAGCCTACGCTGCTTTTGTTTTTACATAAGCACAGTGCCAGCATCACAGATGCCACACATCCCCACGCAGCTTTTTTAAAAGCAGCACCATGTCCGCTTCACTGACGCCACGTCTGATTTAATTGTTATTTGTTTTCTTCCATCATGGAGCTGCATGTTTGTGGAGCACACTGGGTTTTCTTTAGAGCAGCACAACGCCCGCTTCACAGACACCACACATCTTGTTTAATATTCATTTTTTTGGTCCCCCCATGCAGCTGCAGGATCATTTTCACCATTCTAAATGTAAGTCTCTTCTCCCTTTCTAAGAGCGCATGACGGCAGCGAATCAACTTCACTTCCCATCCTGCAAATCTTTTGAAGTTCTGCTCCCAGGTTGTAGTGCACAAATCGGTGCGGGTACCACAGGCGGTTACTAGGTGTCCCTGTGGAGCTGTAAAGGGACATTTATTAGCCACATGAGGTAATGCAGCTTTAATGCAATCTTTCTCTATAATTGCATTAAGGGTGCAGTACCTTTTAAGGCTAATGGAGGTGCGTTTACAACTCGACAGGGACACCTAATAACAGCCTATGGTACTTCACCCTTTCGTTGCTTCCTGCCTTTTCATTTATTACTTATGCTACTGGAAAGATATTTTTTTGACAAAAAAAAGAAAATCAAACTATAACATTCGCAACACTAATACCTCAAACATTCACTATTGTGAGACCTATTGCATTGCAAATCCTTGTTTCTAGACTTCAGGTGGTATAGAACACTGCAGCTTGCCAGGTTTACAATCTGCCTCCGCAATCTCTTTCTGAACCTTTATTACATTCCCTTCATTGGCTTTCCATTAAAAAAGTGCACTCTTTAAACTTTTGTGGCTGGTTTTTAAATACTTGCATGAGAAAGGACCATGTTATCTCAAAAACAAGTTGCAGCCATATATCTCGGGACGTCAACTTAATTCCAGCAAGACATTATTGCTACGCCCCAAGCGCATCCGTTCGGCTAGGCATGGGGGCTGCTCTTTTTCTTTTTTTGGCCCCCAAACACTGGAATAAGTTACTCCTACGCCTGCATTTTTGCCCAGACTTACCCTCTTTTAAGAAATCTTTGAAAACTTGGCTGTTTGATCTTTAATTTGCTCATTTAACTGTGACCTGTGCAGGCTGCTCAAGCGCCGAGAGATCCCCTTGGGGATGATTCATGCACTTGGCAAATCTATAATATAATATAGAACTTTTTTTCAAAGATTTGGATGATTTATCAAACAGTGCCAAAGTTATTATCAAAGCCAAAAACACTCTTTCCATGGTGTTTGACCTAACTATAACTACACAGTGGTGACCACCAATGTCAAATACATATTCCTATTCCTCTGTATCTGGAAAGCTGACAATCACTGTCGGAACAGGGCTCCCGGGTCGGATTCCTGATCACTCCAACCAGTATCACTTAGTCCATGTATAATACTCATGAGCCGCTCCAGAGTTGCAAAAGAGTGCATTTGAGTTCCTTTGTGCCTATTGTGTCTCTTCGTTGGGCAAAGCACTGTTTTTGCAACTCTGGAGTGGCTTGTATCATCCAAGGACTCAGTGATACTCTTTAAACATATATCGAGCTATACTTTTTTAAATGAATTAGGCCTGTACCCCACTGCACCCCACTAAGGGGGGCAAAACACATTTAGGCTGTAGACCTGTGAACTGAACAACTAAGAATAAAACAAGGTGCCCTGCTGCATATACTCATTATTCCCTGACATCTTCCCTTGACCTATAACAATGTGATGTATGCTGTGCTATCATCTCAAACTCAATTTGTAGGGTATTAGATAACTTGTCTCTCCCCTAGATCACAACTGCTTAATAATTTCCACTGCATGGAGCTACTTTTTATTGTGCTCCCATCACTCGGATGGTGTGTGTTTTCTTGCACTCTTCTTTCCCACTCAGCTGTGGGCTGCTTTCCTCTTCACATCAGAGCGGTATCCCTAATGCTCCTATATTTCCCAGTTTGTTCGCAGCAAACGCCTCCCTGTCTGGTTCTGTCTTTTTTTTAAATAAATTCAGATTCAGATTCAATAAGCTTTATTTCGATAAAAAAAATATCTTAAAAGCAATACAGTCCCAAATAGACAATTACAATTCTCCAAAATACATTTTTTAGGAACAATGTACATTAAAAAGAATTAGTTAAAAGAGACATTTAAAAACAAGATCATTAAAAGGAATTAAAATTTGTATATACATTAAGCCTATGGGAGGGAAAGTGCTTGTGCTAGAAAACAAGCGCAACTTTGGCGCTTAAGTTGTTTAGGGATTAATGCTCAGGTTTCTCGCTCTAATGTTCCATGCCCATCTGAGAAATTTGGCTATTACACAGGCATGGAGGTCCCTTGAGTCAGATCTTAAAATGCGTAATGCTACTTGGTAGCTACGGGTACCTAGCTCCCTGCAAAGTGGTTTCAGCCAACGCCCCCTTGGTACTTTATAGGCAGGACAGGCAAACATAAAGTGTGGGATTGACTCTATTGCAGCCACACAGCTTGGACCGGAGGGGGGAGTTTGGCGAGGTGGCTTCCACTGCGCAGTAGATTCTCGCAAGGGGAGGATACCTACCCTGAACTTAAAATACAAAGCTCGGTCATATGGATTTTGTATTAGGTCCAGGTAGGGTTCAAGATACATTGTATGCTTGTGCTGCATAAATTCCTCTGTTAATCTTCCAACTCTAGGGTTAAGGAGGTCATTCATAGTAACCCCCCGCCAGTACGCTTTCTTAATTTCTGCCTTTGGTGGGGAGGTTCTATTAATCCAAGCCTCTTTGAGCCCGAGATCATATAGAAGCTTTTTCACACCTTTTAACCAGTCAATCTTGTACCACCCATCGATGTCCATTACCTCTCTAAGCCCTGCAGCATAATTGGCTAATTCGGGTGTCTGCCACAAGCGAGCCCACAGCAAGAGAGGACGTAATCTTGCTATGTCTCCAAGCGAGTGGCAGCCAAGATCATATAGAAGGGGCTTAGTGGGTGTCCTCTGGGGGAGGATCAATAGATCCTTCAGAAATTTGTTCTCTGATCTGCAGATTTGGCCTGTATTGGATAGACCCCATAGTTCGGCACCATAAAGTGCCGAACTTACGGCTCTAGCCTTATAGATTGTTAGTGCGGGGGCAATTGGTTTGGTTAATGAAGAACGATGTTCTTTGAGAATTGCCCCCACCACCCTTTTATGGCTCAAGAGCATTTTCTGCACATGCGATCTCCAGAGCATGGAATCAGAAATACGAATTCCCAAATAATCAAATGTAGCAACCCTCTTCAGTGGTACACTATTGAGTAAAGGAGGGTTCCTAAATGTTTTAGATGGATTTAAAGTTAGGAACTTTGTTTTCTGGACATTTATGGACAGCCCTCTGATGTTACAAAACTGGTCAAAGCTATTTAAAAGAGTCTGCAAGCCCTTTGGGGTTTTTGAGATGAGGAGGGTGTCATCGGCGAACAGGAGAGTAGGGATTTTTTCTCCCGCCAGGGCTAAGGCGTCTGATGGTGTTTGCTGTAGGTGCTCAACCACCCCATTAACATACAGGGAGAATAGGGTGGGAGCTAACACACAGCCCTGATGGACTCCCCTATTCACCGGTATCCGTGCTGTTGTTTGCCCTTGTGAACCCCATCTTATTTGGGCATCATTGTCCTCATGCAGATGGATTAGCATATTAAGGATGTACCTAGGCACCCCCTGCTCTGACAGGACTTGCCACAGGCGCTCACGAGGAACCAGGTCAAAGGCAGTCTTTAAGTCAATGAATGCGAGGTAAAGACTGCCTTTGCCTACCTTAACCACCTTCCAATATAGGAGTAATAACCTGAACGCCTGTTCAGTTGTTCCTGTAACCGCGCTGAAGCCAGCTTGATAATCGGAAAGGATCCTATTTTCGTCAGCCCATGCAAGGATCCTCTCTAGCAATACCCGACCAACTACTTTCTGGATTGAGTCAATCAGACTTATCGGGCGGTAGTTGGCAGGGTCTTCCCTAACCCCCTTTTTAAAAATGGGCACAACTTCTGCTCCCTTCCAAGAGTCTGGGATGGGACAACCACGATCAATAGCATTAATTAGACATGCAATAAATTTTGCCCATTTCGCCGAGTCTGCTCGGAAGAGGTCCCCTGGCAGGACATCGGGTCCAGCTGCCTTGGCCGGGACTATTAGCTGAATAGCAGCTTCAACCTCCTGCTCGGACAAAGGTTCTATATTTGGTTCCTGGCCCGGGGCCCGAGGATCGATAATTGGGCCAGCTAAGATGGTTTCCTGTGGACCAGAGTATAAGTTCAGAAAGTGGTCATACCATTTCTTGCTCAGGATGTTATTCGTTATTAGTTCACTATTGGGGCGGACCTTTCTCCTGACCAGATTCCAGAAAAGGCTAGCATCCTTCCCTATGCTGGCTGCTTTTAATGCTTGCCAGTGCTGTTCCTCCCACTCTCTCTTCGCTTTAAGGACCGTCGTGTTGTAGTCCTTTCTAGCAGTCTGGATCCTGCCAGGGAACTTGCCTTTAACGGCCATAATTAAGGCAGATTTTTTCCTCCTGCTCCTCTGTTGCTCTCCTACCCACCTGCTCACTGCAGCTCATAGTTGTTGTTAACCTGCTCCACCTACCTCTCCTGCTCTCTCCTGCAAACCTTTTATATTATTTTTTTTCAATTTATTGCTCCAAGATGGGTATTCACCATCTTGGAACAGTGAATTAATAACAAGAAGAAGGTTGGAGTGTCATGACTTATGCATGAAAATATGTGGTGATGCATACTTGTGCATACATAATCCTACTTGGTCCATCAATTGTTCTTTTTCCATTTGTCACCCCGAGTGGGAAGGTGTAGTGAATACACTTAGTCGTTGAATTAATTGATGAAGAATTTATTGAAGTGCTCAACCGGACATCTTCAACGCGTCCTGTCCAGAGTAAACAACTGATTCAATCATCCTAACGTACATATCTTTGAACGCTAACAACCAGTTCTTAACTGTAATAGACTCGTGAGAGAATACCCGAGCGTGCACATTTCAAAGATACACATGTAAACTATTGGACGATTGCACGGGCTTGCGCATTTTAAAGATAAACATGTTTTCGCTCTGCTTTGTTCTCGTGATGACCAAACCAAGAGGCACGCGAACAGAGCAGAACGAGACATGAGACTCTACACATCTCCTCCTTTACACAAAATAGAAAAGAATTTAATCACATGCATAGTCACCCAAAGAGACAGGGCGTTTGATAATTCTTTTAGCTCTAGCATTGACATTCCCATTCTGAGATGAAACCTGTTGACCATTTGTTTTTTTAACGACAAGGCGTTGACGTGGAACTTCAACTGAGTTATCTACCATACGCATGCTCCGAAAGATCTTCCGATGGATCCCCACCGAAACCAGAAAGACGGTCACCCAGGCTCTCGTCACCAGCCGACTGGACTACGGAAACACCCTCTACACCGGAACCACAGCCAAACTACAGAAAAGACTCCAACGCATCCAGAACGCCTCCGCACGATTCATCCTTGACATCCCCCGACACAGCCACATCTCCGGACACCTGAGAGACCTGCACTGAGAATCACATTCCGACTCCTCACCCACGCACACAAGGCACTCCACGACCTGGGCCCCAGATACATCAACAACCGCCTGACCTTCTACACTCCCACACACCAGCTACGATCGACCAGCCACGCCCTCGCCACCGTTCCACGCATCCGAAGAGCCACCATGGGAGGAAGATCCTTCTCCTACCTGGCAGCCAAGACCTGGAACTCCCTCCCTATCCACCTCCGCCTGACCCAAGACCACCTCTCCTTCAGGAAGCAACTCCAGACCTGGCTGTTCGAGCAGTAGCGGACCCCCCTCCCCCTAGCGCCTTGAGACCCTCCGGGTGAGTAGCGCACTTTACAAATGTCTTGATTGATTGACTGGATTGAGCATTAATAGAACTGTTAAGCTTGGGAGGGTTACATAATGCAACTCTCTTCAGGCTCCAACACTTCCCGTCATCCAAAACAACTGCATTTTTCCTTAAAGCCACAATGCGCTGGGGAAGGAAAAATTTGCTGACTCCTTTCTTCGTAAAACCAGTTTTTTTTATTCTAACCCATTGACCAACAGAGAGACTGACATTTTTTGTACAATGTTTGGTATCAGAATTTTTTATACTTATCATGTTTGATGGATATGTTATTTTTTAACCTCAACAGAAGACCAATATACTTACCAGAATTTTTAATCCACCCAGGGTACCATTTTGCCCTCGGTTTCCTTCCCCTCATAAGCTCAAATGGGGAAAACTTTGTTGAATCAGCAATGGCAACTCTGTATGCCCATAAGGTTTTAAAGATTTGAATTTCCCAGGGAACATTATTTTGACATGCTAACTGAATGGCGCGTTTTAAAACCCTGTTGAACCTCTCAACTAAACCATTGCCACTTGGATTATATAAAGAAGTCGTCTTGTGTGTAATACCACACTTAGATAAATAATGAGTCATGGTTTCTGAAGTGAATTGTACGCCATTACCGCTAATAATGTTAGCCGGAATACCTTCTGATGTGAAAACATCATCAAAAAATGTGATAACAGTTTCTGTATCAATTTTTTTGATAACATTGAGAACGGGCCATTTTGAAAAAACATCCCTCATGGAGATGATATATTTTTCTGAATCACCAATAGGACCCATGATATCTACTGCAACACTTTCCCCAAGGTGCACTGGGACATAAAAAAATAACTCATGGGAGGTCTGAGGGTTTTGTCAGCAGTAGAACACAAATTACAATCTCTTACTAGCCTTTCTACAGAAATATCCAAACCGGGCCACCAGAATCTACTTTTAACTATGCATTTTGTTTTTGCGATGCCCAAATGTCCCTCGCGGCACAAAGTGAGAATCTTTTCTCTCAATGCTGATGGAGGCACGATCTTATCACCTCTCATTAAAACACCATCTAAACAGGACAGTTCGTTCCTGACCTCCCAAAAAGGTTTAATGTCGCTCACATCAGGCTTCAGAAGCCAACCACTAGTGACAAATTCCAAAACCCTCTTTAAGCAATCATCTGTAGAAAGGGCCTCATCCAACTCATTTTTTTTTTTAATGCTTCCATACCATGATCCCACAGTAGTGCAACTTGCACACTATCCATAAGATCATCCTGGTTCTCTACCATTTGGACTGGCAATCGTGACAGAAAATCAGCCACAGCATTTTTTCGTCCAGGAAGGTATTCAATTTTGTATCAAAAATCTATAAGTCTCATTGAGATGCGAGCTAACCTATAAGACACATTTATCATTCCGACATTTTTTTAAACTTTAACCAGTGGTTTGTGGTCGCACTTGATAGTGACTTCATTTCCCCATATGAAATTGCGAAAATGTTCTAGTGCCCAAGCACAAGCAAGTGCTTCACGTTCAATCACTGCATATCGAGTTTCAGCAGGAGACAATGATCTTGAAGCGTAAGCTACAATTTACTCCGCACCACTCTTGTCTACCTGTGAAAAAACAGCACCAATCCCTGTACCACTTGCGTCCGTGGTGATTATATTTTTTCCCAGAGAGTCAAAGCCTTGAAGTGCAGGAGCTGAAACTATTGCATTTTTGATGTCAGTAAATTGTTCTTGGCATTGACCGCACCAAGAAAATGTACTCTTTGATTTTAGAAGTTCTCTAATATGAAATGTTCTACTAGAAAACTTTTCCACAAATTTAGAAAAGAACTCTACTAACGCTAAAAAGGATTTGACCTCATCTTTGTTTTTTGGACTAGGGGCATCAGTTATTGCAGAGACTAATATGGCCTTGGGTTGGATCCCTGAGGCGCTGATTTCGTGGCCTAGGTAAGTTACAACATTTGCAGCAAACTCACACTTAGTAGGTTCAATAGTTAGACCGTACTTGTTTAACAAGGACATAACATCAAATAATTTCTTTGTGATCATGATTATCTTTCCCCATTATCAGAATATCATCCTGAAATATAAGTACAAAGTTTGAATGCACAAATATCTTAAACATTAAGCGCTGAAATACAGCAGCCGCGGAAGCTAGCCCGAAAGGCATCCTTGTATACTGGAAATATCCAATGTGAGAAATAAATGCTGTTAAATGTTTACAAGAATCGACTAAAGGAATCTGATGGCAAGCCTGAGATAAATCAATTGTAGAAAAAACTTTCATCCCTTTACATTTTGTGATGATTTCATTGATTTTAGGCAGTGGAAACTGGTCAACTAAAATGTTGTCATTCAAATGTCTTAAGTCAATACATAATCTGAGTTTTCCATTGGATTTCCTGGCTGCGACCAATGGAGAAACCCACTGTGAGGCTTCAACTGGTTCAATAACACCTTTAGCTACTAAGCATCCAAGTTCCTTCTCAACTTCTTCTCTAATTGAAAAAGGTATATTGCGTATTTTATGAACCTTTGGACATGCATCAGGTTTGAGACGAATGAGATGTTCAAAACCTTCAATTTTCCCTAGCTTGTCAGAACACACTTCCGGAAACTTTTTGTATAATACTTTCTTTAGGGATTCCCCTTCATTTACTACAAGAACTTGTTCAATTCCATTAGGGTCTAAAATAATATCAAGATTTCTTTGGTCTTTCCATAATTTATTAGCATGGTCAATGGTGAATAAGTAATTAATAAAGTATTCTTTCCACTGTAACCTCGTCGCCAAAATGTAAAGTGTAGTAAATACACTAAGTCGTTGAATTAATTGATAAACAATTTATTGAAGTGCTCAACTGGACATCTTCAACGCGTACTGTCCGGAGTAAACAACCGATTCAATTATCCTAACGTACATATCTTTGAACGCTAACAACCAGTTCTTAACTGTAATAGACTCATGAGAGAATACCCGAGCGTGCACATTTCAAAGATACACATGTAAACTATTGGACGATTGCACAGGCTTGCGCATTTTAAAGATAAACATGTTCTCGCTCTGCTTTGTTCTCGTGATGACCAAACCAAGAGGCACGCGAACAAAGCAGAACGAGACATGAGACACTAAAGAAGGGTATGCCCAGAAGTGGGTCCTGTGCTCTCCATGCCACTGATCAAGCTATCCTGGCTGATGAGGGGTGAAACCCCAAAACCGGTCCTAGGATGCTTGTTTCCAGTACAGGTAGGACCCGGCCTGGCAGTTCAAGCTAGACTGTTCCCATTGGGTGCAGGGTGAAGACTGATTTGCATATGTCTGGGTTCAAACTGGAATGACACGGGGAACATAAGGACGATGGATTTAGGCCCATATCTCTGTACACGGTTGAATGTATGACATGGTTCTTCATTCTGGCCATCAATTATTCTTTTTTGCATTTGTCACCCCGAGTGGTATAGGTATGCCCAGACGTGGGTCCCGTGCTCTCCATGCCACTGGAGTCAAGCTATCCTGGCTGATGAGGGGTGAAACCCCGAAACCTGTCCTAGGATGCTTGTTTCCAGTCCAGGGATCTGTCCATCAATTGTTCTTTTTGCAGGGCCAAAATGGAAGCACGTGTCCTCACGCTTGGCTAGCTTTTGAATTATTTGTTGATGTTTTTTAAACATTTGCAATTTTTTGGTGATGCCATTTAACATCTGCAACAAGCATTGGCAAAGCCAAAGGTGAACACCTTTTAAAGGTAAAATATATTGAGTTTCCAAATGCTTCTTTATTCGGCGGACACAGATTGCTAGGCCTCAACTGTTGAGGCTCATTAGTAAGAATGTATTTTTAAAACTTTTTTTTATTGGTCATTTGTTTAGATCAAACCTGTTACCATGGTCCCACATACCAAAGCTTAACTATCCAGCTGTAATACAACCAACAAAATTGAACAAAGAAGAAACAAACAGTATAGTCGCTCTGTGTGAATGTCATCTCCAGTTGGAAGTAGCCACAGATCCAAACCCCCCTCCCCGCCCTCCAGTGTCGATCCCATCTACCCCCTCGGCAAGTGCTTCAAAATGTACAGCATTAGTCCACAACCATGGATACAACCAAGACCCCTAATGTACATGAAGGAAATCTTGTCCGCCCAACCACTCCCAACCTATCCTTGCCCCACTGCTTCCTCAGGATGTGGCTGCTGCCACCCCACAGTCCTCCAACTGCCACCTCCGTGTGGAAGAGTGTTCAGTACCCTGTGATTGCGACCCTTGCTCACTACACCCGTCCGTCCCAGTCTGCATGGCCTCCAAAACGTGGCCCAAATTTCTAAGCCATCCTGCAGTTTATCATTCCTTCGATTGAGTTTCATGTGTGCCTCCTCTGCTAGTGCCCACTCTGTGACGTCTTTGTACCATAATGTGGTTGAAGGGGTCCTCGTGCTTTGGCACCCTATGGCCCCCCTTCTCTTAGCCAGCACCAGGGCTCACTGTAGGAACTTCCAGTGCATCATGCCCCCTCTGAGTTGCTTAACAATGCCCAGCAGGCACACACGAGGTGACACCTCAAACGCTATTACCATTTGCAGCTGCAAGCTGTGCTGCTATCTTCGCATATTGCAAAAATTCCCCGCCTCCCATTGCAAAGGCCTCCTGCACCTCCACGAAAGTGAGGAATTTCCCTCCCAGGTAAAAGTCAACCAGTGTCTCACACCCACTTCTCTGCAGCGCACCGTAGACAAAGCCTCACTAATACGGCTAAAGGGCAGCAGCGTCCAAATAACGAGGTCCCCAGCAAAAGGCGGCCTCTCCAAGCCCCTAGTCATCATTCGCTCCCATACCTTCACAACCTGTCTTATCAGATAGGGCACATCATTCGACGTCTGTGACCCTCGCATAGGAAGTGGCAGTAACGAATGCATGCCATAGGTGCCCCGCGTTAGTCTCTTCTCCCACTTGTCCTCCTTGGTTGCTCAGTGTGTCGCATGCTGCAGTTTAGATTCATAATAATAAGAGTACCAGAGTTGAGAGGCCCTTGCATGCCTCCAGAGGGACCCGCTTGAGTAGTGGTAACGCCGCGTGGCTCCACTTTCCAGCCCAAACCAAGGAGACCATGAGCCTATCAAGGGGTTTAAAAAGGCCACAGGTCAAGGTTTAAAGCGCGTTCTGAAATATATAGAGAAACCTGGGGACGAACACCATTTTCGCTACTGCGATTCTTACAGCCAGTGGCATAACGAAACTTGAGGTGGCCCCGTGCAAAGTACATTGAGGGGCCCCCCTCCGTACTCACTCAGGAGCTCTCAGGCCAGGGAACTGTGCTAATAGGGCTCCCTGTAGCTCAGACATCCCGCACTGCAGGGACCTTTGTTACGCCACTGCTACCAGCCATAGAGAGCAGCAATGTTCCTAATTGTACGATTTCGTCAGTCTGCTCACCATCGGATCAATACTGTATTGATACTGACTGTTCAACGAGTATTCCACCATAATTCCGATGTACCGGAATGATTTAGACAGTCGCTGAAGGAGTCGGATCAGAGTACTCCTCGTCTTCACTCTGAGGACAGGGTAAGCTGGTGCAGTCCATCTGCTCGTTCGCTAGCGTACCATCATTCTGTACAGTCTGTGATGCACTGCAGCTCCCAGCTGACAACGGGATCCTGGGATTCAGTTTGGTGTGGATTTCCTGGTCTCCCGGTCCTCCCTTGGCCGATCCTCAGATTTCCTTGTTCTCGGTGCAGCACCTTGTCCCACTGCTCAAGCTATGCCCATACATCCTCAGGTCTCTCAACGAAGTTCGTTTTGCCTTGCGCAATCACTCGTAGTCTGACCAGAAACAACAGCATGTAGGACAGGCCCATATTCCTTAGCTTTTGTTTTGAGTCTGCACCTTGCGGGTGTAATCTGGGAAGATGGCAATACTGTGGTTCTCGTATTTTAAGGTCCCCACCTCGGAGGATACAGTCTCTGTCACAGTGATTAAAATCTGTGTAATTAGGGCTCGGGTAGGGGGGTGTCTCCCACAGGTCAGATCATATAAGTGACAGGCCCTAGGCCTAAGGGTGTGTGTAGTCCAGTCCTCCAAGAAACTCTTGGTCGACCCTCATTACAAGGTGCAGGTTATTGCAGCAGGACTTGCCCTCAGCGTCTTCTGCCCCATCCTCCAATATCTTAGTAGCTGCCGTGAGTCGCGCAACTTGTTCCTTACGAGTGGTAACATCCTTACCCAGGCCACCGATCGACTGCTCTGCAACGGTCATCCTCTCCGCCACAACATTACAAAGGGCCGTGAACAGGAGGCCAACTTCTATCGCACAAGTGTCTATCTTCCCCTCTAAGGAAACATATCCGTTTTAAGGTCATCAGTCTGGTACACAAGACCATGTACGGAAATTGGCCAAGTTACTTTGCCAAAAAACTCAGCTGGTATCCACCCAACAGGACGCTTAGATCGGGAACTCATTTTTCCTTACCCCACCTTGGATCCGTACGGCCTGGAATGGCGGTAGATCCTTCTCTCATTTGGCTCCTGCTTTTTGGAATGTACTTTCATTACAGCTCCGCATGACCACAGACCACAAGCAGTTCCGTAGGGAATTAAAAACATGGCTAGGGGGCGTGGCCAAGATGGCGGGGTGAGCGGACGCTTCCTCCCGTAGCTCCTCCGGCCCGGCCAAGCTTGAGCCCTTTTCTGATGCTTTTCTCCCCCCGCTGAGGCTCGGCGTGGGAGAGGAGTGTGGCGGAGCACCAGGGGCGCACGTTGTAGCCGTTTTGGTCCGGATCGCCTCGGGGGAAGCCCCCCAAAAGTCCGATCGACTTCACGGAGCGACGGAGGGCCTGAGAGGCGGAGCGCATTGGAGTGCTGTCCGGGCGCCTCGGCTGGGCCTGGTGCTGAAAGTTGCGATCTGGAGGGAATCTGGCCCGCCGCTCGACGGAGGTTGAAGGAGCCTTGCGGGAGGGGACCCGACGGTGCGGAAGGCTTCAGACGGGTGCCTTGGCACTCGGACTTGTGTCGGCGACACTTCGCACTGCGGGGCCCCTACCCCTTAGCCGAGGTACGGCGGACTCTCTGATGGGGTCGGACCATCTGGGCCCCTGCGTGTGACGGACTGCAGCCGGCGGTGGACCCTCCTGGACTGTTGTGCGTTTTGGGGGCCCCGGTGGTGTCGCCGGGCCTGGTCGTTTTTGCCCTGCTCCGCCCTGCCGCCATCTTGTCCCCGAGAGAGCAGTGGTGGTGGCCTTCGCCGGAGCCCTTGCTGTTGGATGTCTATGACCGCCGCTGCTGCCGGGCTGACTTTCTGGGGGATGTGCTGATGAGACCCCCCCCCCACTGTGGCTCCCTTTGCTGTCTCGACTGGGTTCCCGCGGCTGACGGTGACCGGACTGGGCCGCCATCTTGTCACCTGTGACGCAGCGACTCTGCTTGTGGGGGACACCCACGTCGAGCGCTTGCCAGTGGCTGGGCATCCCTGGGGCGGCTGGACCTGTGCCCGACCGCGGTGCTTGCGATGTCTGGAAAAGGCGGCCCGAAGAAGGGGGACCGCACCCTGCCGGACATGCTTGGCAGGGCCCAGCACCTGCGGGACAGAACACAGCCCTCGCCGGGGTCCTCCCGGGCCCCGGCGGATGTGACCGGGGGGGAGCCACCTGTCACGAGGACCTTTATGGAGGAACTGTTTAGCTCCCTCAGGGAGGACTTCCAGACACTGAAGCGGGAGGTGGCCAGCGAGGTCCGGGAAGTGCGCAGGGAAGTGGAGGGCCTTGGCGAGCGAGTTGACACGGTGGAGACGGAGGCCCAACACCGAGCGGAGGAGATAGTCCATCTTCAACAGGACGTTCTCCGCCTCCGGGAGCAGTGTGTGGAGCTCCAGGCCCACTCTGAGGACCTTGAGAACAGATCACGGAGGAACAACATTCGAGTGCGTGGTGTGCGGACTGCGGACGAGGGGTCCGATCTGGGGGGCTACCTGCGGGCCCTGTTCCGAGAGATCCTGGGGGAAGCGGTGGACTTCCCCATCAGCATTGATAGGGCGCATAGGGTCGGCCGGCAGCGCCAGTCATCGGCACCTCCACCGGACATTCTGGCCTTCCTGCCCGACTTCCCACTGAAGGAACGCATCATGGCTGAGGCCCGCAGGAAACAGCCCCTAACTTTCCGGGATCGGCCGGTGGCGCTTTACCAGGACCTCTCCGCCATCACGCTGCAGAAACGCAGGTCCTTTAGGATTGCCACTGACTTTTTGCGCGAACACGAGACACCGTACTCTTGGGGTCATCCCTTCCGCCTGATCTTCCGGTGGAACGGGGTGCTACACCAGCTACGCTCCTTGCAGGACATTTGTGGCGTCCTGGGACTTACGGCGGCGGAGGAGGAAGGAGCTACACCGTCGTGGAGGCCCTCGGAGAGACGGAGCCGGCGGAGGTCGACGAGGCGACGCTCGGCGGCCAGTGCAGGGCGTCCTGACTCCCCTACTATCAGGGCGGACATGGCCGACGCTCTGAGGGCGGCGGCCAGAGACTCGACCGGCTCCTCCGGCGTGGCCTTGACGGCCTAACACTCACTCCGGGGGGAGATGCCTTCAGCTTCTTTCAATGCTTGGTACGGGGCGGGGGGGTCGGGGGGGAGCGGATGGAGGTGAGTGGCTGGACGTCCACTTCGTTTTTTTCTACGGACTTGCCCGTTTTGGGGCTTGACTGGGACAATGGGGTGTTTGAGTTTGCGTTTGGCTAGTTGCCAGGGTTGTGTTCTGGGTGGGTGTAGGGGTTGTTCTGGGGTTGGGGAGGTCCCGTCCGATGTTGTCCATGCCCATGCTTGGTCTGTTTTGGCTTGTCCTGCGCGGCTGCCCCGCGCGCCCCACCCGCTGATCCCCTGCCCATTGCACGGCGCTCCCGATCCCCGAGAGGAATGTCGGCCCTAAAGGTAGTGACCCTTAATGTTAAGGGTCTGAATAACCCCGTGAAGCGCAGAGCGATTTTATCTTTGCTGGAGGGGACGCAGGCGGACATTTGCCTTTTGCAGGAGACCCACTTATTGTCCCGGGATTGCCATAGGCTGCGCTCTGCTAAGTTCCCTACCCAGTTATTCTCCTCGGCAGCGACCAAGACGGCGGGGGTAGCCATTCTTCTAGCGAGCTCCTTTAGGGGGGAGGTTTTGCATAAGTGTGCTGAACAGAAGGGGAGGCTTCTTGCGTATCGCATGCGCTTGGGAGGCATAGCGTTTACGGTCGGCTCCGTTTATAGCCCAAATGACCACCAAGAGCGTTTCCTAGACTCCGTGCTGGTGGATGTCACTGCTTCTCCCGACCGCCACGTCATTTTGGGGGGAGACCTCAACATTGTCTTCGATTCTGTGATGGACAGATCGGCGCAGCGCTTCCCGCAGACGGGGGAACTGTCCCAGGCTGTGAAGGCCCGGATTGCGGAAATGGACTTACATGACCTTTGGCGCTCCATGCACCCCACGGATAGGGACTACTCTTACTTTTCACACGCACACCGAACCTACTCACGGCTGGACTACCTTCTGATGAGTGGACCGCTGCGTGCCGCTGACACGGCGGCGGACATAGGGGTCCTGACCCTGTCTGACCATTCACCAGTCACCGTCGTTTTCCAGTGGCCGGCGGCCCCCCCCTCTCGGGGGGTGTGGCGCCTCCGGGATACCCTTTTACACAAAAAGTCTGTAGTGCAGCGCATTGGGGAGGTCATACAGGACTACCTCACTCACAATAGCAACGCCGACACTTCGCAGGCGACACAGTGGGCGGCATTGAAGGCAGTCCTCCGGGGGGAATTTATCTCTGTCTCCGCCGCCAAAAACAGGGAGCGGCAACGGAAGAGAGACGAGCTGACCGTTCAGGTCCGGGAGCTTGAGCAGGTACACCGCCGCACGGGGGCGCCAAGGGTGTGGAGGCAGTTGAAGGCTGCGAGGAAGCTCCTGTCGGCACTGGATCTTGACAGGGCGGAGTATGCCGCCTTGCGCTTGAAACATGCCTTCTACACTGGAGGGGACAAATGTGGCAAGCTCCTGGCACACCGGCTCCGGGTCACGCAGCAGCGTGGCGTCGTGAAGGAAGTGGCGGGCACGGACGGGGTGGTCGTCTCCGGTGACGCGGAGGTAGCGGAATCTTTCCGCGGCTTCTACGAGGCGCTGTACGCTGAGGAGCCCTCCTCGCCACGGGACGCCGCAGGCTATTTGGAGTCGGTGACCCTTCCGGTGCTGGATCCGGCTCAGGCGGACCACCTGGAGCGGGATATCCATGTTGAGGAAGTGATTTCCGCTATCGCGCGGCTGAAGCATGGTAAAGCCCCGGGCCCGGACGGATACACGTCTTTGTTTTACAAGACTTTTTGCACGGCTGTGGCCCCTGTCCTTACTCGGTTATTTAACTCCTTTTCTGAACCAGGAGCCATCCCACCGGATCTCCTGAGGGCGACGGTCGTGGTAATCCCGAAACCGGGGAAGGACCGGGCCCTTTGCGGCTCGTACCGACCCATCTCGCTCTTAAATGTTGACCTCAAGCTGTATACAGGAATTCTAGCGTCCAGGCTGGGTCCGCAACTCCCCGGATTGGTGGAGGCGGACCAGGCCGGCTTCGTACCTGGCAGACAGACGGTTGACAATACCAAGCGGGTGGCGCATGTTCTGGAGAAGGCCTCGCGGGTCCCGGGGGAGCGGATGTTGCTGTCTGTTGATGCGGAGAAGGCCTTCGACAGAGTTCACTGGCCGTATCTCGAGCTGGTTCTCAAGAAATTGGGAATCGGAGATAGGTTCCGCACCATGGTATTCAACTGTTATAAGCATCCTTCAGCGTCGGTGCGGGTCAACGGGTGTAGTTCCGGTGCATTTGCCATCGAACGCGGCACGAGGCAGGGCTGCCCCCTCTCGCCGCTCTTGTTTGCCCTCTACATGGAGCCGTTTGCTCAGAGGATTCGCGATAACCCGGACGCTGTAGGGGTCCGGATGGGCCAGTATGTCCACACTGTCAGTCTCTACGCGGACGATGTCTTGTTGACCTTGGACGACCCTAGGAGGTCGCTGCCTGCTTGCCTCCAGGAACTGGACGCCTTTGCCTGTGTGGCCGGCTTCAAAATGAATATGGGCAAGTCGGTGGCGTTAGACGTGTCCCTGGCTGCGGACACCAGGAGGGACCTTCAGCGACTCTTCCCCATGCAGTGGTCCTCGTCCACGGTGCCATACCTGGGGATTCTGCTGGCGCCCACATTACCGGAGATGGTTACGGCCAATTATGCCTCCCTCAGCAGGAAGATCAAGGAGGAGCTTGGTCGCTGGAGCAAGGGCCTGCTGTCCTGGCTGGGGCGAATCGCGGCGGTTAAGATGACGGTTTTGCCCCAGATACTGTATCTTTTCCGGGCCTTCCCTCTCCAGCCCCCGGTGGGCTGGATACGACAAATGCAGGCTGACATCTCCCGCTTTGTCTGGCAGGGCCGCAAGCCGCGAATGAAGAGGGTCCTCTCCACGCTCGCTCCGGAGGCTGGGGGTCTCGGTATTCCGGACCTCCGTAAGTACTTTCAGGCGGCACAGCTGCGATATTTGGTGGAGTGGAGCAGGTGGGAGTCCGACAAACACTGGCTCTTTCAAGACCAGGCAGTGGCGGGCCGCACCCTACAAGAGGTTCCATTCCTGCGCCGCGCGCACCGCCCACCTAACCTTTACGCTTCTTTTGTTACGCGGGTCCCCCTGCGGGTGTGGGACGCAGTCTGTGAAGCCCGGGGCCTCACCACCTTCCCTTCGCCGTTTACACCCATAGTGGGTAACCCGGACTTCTCCCCAGGGACGGAGCCGGGAGTTTTCTCCCATTGGGTGCGGGCGGGCTGCAGGGCGCTTTTCCAGATCTATGGCCCGGAGGGAGTGATTCCGTTTCAGCAACTTCGCCAGGAGTTCGGCCTGACGGAGCTGGACAGATTGCGCTATATGCAGGTTCGGCATTGGGCCCTCCAGCCCCAGATGCGTGACACAGCGGCTCGCCATATTACACCGTATGAGAGGTGGCTGGTCACCCGGACCTCCGACGCTAAGCTAATTACCGATCTGTACAAGCACCTACAACCCCCGCCGTCTCACTATTACAACCCGGGGAGGGAGCGCTGGCACAGGGAGTTGGGTAGAACACTCAGCCACAAGGAATGGGACAAAATTGCGTATCGGGCGCGGCACTCTGCATATCATACGGGCCTTACGGAGACCTTTACTAAGGTGTCCACTTATTGGTACTACACCCCGGAGAGACTGTATGAAATGCATAAACACACTGACAAGGGGTGCTGGCGGGGCTGCGGGCAGGAGGGTAATCTCTCACATATTCTTTGGGACTGCCCCGTGCTGACCGCTTACTGGAAGGAAGTTTTGGACGAGGTGGACAAGCACTTTGGGATAGAGCTGCCGCGCTTCCCGGCGTATGTTCTGCTGGGCCTCCCCAATGACCTAATGTATCCACTGAAGTCCCGCAGGGGTAGGCAGATCGCGATTGCGCTGGGGTCTGCGGTCCAGAACATCCTTATCCACTGGCGCACCGCCACTGTCCCCTCCATCACAGGTTGGTTGCATAGGCTTTGGCATGTGCTGGGAATGGAGAAGCTGTCGCTCATGGTGGCGGGGGAGATAGACCACTTTGAAGAGCTGTGGCAACCCTTTCTAGCGCTGCTGTCCACTGAATTCCGGGAGCTCACCTGCCCGAGGTATCTTAGGCTTCTCAGGTTGACGCCGCCGGTGACCCCGGCGGACTAGTTCACATGTGAGACGGGGGCCTCCTGGGGGGGGGGGAGGGGGTGCGGGGCTTCTTGGTGAGGATTAATCTGGTGCGGGACCATAGGACGGGGGGGGTGGGGTGTTGTTTTTTCGTTACTGGGGGGATGGGGGATGGGGGGGGGGATGGTGCTTTGTTGAGTAGCTGCTGACTTTCATTGCTTAGATTTGGGGTGTCGGAGATGCATGCAGGGATTCCACAGATTGCATTTCTAGCCTTTCATTTACTGTGTTTTTTCCCTGGCCCACCGAGCTATCCATCGCCAACCCTCTTTTCTTTGATTGTATTCTGTGTATCCTAACCTCCTATCCCCCTCCCCCATGGTTTGTTTTGTATCAATAAAAACGTTTTAAACCTAAAAACATGGCTATTTGGATCGCTTTTGATTGCCCTTTTTGTCAATTGGACGCCAGGTATCACAGGAGTTTTACGCTAGCGCTATGAGACCCTTGGGTGATATGTGCGCTCAATAAATCTGTTTGACTTGACTTGACTCTAAGGCTGTGAGACAGCCCTGATTCGCCCCAGGGTATAACTGCTTTCGTTGGTTTCTCCTCTGGGCCCGGCAACAGGGGCCCCATCTGGGGTGGGCTATGTGGCAGCAGACCCTGCGGTACGGCATACGAAGTGATAGTGTAGAGCTGCTGTCCCTTTGCTGCCTTATCCTTCTGCATGACCGGCATCGGGGGCTGCAGTTCCGTATAGCCCACTAACACCCCCCACTCCAGCCACAGTTGGACCTGCAGTCCCGCTGCACTCCTGGCTGTGTCCCACTGACCCAGACAGACGGAATCCCAGATCGCGCACCTCACTCACAGCTACACTTGCCCCACAGCAGACGTTGCTGGACTAGGCCCCTCAGGCATTCCAGGCCCTCCGAGGGCCCACTGTTATGCTCCATTAGTGGAATCCGCTGCCCCCTTCCAAGTCACACCTAAGCAGTTTGCTCTCTCTCTCTCCTTCTCCCTGGCATAGTCATGCGCTGCCAATCTGCTCCAGGGGACAGTCTTCCACAGCGCGCCCGCAAACAAATCTGGGCCCACGCCACTCCCTGGTCGGGGCCGGCTCTCTCCGCACGGCCAACCCCACAGTCGAGTCCCCGGCTCTTCCTACAGCGGAGGCCTCTGGTCCTGAAACCGACGGGACCTCTCGTAGATGTGCGGGTATTGGGAGGGACATTCTGCAAGCCTGGTATGTTGCCCGCATCTGCCAGCGTCACTCCGCTGTCAGTACCAGCCGCGGCCCGTGTAGGTAAGAGCAGTGGGGCCGGGTTGGGGGGGGTGGGATTTCGAGGTACGATGGAAAATTAATTAATTTTCCCTTCTCATCGTCCGTCAAAATCTCCAGCCACAGCTGGCCCTGCGTCTCCTCCCAGCGCGGCCCGCTGGCGTCCACACTGCCAGGCAGTCTACTGGCTCAGTGTGCACTCCGCCTCTCTCAGGCCTCAGATCCCCTCTTGCAGGATTCGCGGCGACACGGTTTAAGAGCTAGTGAACTGTCCTACAGGGAGGATTACGAAGGATAATTTCCTGGAGCTTGGGAGCGTCCGAGAGGCCATCTTGCCAGGCCACGCCCCTCATTAGTAATAATTGGATTCTATATTCTCTTTCTTGCATTTCACATATGACTTTAGGTATTGATACAGCAAACTCACAATGCCTTAAAAGGTATTTTGTGAATATTTCTAGTATAAAGGTTTATAATGTCTGAACACGGACCTTCTGGAAATGATGAAATTGTGTGTTCAATCTTTTCCTCGAGTTTTATTTTCTGAAATAAATCTTTAAAATACTAGTTCATATAATACAACATAAGGCATGATTTTTTTAAAGCGCAATGTTCACTCCAGAGGAGTTCTCTTGGCACTACTGAGAGATGTTTGTTGATTGCCAGCCAAGGGTGTACGTTTTAAATTCGAATCCGCCCTCCAGGACAGAGTATTGATCGGTACAAATGACAACCCTGACAGTGTGAAAAACAGAGGGGCGGGAGCAGGACTTGAATGTACTATCTACTGCGCCAGAAGGAATGACCCCCCGACGCAAACTACGCATGTCTTTGTGGCTGTGCTTTCCAGTGACAGAAAAGCATCCACTTTACAACAATAATATGCTTCCAATACCGTGCCAGGAATGATGTGCAAATGACCCCGGAGCGGGCTTCTTCGTGGCTTTTTCTACAGGTACATGCGCGAGACAGCTGCCGGGGACTGTGAAAAGATGCCTTGGGTCGGGAGTCTGAAACTAGCGTTGATGGATGGGGAGAGCCCTTGCATGAATAATGCAAACCCATCGAAAACACGGGCCCCATCTCGGCCACGCCAAATACAACAGCTGTTGGCGCCAACTGTCCAGGACAGAGCGAGCATCAAGAACTGAGAATTACTAGCGCCCCCAAACCAGCGCTGTAACGAGCTCCGGGACAGCAAGCGTGGAGGGGCGCCTTGAAATGGAAAGCGTCAGGTACACGAGGGCCTCGTCGTCCTCCAGCCCCGGCTGTGGGTGGCCAGGGCGCAGATCCCCGGGTCTTCTGGCGGGATCAAGTGATGCTGCGGCGGCTCAGGTGAACGTCAGCGCTAATCCTGGCAGGTACTAATAGCCTAATTCCACCTCAAAGAGTACGACGTCTCCGCCAAGGAGGCTGCACGTGCCCCGGGGCGGGCAGCGCGCGCAGATCCCACCTGAGTGCGAGGTGACAGGAATGCGCCTGGAGGCGCTGTCAGCATTGAGGGCGCTGTGGAAGCCGCCGCGCACGGCGGCGGCTGCCACGGGTTAGTCCCGGGAGCTCAGAGGATCAGACAAGACTGAAGTCCTTTGGAGAAGTGAAAGGGTGAGAGTGGAGCAGCGCCCAATGCCTCGCTACCGCATGAAGGACTTCCACAGAGGGATCGAAGCGCCGAGGACCAGGCCCTGCTGCTAGGCTGCTACCCACCCATCATGTACACCAATGCATGGGGCTTTGTGCCCACGTGCACTGCATGCCCACGACGGTCACTCCTCTTAGCAGCACCATGTGCCACTACCAAGGAGACGTCTCTCTCCCCACAGGGGCCCAAAGGAATGAGGACTCCATAGCACGGGTTCAGGGCCTTCTGTATCCGCAGCCTTCCCAAAGTAAAGCAGCCACACCAGGCCAGGCCACCCAGCTAAAAAACCCAAGGTCGCCGGCTCCTTAGTACAAAGAAGAGGGCTACCAGGTGTCCTCAGGATCAAGCTGAAACACCCAGAGCAGGGCAGGACACCCACCTAAAAAACCCAAGATCATGCTGAAGCAACCACACCAGGCCTGGTCACCCCTTTATTACAAAGAACTGGGCTACCACCTGCCCTCAGCGCCAAGCTGAACCAACCACACCAGGCCAGGTCACCCAGCCAAAGAACCCAAGGTCGCCGGATCCTTATTACAAAGAAGAGGGCTACCAGCTGTCCTCAGGATCAAGCTGAAACATCCCCCGAGGCCCGATCACCCTTTATTACAGAGAACTGGGCTCCCACCTGCCCTCAGAGCCAAGCTGAAACAACCACACCAGACCCGGTCACTCTACATTACAGAGAACTGGGCTCCCACCTGCCCTCAGAGACAAGCTGAAACACCCACACCAGGCCCGGTCACTCTATATTACAGAGAACTGGGCGCCCACCTGCCCTCAGAGCCAAGCTGAAACACCCACAACCGGCCCGGTCACTCTATATTACAGAGAACCAGGCTCCCACCTGCACTCAGGATCATGCTGAAACACCCCCACCAGGCCAGGTCACCCTTTATTACACAGAACTCGGCTCCCACCTGCCCTCAGAGCCAAGCTGAAGCAACCACACCAGGCCAGGTCACTCTATAATACAGAGAACTAGACTCCCACCTGCCCTCAGGGTCATGCTGAAACACCCACACCAGGCCAGGTCACCCTTTATTACACAGAACTGGGCTCCCACCTGCCCTCAGAGCCAAGCTGAAACACCCACACCAGGCCCGGTCACTCTATATTACAGAGAACTGGGCGCTCACCTGCCCTCAGAGCCAAGCTGAAACACCCACACCAGGCCAGGTCACTCTATATTACAGAGAACCGGGCTCCCACCTGCCCTCAGTGCCAAGCTGAAACACCCACACCAGGCCCGGTCACTCTATATTACAGAGAACCAGGCTCCCACCTGCACTCAGGATCATGCTGAAACACCCCCACCAGGCCAGGTCACCCTTTATTACACAGAACTGGGCTCCCACCTGCACTCAGGATCATGCTGAAACACCCCCACCAGGCCAGGTCACCCTTTATTACACAGAACTTGGCTCCCACCTGCCCTCAGAGCCAAGCTGAAGCAACCACACCAGGCCAGGTCACTCTATAATACAGAGAACTGGACTCCCACCTGCCCTCAGGCAAATGCTGAAACACCCACACCAGGCCAGGTCACCCTTTATTACACAGAAGTGGGCTCCCACCTGCCCTCAGAGCCAAGCTGAAACACCCACACCAGGCCAGGTCACTCTATATTACAGAGAACTGGGCGCCCACCTGCCCTCAGAGCCAAGCTGAAACACCCACACCAGGCCAGGTCACTCTATATTACAGAGAACCAGGCTCCAACCTGCACTCAGGATCATGCTGAAACACCCCCACCAGGCCAGGTCACCCTTTATTACACAGAACTGGGCTCCCACCTGCACCCAGGATCATGCTGAAACACTCCCACCAGGCCAGGTCACCCTTTATTACACAGATCTGGGCTCCCACCTGCCCTCAGAGCCAAGCTGAAGCAACCACACCAGGCCAGGTCACTCTATAATACAGAGAACTGGACTCCCACCTGCCCTCAGCATCATGCTGAAACACCCACACCAGGCCAGGTCAGCCTTATTACACAGAACTGGGCTCCCACCTGCCCTCAGAGCCAAGCTGAAACACCCACACCAGGCCAGGTCACCCTTTATTACACAGAATTGGGCTCCCACCTGCCCTCAGGATGATGCTGAAACACCCACACCAGGCCCCGTTACTCTATATTACAGAGACCTGGGCTCCCACCTGCCCTCAGGATCATGCTGGAACACCCACACCAGGCCAGGCCACTCTATATTACAGAGAATTGGGCTCCCACCTGCCCTCAGCAGGCCAGGTCACCCTTTCCACAGGAGACTTGGCACACTTTTACACCAAACGTCAAACCGCCGCTTATTACAATGAACTGGGCTCCCACCTGCCCTCAGGATCATGCTAAAACACCCACACCAGGCCAGGTCACTCTATATTACACAGAACTGGGCTCCCACCTGCCCTCAGAGCCAAGCTGAAGCAACCACACCAGGCCTGGCCATTCGTTACTACACAGAACTGTGCTCCCACCTGCCCTCAGGATCATGCTGAAACACCCACACCAGGCCTGGTCACTCTATATTATACACAAAGACAATAGGAACTGGGGGTCTTATAACAGACAGCACAAAAGTAACAGGTGAAAAATAGACTATAGTGCAACAGACCAAATCAAACCTGGCCACGAGCAGAGCATGGATTACCATCAATCTTACTCGAAATACAGAGCGAATGGTGAGAGAAAGATGACTCTCATGATCAGTAATATCATTTGGTGATCCAACTGTTTGGCAGAGGTGTGTCCCGTGATCATAGGGACTGCCTCGCTAGTTTGAAGCTCTGTTGTTGTCTCAGGCTGGTAAGTATTAGCCAGCAACACATGGGATGTGTGCAATTGTGAGAAACAAGGATCGTGATCCTATAATGTGCAGTGCAGAAAATCAAGGAAGTGAGAATAAAAAAGGTTGTGTAGAGAGGACAAAACTTAATGTGCCGGGTTCTCCACGCACCTTATTAAAAGGGTGTAACAAGTTAAAGCAGTACTAACAAGTGACTACTATGTAGAGGTCAACATGTTGAACCCGGCACATTAAGTTTTGTCCTCTCTACACAACCTTTTTTATTCTCACTTCCTTGATTTTCTGCACTGCACATTATAGGATCACGATCCTTGTTTCTCACAATTGCACACATCCCATGTGTTGCTGGCTAATACTTACCAGCCTGAGACAACAACAGAGCTTCAAACTAGCGAGGCAGTCCCTATGATCACGGGACACACCTCTGCCAAACAGTTAGATCACCAAATGATATTACTGATCATGAGAGTCATCTTTCTCTCACCATTCGCTCTGTATTTCGAGTAAGATTGATGGTAATCCATGCTCTGCTCGTGGCCAGGTTTGATTTGGTCTGTTGCACTATAGTCTATTTTTCACCTGTTACTTTTGTGCTGTCTGTTATAAGACCCCCAGTTCCTATTGTCTTTGTGCATAAGTTATTATTAGGGGAGTGGGACTTGGGCAGGTCTATAAAATATTCCCTTAGACCCTTCTTTTCACGTAGTTTATTGACACTCTATATTATAGACAACTGGGCTCCGGCCTGCCCTCAGGATCATGCTGAAACACCCACACCAGGCCAGGTCACCCTTTATTACACAGAACTGGGCTCCCACCTGCCCTCAGAGCCAAGCTGAAGCAACCACACCAGGCCTGGCCATTCTTTACTACACAGAACTGGGCTCCCACCTGCCCTCAGGATCATGCTGAAACACCCACACCAGGCCTGGTCACCCTTTCCAAGAGGTCACCTCCCTAATCTAACACATTATACATTCACACATTTTCTTTGCGTATGCAGTCCAAGCACGATGCGGGACAGAAACCAAAACTTTAGATAGTGGTGTGCGCAGGTGGATAATTTTCTCACCAGAGGAGTGCAAAATGTCCTTGATAGGAGCTTCGAGAAGCGGAGCTAGCTCGACGAAGATTAGGCCAAATGGTTCAATTTAACATAGGTATGTAAAATGCAACGGGCTAAACACTGGGTTTAGTAAATATGGCATATGTCAATAAAAACGCATGGAATCGCACTTTTAAGGGCAAGATATCCATCCACTCTGCTTAGTCTCGGCTGGAAACAGCCCCAGGTCCACCTGGGGCCATGGTTTCCTCCAGCTAAACCCCACAAGCTCATCCTGTGTGCTGATAAGGCTCGAGCCCATTAGGGCTCCCTATTCCTCTCCTGATAAGCAGCCTTGGGCCCATCCACAATGGCAGTTCCTTGCAGCGATTCCCCTTTAGGCTCATCCAGCCTGTCCATTTCTAAGATAAGGACCCCAACATCATCCTGTCTACAGATAAAGATCCCTTAGGTCGTAAAATATGGCCACCAAGTCTACCCAGGCTACACAAGTGTCCTCAGATAATGACTCCAATCTCATGCTGTATGCAGAGAAGGCTTAAACCCCCATCCTGTCTGACCAAATCTCTGCAGATACACATCACAGAGGTCTTCCTAGCTGCAGATAAGTCCCCCAAGCCCACTCAGCCTACTCAGTCTGCCCATTTCTGTGCAATTAAGTACCCCGAGGGCATCCCATCTTCAGATAAAGACCCCAAGCCCAGCATCTCTGCAGATACGCCCCCAATATCACCAAGCTTGCCAAATTCTCTGCAGCTAAAGAACCCCAGGTTCATGCTGACTGTAGACAAGGCCCAATCCCATTTTGTCTGCCCAATTCTCTATAATGGTCCTCCCTAAGCCCATCCTCTTGGCAGATATGGCTCAAATATCATCCCAGCTGCCCAATTCTCAGCAGATAAAGAACACCAAGACCACCCTATTAGCTAGCAAGGCCTCTCCCTTCATGAGCAGCTCCTGATAGGTTTCCCGTACATTGCAACTTTGGCCAGCGTCAAGTATTAAGAATCACGTTTCACCAAATGCAAGACTCTTTAATTTAGAAACATACATGGATTGCAAAATTGTCTTTGATAAAGACACTGAACTCTGCCCTACAATTTTCTTTGGTCTATTGTTTTAATGGGTAGGGTAATCTTTTTTTCAGGACGCCCGAGTACTCAGATAATTCCCATTAACAAGGAATGGCCACTCCTAGGACTCTCATCCATTCCTCTCTACACCTTAGCCAGCATGCCTGTCCAATTCTCTATAAAGATCTCCACCAAGAACATCTAGTCTGCAGATTTTACCCCATGTAGTCTATCAAAGTTCTAGGCAGATAAAGCTCCCAAGCTCACTTTATTGGCAGAAATGGCCATTCATCCCAACCAGTCTGACCAATTCTCTGCAGATAGGGACCACAGGCACATCTGTCTGCACTTAAGGCCGCATCTCCATCAAGTCTACCCAAGTCTCTGCAGATAATATCTACAAGCACATCCTGCCTGCAGATAAGACACATCCGCATCAAGTCTACCCAAGTCTCTGCAGATAAGAGCTACTAGCACAACCTGCCTGCAGATAAGACACATCCCCATCAAGTCTACCCAAGTCTCTGCAGATAGGGACCACAAGCACATCCTGCCTGCAGATAAGCCCCTTCCCCATAAAATCTACCCAAGTCTCTGCAGAGAGGGACCACAAGCACATCCTGCCTGCAGATAAGCCCCGCCCCCATCAAGTCTCTGCAGATAAGAGCTACAAGCACATTCTGCTTTCAGATAAGGCTGCATCTCCATCAAGTCTGACCAAGTCTCGCAGATAAGAAATACAAGCACATCCTGCCTGCAGATAAGGCCGCATCTAAATCAAATCTGACCAGGTCTCGCAGATAAGAACTACAAGCACATCCTGCCTGAAGATAAGGCTGCATCTCCATCAAGTCTACCCAAGTCTCTGCAGAGAACTACAAGCACATCCTGCCTGCAGATAAGGCCGCATCTCCATCAAGTCTACCCAAGTCTCTGCAGATAAGAACCACAAGCACATCCTGCCTGCAGATAAGCCCCGCCCCCATCAAGTCTACCCAAGTCTTGCAGATAAGAACCACAAGCACATCCTGCCTGCAGATAAGCCCGCCCCCATCAAGTCTACCCAAGTCTCTGCAGATAAGAAACACATCCTGTCTGCAGATTAGCCCTATCTCCATCAAGTCTTCCCAAGTCTCACAGATAAGAACTACAAGCTCATCCTGCCTGCAGATAAGGCCACATCTCCATCAAGTCTACCCAAGTCTCTGAAGATAAGAACCACAAGCACATCCTGCCTGCAGATAAGGCCACATCTCCATCAAGTCTACCCAAGTCTCTGCAGATAAGAACCACAAGCACATCCTGCCTGCAGATAAGGCCACATCTCCATCAAGTCTACCCAAGTCTCTGCAGATAAGAACCACAAGCACACCCTGCCTGTAGATAAGGCCACATCTCCATCAAGTCTACCCAAGTCTCGAAGATGAGAACTACAAGCACATCCTGCCTGCAGATAAGGCTGCATCTCTATCAAGTCTACCCAAGTCTCGCAGATAAGAACTACACGCACATCCTGCCTGAAGATAAGCCCTATCAAGTCTACCCATGTCTCTGCAGATAAGACCTACAAGCACAGCCTGCCTACAGATAAGGCTGCATCTCCATCAAGTCTACCCAAGTATCGCAGATAAGAACCACAAGTGTTCACTGACATAATATCGATGACAAAAATATCAATGATAAAAATATCAATGACAAAAATATCAATGACAAAAATATCGACTCCCTATACTTAAACAGGTAAGTACAAAAATATCGAATCAAAAAAAATCGAAGTAAAAAATATAGATGTGAAAAATATTGATTTAAAAAAATACATAAAATAGAATAACATATATTAAATATTTTTTAACAAAAATTACATTTAATATACATTTTAACTAAATATAACAAACTTAATTGATAAAAATATGAACACAAACATAATAATTCACATATATTTAACTATTATCTTTTTTTAATTTTTAAACTTTAAAATTATATAAAAATAAAATACACATTAATAATTTAACATAAAACATTCAATAATAAATTAAAAACATTAAATTATAAAAAATAAAAAAAACTTATATTTCGCAATACTTTAAATGCAACAGTAGGGAAAATGTAGGATAGCAAAATAATTAAATGTACTATTCCTACTCCAGTGAGTGCAACAGTAAGGAAAGTGTTGGATAGCAAAGGGGCAACATTTACTATTCCCACTCCAAATAGTGCAACAGTAGGGAAAGTGTTGCATAGCGGAGGGGTAAAAAACTACTATTCCCACTCCAGTGAGTGCACAAGTAGGGAAGTGTTGGATAGCGAAGGAATTCAATTTACTATTCCAACACCAGTGAGTCCAACAGTAGGGAAAGTGTTAGTGGAGGGGTAAAAATTACTATTCCCACTCCAGTGAGTGCAACAGTCGCGAAAGTGTTGGATAGCAGAGGGGTAAAAATTACTAATCCCACTCCAGTGAGTGCAACAGTAGGGAAAGTATTGGATAGCACAGGGGTAAAAATTACTATTCCCACTCCAGTGAGTGCAACAGTAGGGAAAGTGCTGGATAGCGGAGGGGTAAAAATTACTATTCCCACTCCAGTGAGTGCAAAAGTAAGGAAAGTGTTGGATAGCGGAGGGATACAAATTACTATTCCCACTCAAGTGAGTGAAACAGTAGGGAAAGTATTGGATAGCAAAAAAAAGAAATACTAACAACATTCGAACAATAGAATTTAAAAAAAAACAAAAATAAATATTAAATAAATATACTATTAAATATAGTGAACACATAAAAAGAACACAGTTTATGATATAAATTACATATAGCAAAAAGCTACAAATATATAAAATAAAGTAATAAATATATTTATAAACAATAAATATTTAAAAGGAGCAAATAGTAAACCAAAAATTATTTAAAACATGAATGTATTTCTTTTATTTCCTACCCTATAACACTACACCAATAAAAAGCAACTTCAAAAGTTTTATTGACATATATTTCCATAATTAACAATTAATAATCAATTAAAAAACAAATTATTCATAAAGAAATATTAAACATTCATTAAATACACATGCTTTAACACTAATATCCACAACACACACCTAAACTTAATTACACAATAACCATAATTAATTTCTAATTAATTAAAATTATCTAATTATTAATTCATCAATTAAAAATAACTTACTTCCCACCCTTTCCTTCTATAAACACACACCTAAAACTAATGACACAATTACCATAGTTAATTGCCAATTAATCAACAAATTATTAATTCATAATAAACTACTTTACACATTTAACACTAACATCTCAATTAAACAATTAATGAATAAAAAATATTCAATACATTTCATATAATTAAATTACTTCCCTCCCTATTCCCCTATAGACCCACAACCCGCTACAGAACAAAAAATGCAAAATTGAAATAAAAAAAATAAATAACTACAAAAGTTTTAACACATATTAAAAATACAAACAATTCTTATACAAAAAAACATACATCACATGCATATATGTATTCTGTGCCCATTTGGTCAGTTTTCCGTCTTGTGCCTTCACTTTTCAGTATCTATTGTATTTTGTGCTTATACTGTCCCTCCCCGCCCCCCTCTTCTCTTCTGTACCCCATTCTCCCGCCTGCCCCCTCGCTGCCCCGCTCCCGCCTCCTAACTGCTCCTCCCTCCCTCGACGCCTTAAATGGCGGCCGCTGCGCGACAATAAGAGCGACCCCTGACCCTACTTGCAGGCCAGGTTGCTCCCCTACGGCCGCACAGCTCCACCTGTGTGTCAGCCCCTCGCTGCCGCTCCTGAGCGTGGGTTCGCTCCTGCTGCCTGTCACTGTGCCCATTGGTTAGTTCTCCGTCTTGTGCCTTCTATTTTTTGTATTTATTGTATTCTGTGCCCATTTGGTCAGTTTTCCGTCTTGTGCCTTCACTCTTCAGTATCTATTGTATTTTGTGCTTATACTGTCCCCCTGCCCCCCTCTTCTCTTCTGTACCCCGTTCTCCCGCCGCTGCTCTCCTGTGGCCCGCCCCCTCACCGCCCTGCTCCCGCCTCCCAGCTGCGCCTCCCTCCCCGCCTTAAATGGAGGCCGCTGCGCGACAGTAAGAGCGATCCCTGACCCTGCTTGCAGGCCAGGTCGCTCCCCTACTGCCGCACAGCTCCACCTGTGTGTCAGCCCCTCGCTGCCGCTCCTGAGCGTGGGTTCGCTCCTGCTGCCTGTCACTGTGCCCATTGGTTAGTTCTCCGTCTTGTGCCTTCTATTTTCTGTATTTATTGTATTCTGTGCCCATTTGGTCAGTTTTCCGTCTTGTGCCTTCACTTTTCAGTATCTATTGTATTTTGTGCTTATACTGTCCCCCCCCCCCCCACCCCCACCCCCCTCTTCTCTTCTGTACCCCATTCTCCTGCCGCTGCTCCACTGCGGCCCCGCCCCATCGCCGCCCGGCTCCCGCCTCCCAGTTGCTCCTCCCTTCCTCCCCGCCTTAAATGGCGGCCGCTGGGCGGCCGCGCTGCTGGCGCGCCAGATGCGCGCCAGAGGCAAGCCCATCTGCGCCCGTCCGCACCTGGACTGCGCCCAGCACCAGAACCCCTGGACCCCGCGCACGCCACAATGCCAGACTCCGATACGATGCCAACACCCTCCACGTGCTCAACACCACCCGAGACCACCGCTGTTTAAAGGCCGCCCTGAAACGCACCCACGGACCCTTCTCCTGCTACACCTGCAACTTCACCTGCGACAGAACCACCAAACCTCCAAGGACCGGACCGAACCACCTTCGCTGCATACTCCTCAACACCCGCTCCGCACGCAAACACGCCATCGAGCTCTGGGACCTGCTCGACACCTCCGCCCCAGATGTCGCCTTCCTGAAAGAGACCTGGTGGAACGACTCCTCGGCACCCGACATCGCCATAGCCATCCCGGACGGCTACAAGATCACCCGCAGGGACCGCGCCAACGGAATTGGAGGAGGCCTAGCCATCGTCCACAAGTCCACCCTCCAGGTCTACACCCACGCAGACGACACCCTCAACACCGCCGAACACCTGCACTTCCGGATCCACACCGAACCAAACACCACCCTCAGAGGAACACTCATCTACAGACCCTCCGGACCTCGGGCTTTGTTCAGCGACTCCATCGCAGACCTCGCCAGCACCCACGCACTCGCCTCCACGGACTACATCCTCCTCGGGGACCTGATTTTCCACCTTGAGAACAACAACAACGCCAACTCCGCCACCCTGACCGACAGCCTCGCCAACCTCGGCCTCAGACAACTAGTCACCGAACCCACCCACGCCGCCGGCCACACGCTTGACCCCGTCTTCTCCACAAGCACCCACGTCACCTTCAACCACACCACCGAACTCCACTGGACCGACCACCACTGCATCCATTTCACCTTCAAGGAACAAACCACGCACCACCGCACCCAACAACTGCCTCGCCGCAACTGGAGCAAAGTCACTGAAGACTAGCTGACCCACACCCTCGCCCAGAAACCACCCACCGACCCAGACGCCGCCGCTCGCAACCTCAGACAGTGGATCGATGACTGCGCCAACACCCTCGCCCCGCTCAAGAAACCCTCCAACAGCCACACAAGCAAGAAAGCCACCTGGTTCACTGAAGAGCTACAGACCTCCAAACGTACATGCCGGATCGCACACCGGACAGCCACGCAGCCCACAAGAACGCCACCCGCAGACATCACCAACTCATCAGAACAGCCAAGAGATCTTCCTTCAAAACCCGCCTGGACAACAACGCACACAACAGCAAAGAGCTATTCAGCATAGTGAAGGAACTCTCCAACCCCAGCGCCAACACCAACGACATCCCACCCTCGCAAGATCTGTGCGACTCACTGGCAACCTTCTTCCATCGCAAGATCACTGACATCCACGACAGCTTCAACACCTCGGCTGCCCAGACTACGGCAGACCCCCCCCCCCGCGAACACCACCTGCACCAACCGGCTGACCTCCTGGTCCTACGTCAACGACGACGAGACACGCAAGGGCATGAACTCCATCCACTCAAGATCACAGTCAGACCCCTGCCCACACCACTTATTCAACAAAGCAGACGCAACCATCGCACCCCAACTACGGAAGGTCATCAACATCTCCTTCGAGACAGCGACATTCCCGGAAAGCTGGAAGCACGCCGAAATCAACGCCCTCCTCAAGAAGCCCAAGGCAGACCCCAAGGACCTCAAGAACTTCAGGCCCATCTCCCTGCTCCCTTTCCCGGCGAAGGTCATCGAGAAAATCGCCAACATGCAACTGATCCGTCACCTCGAGGACAACAACATCTTAGACCCGTCTAAGTCCAGATTCAGACGAAACCACAGCACCGAGACAGCCCTCATCGCCGCCACAGACGACATCAGGCGCCAACTAGACAACGGCGAAACATCAGCCCTCATCCTCCTGGACCTGTCAGCCGCCTTCGACACGGTCTGCCACCGCACACAAAGGACACGCCTCTAAGAAGCCGGAATCCAGGAGAAGGCCCTGGACTGGACCACGTCCTTCCTCTCCGGCAGAACCCAAAGAGTCCGCCTCCCACCCTTCCGATCCGAAGCCACCGACATTATCTGCGGTGTACCCCAGGGCTCATCCCTCAGCCCGACCCTGTTCAACGTCTACATGGCCCCCCTCGCACAAGTGGCCCGCCAGCACGACCTGAACATCATCTCCTACGCCGACGACACCCAGCTCATCCTCTCCCTCACCAAGGACCCGCACACCACCAAAACCAACCTCCACGAGGGAAAGAAGGCCGTCGCCGAGTGGATGTGGAGCAGCTGTCTGAAACTGAACTCGGACAAGATGGAGGTCCTCATTCTCAGCCCCACCCCCTCTGCCTGGGATGACTCCTGGTGGCCGACCACACTAGGAACAGCACCGACACCCACGGACCACGCACGTAACCTAGGAATTATCCTCGACTCCTCCCTCTCCATGTCGAAGCAGGCCATCTCCTCCTCCTGCTACAACACCCTCCGCATGCCCTGCAGGATCTACAAGTGGATCCCGACCGAAACCAGAAGAACGGTGACCCAAGCCCTCGACAGCAGCAGGCTGGACTACGGCAACGCACTCTACGCAGGAATCCCGGCCAAACACCTACGACGACTACAACGCATCCAAAACGCCTCCGCCCGCCTGATCCTTAACATCCCTAGTCGCAGCCGCATCACCCTCCACCTAAGAGACCTGCACTGGCTCCCTGTCAACAAGAGGATCACCTTCAAGCTCCTCACCCACGCACACAAAGCACTCCACAACACTGGACCAGCCTACCTGAACAGCAGACTCAGCTTCTACACCCCCAACCGCCAGCTCCGCTCCGCCAGCCTCGCCCTCGCCGCCGTCCCGCTCATCCAACGAACGACCTCCGGTGACAGATCCTTCTCCTTCCTCGCTGCCAAGACCTGGAACACCCTCCCTACCCATCTGCGGCAGACCCAAGACCTGCTCACCTTCAGAAAAGTCCTCAAGACCTGGCTTTTTGAGCAGTAGCAGCACCCCCCTCCCCTCAGCGCCTTGAGACCCTCACGGGTAAGTAGTGCGCTTTACAAGTTACTGATTGATTGATTGATTATAAAATATATACTAAAATACATAACATTAATAAAAATAAAAAATAAATCAATACGTTTAACTATATTTTTACAAACAATATTTAACACTTCGATATTTTAAACATCGATATTACTTACCTAAAATCAATTTTCTTGACCACGATATTTTGTCTGTCGATATTTCTGACCCATTATATTTTTACCTAGATATTTGTGCAAGTCAATATTTTTACATCAATATTCTTTCTCTGCACCACCACAAGCACACCCTGCTAGCAGATAATGCTGCATCTCCATCAAGTCTACCCAAGTCTCACAGATAAGAACTACAAGTACATCCTGCCTGCAGATAAGTCCCATCTCCATCAAGTCTACCCACGTCTCTGCAGATAAGAGCTACAAGCACATCCTGCCTGCAGATAAGGCCGCATCTCCATCAAGTCTACCCAAGTCTCGCAGATGAGAACTACAAGTACATCCTGCCTACAGATAAGGCTGCATCTCTATCACGTCTACCCAAGTCTCTGCAGATAAGAGCTACAAGCACATCCTGCTTGCAGATAAGGCCACATCTCCATCAAGTCTACCCAAGTCTCTGCAGATAAGAACCACAAGTACATCCTGCCTGCAGATAAGGCCGGATCTCCATCAAGTCTACCCAAGTCTCGCAGATGAGAACTACAAGTACACCCTGCCTGCAGATAAGGCCACATCTCCATCAAGTCTACCCAAGTCTCGCAGATGAGAACTACAAGTACATCCTGCCTGCAGATAAGGCCAGATCTCCATCAAGTCTACCCAAGTCTCACAGATAAGAACTACAAGTACATCCTGCCTGCAGATAAGCCCCATCTCCATCAAGTCTACCCACGTCTCTGCAGATAAGAGCTACAAGCACATCCTGCCTGCAGATAAGGCCGCATCTCCATCAAGTCTACCCAAGTCTCGCAGATGAGAACTATAAGTACATCCTGCCTGCAGATAAGGCTGCATCTCTATCACGTCTACCCAAGTCTCTGCAGATAAGAGCTACAAGCACATCCTGCCTGCAGATAAGGCCACATCTCCATCAAGTCTACCCAAGTCTCGCAGATGAGAACTACAAGTACATCCTGCCTGCAGATAATGCCGGATCTCCATCAAGTCTACCCAAGTCTCGCAGATGAGAACTACAAGTACATCCTGCCTGCAGATAAGGCTGCATCTCCATCAAGTCTACCCAAGTCTCTGCAGATAAGAGCTACAAGCACATCCTGCCTGCAGATAAGGCCACATCTCCATCAAGTGTACCCAAGTCTCGCAGATGAGAACTACAAGTACATCCTGCCTGCAGATAAGGCTGCATCTCCATCAAGTCTACCCAAGTCTCTGCAGATAAGAGCTACAAGCACATCCTGCTTGCAGATAAGGCTGCATCTCCATCAAGTCTAACCAAGTCTCTGCAGATAAGAACTACAAGCACATCCTGCTTGCAGATAAGGCGGCATCTCCATCAAGTCTACCCAAGTCTCTGCAGAGAAGAACCACAAGCACATCCTGCCTGCAGATTAGCCCCATCTCCATCAAGTCTACCTAAGTCTCGCAGATGAGAACTATAAGCACATCCTGCCTGCAGATAAGGCCGTATCTCCAGCAAGCCTACCCAAATATCTGCAGATAAGAACCACAAGCACATCCTGCCTGCAGATAAGGCTGCATCTCCATCAAGTCTACCCAAGTCTCGCAGATAGGAAGTACAAGCACATCCTGCCTGCAGAAAGGCCCCATCCAACCTACCCAGAAGGTAAGGATTGCAAGACTCCACTACTCGCCCTCTACCCTGCAAATAGGGCCCCTTGTCCAATTCGTATTTAGGATTCCTCTGGTGAGAATAACCTTGGGTGTATCCAATATGCTCATTAATCTACATTTAAGTTCACTGTAAGTGAGAGACAGACATGCAGTTACAGGATGGGGAACCAAAAGTTGCCTCAACATAACTCCTAGACATTTTCTCCCAAGTGAACCGGCTAAGAATACAGACCGTGTAGAGCTCTGACCTGAGGACACTCACTTGCTTCTATTTCTCTTCTGTGTCTAACTGCGAGGAGCAGAACGTACGTTCTAACTTCCATAGAGCATATAGAGAGGCCATGTACCCCATGCATATGAAACAGAGGTCTGAACACTAGAGAAACCAGAGAGACAGAACTGGAAAGAAACTGCAGTTATCCCTATGTGGTGAAAGCAAGTGGATCTCATGTGGCAGATATGGATGCCGACTCGCATAGCGGCATAAACTGATCGATCTCTGCGTGGGAATAAAGAGTTTGAGCTGTGGTCCGGCACCAGAGGTAGAACATGCTAGCGAGTGCCTGATACAGAGATCTGGTCTGGTCTACAAGTATCTGAATCCAAATCTCGATGGCTTTAACAAGCCGGCATTCCAAAAACATATTGACAGGAATAAAAAGACTTCCAAAATATTGCCCACACATAAAATTTGTATCTACAGAACTTTCGACCGGTTTTAAAGTACTAAATCCGGGCTAACTTGTTCTACCCATTTTGAAAGACTGGGTTAATTTACTATTCCATATCCAGCCCTGACAGGTTTGTAGAAATTGCTAATAATGGGTTTAAGTATATACTGGAACTGTAGAGCTATTTAAATATAGTCACTATTTTGACCATCTCCATTCATGGAGTTTATCTTTTCATACTCTACAGCTGAACGCAGCAACTTGAATTGTGATAGGTAGAAAAGGAAGAGAGGAAAAAACGTGCTTGGAAAAAACATGTGACCACCATACTGGGTCCAGAGCACGTCCCTGCTCATCTTGGCAGCAGAAATGAAATGATACTCCACGGTGCGGTAAACATGGGATCCAAGGCAAGAGCTGGGCGCAGATAGGACTGCGCATGCGTCTTTGGCCTCACTATTTTTCTTTCTAGCAACTTCCAGTACCCTCCAAAAGGTGTCACTGTCCGTGCACCTTCCAAGATGGACCTGGATGGAGGCATACAAGAGGGTTCCACAAGGAGATCTGATACCTACTTTACCAGCCCTTCAGGGAGCAGCGTCCCAGAAGCTGATGTCAGCTGTCCCTATTCTGGGCACCCTTTGAATGGCAGACCACACAGGAGACTTTGTGGCTTACATTCCAAACAGAGTAAGAGACACCTCAGACAGAGGTGAAGTAATCAGCACATTTGAACACTTTTTATCTGTCAGTGGTTATTGAATGCCTATTAATCCTGTTGCCTTTAGGGAGTCTCTTGGTTCTGCACCAGCTCTAGAAAGACTCCTCCTGACGGACTGCTCTAATGGGGCACATGCTGATGGAAAAAAGGGTGCAGCGCACTGCGGCTTGGAATCAAAATCCCCTAAACCTACGCAGAGCACTCACTCCAGGCTCCTAATGGAAGCAGAGGCAGGGGAAGACGCAGGCTGGAAAATGAAGAGGAGATCAGTTATGCAAACACATTACCAGTCACAGCTGCTGACATGCCCTTGGTTCAGTGAGCTCAGCTCAGGCAGGGAAGGCACAGGGTCCTGGGCCAAGTGCAAGGAGGTAGGATACGTACAGGTGCTGGAACGTGCACAGGGTGATAGGAAATGCACAGGGTGCTGGGACATGCACAGGATATACACCGGGTGATGGGGCATGCAAAGGTTGTTGGGACGTGCCCAGGGTGATAGGATATACACAGGGTGCTGGGAAGTGCACAGGATATACACAGGGTGCTGGGAAGTGCACAGAGTGATAGGATATACACAGGGTGCTAGGAAATGCACAGGATATACACAGGGTGCTAGGACGTGCAAAGGGTGCTGGGAAGTGCCCAGGGTGATAGAATATGTTCAAGGTGCTGGAACTGTACAGGGTGATAGGACACAGCTCAGGCGATAGATTTGCACAGGGTGTTGGAACATACGCAGGAATATAGCATATGGTTACTTGGAGGTGCTCAGGGGGATAGGATATGTGCAGGGTAATGAAAGTGTACAGGGAAATAAAACATGTGAAGGGTGCTAGAGCGTGTGGATGGCGATAGGATATGTCCGGCGCTGGGATATGTGCAGGGTGCTGGAGCGTTTGCAGGGCAACAGGATATTTGCAAGGTGCTCAACTGTGAAGGGAGATAGGACATGTGCAGGGTGGTGGAGCGTGTGCAGGGCGATAGGATATGTGCAGGGTGCTGGAGCGTGTGCAGGGCGATAGGATATGTGCAGGGTGCTGGAGCGTGTACAGGGCGACAGGATATGTGCAGGGTGCTCAAACTGTGAAGGGAGATGGGACATGTAGAGGGTGCTGGAGCGTGTGCTAGGCGATAGGATATGTGCAGGGTGCTGGAGTGTGTGCAGGGCGATAGGATATGTGCAAGGTGCTGGAGTGTGTGCTGGGCGATAGGATATGTGCAGGGTGCTGGAGTGTTTGCAGGGCGATAGGATATGTGCTGGGGCGTGTGCAGGGCGATAGGATATGTGCAGGGTGCTGAAAGTGTACAGAGGGATAGGATATGTGCCGGGTGCTGGAGTGTTTGCAGGGCGATAGGATATGTGCAGGGTGCTGGAGTGTGTGCAGGGCGATAGGATATGTGCAGGGTGCTGGAGTGTGTGCAGGGCGATAGGATATGTGCAGGGTGCTGGGGCGTGTGCAGGGCGATAGGATATGTGCAGGGTGCTGAAAGTGTGCAGGGCGATAGGATATGTGCAGGGTGCTGAAAGTGTGCAGGGAGATAGGATATGTGCAGGGTGCTGAAAGTATGCAGGAAGAAAGCACATGTGCAGGGTGCTGGAGCGTGTGCAGGGCGATAGGATATGTGCTGGGTGCTGAAAGTGTACAGGGGGATAGGATATGTGCTGGGTGCTGTAAGTGTGCAGGGAGATAGGACATGTGCAGGGTGCTGGGGCGTGTGCAGGGCGACAGGATATTTGTAGGGTGCTTAAAGTGTGCAGGGAAATAGGACATGTGCAGGGTGCTGGAGCGTGTGCAGGGCGACAGGATATTTGCAGGGTGCTGAAAGTGTGCAGGGAGATAGGACATGTGCAGCGTGCTGAAGCGTGTGCAGGGCGATAGGATATGTGTAGGGTGCTGAAAGTGTGCAGGGAAATGGGACATGTGCAGGATGTTGGAGCGTGTGCAGGGTGACAGGGGATATGCAGGGTGCTGGGGCATGCATGTAAGCTGTTCTGGGAAATGCAGAGGTTGCTGGTAGGTCCTCAGGGGGATGTGTGGGGTGCTTAAAGTGTGCAGGGTCACAGGACATGGGCAGGCTGCTGGGGCTTGCGCACGTTGACAGGATATGTGCTGGGGAAGTGTGTAGGGGAAGCACACTTGCACATGGTTAGCCAGTCCATGAGGTGGGTCTCACAGAGTCTCCAGTGTACATACAATCGTAGCCAATAGAGAGAGACTTATTGAAAAGTAAAAATCACTTGCACCCCAAAGCAGAGGGTATGGCCAAGGGGAGTTCTGGGAGGGGGTATGTTGGAGGAGTGAGGCGGTTGGGTGTGTGTGTGTCAGTACCAACTTAATCGATGTTGCTATTGCTAGAAAATGCCTCGCTTACAAGGTCACCCCCACTTTTCGCTGAATTTTGTTGCTGGGTTTTAGGCTCGGGACACTGATGTCCAGTGCCCAGTATATGTTCTCTGCCATCCAAGACATATAGAAATTGGCTAATCCCTCGTTGGCTTATTTAACTTTCTTATAAGGCCATAGTATATTGTGCAGAAAATACATCTATGGCATGGAAAGTTAAAGGTCAACTTTGGATCACAGCCCTTCTTGTGGCACCCACTAATGAGGCAAGCAAAACAAGGCTTCAGGCCTATCAGTGTACCCTGTCTGCTGCAGTTTATACCTGTAGCCAGTCAATCTGTCAAAATAACCCTGGTGACAGGGTTAGACGCGATGTAGGAGAAGGTTTCACCACCGGATATGGTTTTCTGTATATGTAAGTAGGAGTCCGGACAAGTGGAGGTGGCTGGAAGTTTTGCGAAAAGCAGATGAGATTGTTTAAGTATGCAGGGCCAGTGTTGTATAGCGCCTTGAAAGTGTGGGCGAGGAGTTTGAATTGTGCTCGTTTGTTCATGGCGAGCCAGTGGAGCTCCTTCCGGTGCGATGTGATGCGAGTGGGAAGTGAGAGGTTGAGAGTGATTCTGGCCGCCGAGTTCCATATGGTCTGCAGGCATCTGATCCGGTATCAACAAAAAAAACCTGAACAGAGGGTGTTTCCGGTCTCCAGATTGCTAGTGAGAAGGGGGTGCATGACCATTTTACGGGTGCTGCTTGGGAGCCATTTGGAAATCTTCCTCATCTTTAGGGTATGCAAGCATGAAGTGGTGACGGCATTGTCTTGGGCGGTCATGTTAAGTGTGCAGTCAATGATGATCCAGAGGTTCTTGGAGTTGATGGTGGGGGTGGATGTCGGTCCTAGCTCTGTTGCCTACCCGGTGGAGTCCCACGATGATGTGCTCTTCGCAAAGATCACAATTTCAGTCTTGTCGGTGTTCATCTTTTGACAGTTGTTCTTCATCCAGTCAGCAATTTCAATCATTCAGGCATTGAACTTGATGCGGATACAAGGAATCTTGTCTGTGAGGGAGAGAAAGAGTTGCATGTCATGGACGTTGATATCATGAGAGCGGATGATGCTGGCTAGAGGGATCATGTATGCGTTGAAGAGGGTCAGACTCAGGGAGGATCCTTGAGCAACTTGACAGATGAGGTTGCAGGAGTTCGAAGTGTATGCTGCCAGGCTAACTGACCGGGTCCTTCCAGTCTGGATGGAGCACGTCCATCAGAGTTCTTGTCCTTGGATTCAAATGTCATGTAGGCATTGGATGGGGATTGGGTAGGAGGCTGTATCAAATGCTAAGGAGAGGTCCAATATGATGAGGGCTGCCAAGACACATCTTGCCAGAATCATGTGGATGTCTTACATAGCAGCGATGAGAGCAGTTTCTGTACTGCGCTTGGGTCTGAAACCTGACTGAGTGGTGTTGAGGAGTTGGTGGTCTTTGAAGTATTCAGTGAGGTGTTTGTTGATGATTTGCTCGGAGACCTTGGCCAGGAATAGTAGCAGGGATATCAGTCTGTAGTTTGCGAGCGTTGAAGGGTCTGTAGAGGGTTTCTTCAGCAATGGGATGGCAGTTGTGTGTTTTCAAGCATCTGGAAAGGTCGCAGAAGAGGAGGCGGCATTCAGAATGGTGTGACGATGGCACTTGATAAGTTCCAGCCCTCTGGAGTAGGTGTGGTGGAAAAAGGGGTTGATGGGGCCCCGGAGTGGATGGACTTCATGGTGGCAGTGGCTTCTTCTGGGGTGATGACAGGCCATGTGCTTAGCATTGGTTCTTTAGATAAGATCAGGAGTAGTTTGGCGAGGTATGTTGGGTCCGGTTGTGGGCAGAAGTTGCTGAAAATGACAGTGACTTTGTTGTTGAAGAATTGAGACTGTTTCAGAGGTTCTGTGAGGGGAGTTCGAGTTGGAGGCCGCCGATGGCGAGGTGAAATCTTTCATAATGGCGATCATTTCTTTGCTTCTGCTGCTACTGGCATCAATGCGGTCCGTAAGAGTGGTGCGTTTGGTGGTCTAGATCATTTGGTGGGAGTGTCTCTGGACGGATTTGAATGTGCTCCTGTCTGCGTTGTCCTGGTTCATTCTCCATTAACGCTCTAGTTGTTTGCAGTGTGTTTCATCAGTCTCAGTCCCTCCATGTACCAACTGGCTTGGGGTTTAGATCTAGTTTAATTGCTGTGTTTGTGGGGGGTCCACGGAGTCGGCACATTAGGTGATCAATTATTGAACTTCTTGATGGCTTTGAGGAGGCTGTTGCTGTGTTTGGGTCAGTGGTTGTTGAGAGAAAAGTTCAGGTCCTTGTCAGTGATGCTGTTCCAGGGTCAGCAGGTGGTGCATGTGCACTGGACCAGGACAGAGATGCTGAACTAAGTGAGAGTGTGGTCTGTCCAGTTGGTAAAAATAGGGTCCAGTAAGTGTCCAGGGACATGGGTAGGTCCCTTAACTCATTGGGCGAGGCCTTTGCTTCCAAAGCATCAATGAGTGCTCTTGACTTGGGGTCGGCGTGGGCTTCCAGGTGGAAGTTCATGTCTCTGAGTAGGATGCAATTGCTTGCATCGATGGTGTGTGGTGCGAAGAAGTCTGAGATGGTGTTGGTGGTTCAAAGGTTAAATGGTCACCTTTCAGCTACCGATCACTATATTCAGGTGTTGAAAAATGTATTTAAGTTTGATAAATACTCTTTCTAATGTATACTCTTTCCAACTGCAAATTCCTCATCTTGTGTATATTCCCTGGTGCCAGACTGGGTCCGGAACTCAAAAAGAGGTGCTCCTGTGCACTGGCAGGTAGCGTTGTGAAGCTCAGTGCCAACTTCGTTCCACTGCTTAAGTGATGAACGGAGCTACATATAAGTGCCACCCATGCAAACCGATGCCATTTTCTTCATAAGCCTGTCCACGTACTCAGATGCAGAGCCCACAATAGGATGAAAGCCTCCGATCTACTTTGGCACAAGGAAATATTGGGAATAAAATCCAGTCCGCACTTCTGAGGCAGACATTCTCTCAATTACTCATTTGGCCAAAAAGGCCTGCACCTCCTTACGCAAAATGGACAATTGGTCCTCTTAAGGCCGCTCTGATGCAGGTGGAAGGTGCAATGGGACAAAAAGGAATGGCTGGGGTTAGCCCCGTTGGATAACGTAAAGGAGTCTCAACACTCAAACAAAATGTAATGATCTCTGGAGCGGGTGCTTAACTCACTGTGAGGAATGTGTAGCTGGATGAGTGGATAGATGAGTGAGGTACTGTAACACTCTCACGTAGGTGATACTCCACATCGCATCCTAAATGTCTTGCTGCTGTAACTCCTGCTATTAAATCCTCCAGTTGTTGCTGCTGCTATGCCTTTTAGATCGAACTGCTGACATTCAAATGCACATTTGCCAATGAACCTTACATCTCAAGGGATGAGTTCTTTCTGCACCAGTCCAAAACCCTCCCTACTTGTGGTGTGAACAGCGATAGAGGGAGCGATATGTACCTATTATGGTTTGTTTAAAGAAAGAAAATGGCAAAAAAGCCTTTATGCTGCTCTCCTGTTCCTACCCCACCATTGCCCCCCTCTGTCTCAGTGTCCCCCCTCTATTAGACATTCCATTCTCTCACACTCTACCTCTATCCATTCTCTCTTTTCTACCGTTTCCACTCCCTCATTCTTTCCTTTACTCTCTCCCTTTATGTGCACCTATTTTGGTTACAGTTCTCTCTCTTCCAATTTTCTCTTGTTTCACCTTCAATTGTCTTTCACCCTTATTGCCCTCATTCTCTTCATTCACACTTGTACCGTTACCCTCTTCTATCACAATGTAATATATTCTAAATATCTGTCACACACTTCTTATTCTTAACGCCTTTTCACCCCTCTGTCTTCCCTTTCTTTCTTACTTGTCTCTACTACATCAGTCTCCATCTGCACCAACTAGGGCCAGCACAAGAATGTCGCCACCCCAGTTCAAGGTACATTTTATTCTAACATTAATCTCAGCAATTGAGCCTCATTTGCTGTTTGTGCTGGAAATACCCCCCCCCCCCCCAACATCCCCCCCCCACGCTGGAGGCACCATACACATCCACCTAGTGCTCTCCTAAAGGGGCCCTGCTCCCAATCATGGGTGTCATAGGATTCTCTATTCTCACAGCTACTCTCTTGAACTCTTTATCAATCATCTCCTTCCTTTATTCAAGTGCGTGAGCCCAGGGCACGAGCCGGGGGTACACGGGGGTGGGCGCCGTCCACCCAATTTTTTCAATGGGTGGACGCCGTCCACCCACTATTTTCACAGGGTGGACGCCAAGAAGTTGGGCCCCACTGAATAGTGTGCTGAACTCGTCCTGGTGTCATTTCTGAACACCTGCACACATTCAGCAGCGCCTGCGCGTTGTCGGCTTTCGATCCGCAACAAGGTGCAGGTGTGGGATGGGACGGGGCTCTCTTCTTTCTGACTCATGCTAGGCCCATAACAAAGGCCGAATCTGAGGGCTCATCAGGTCTCCTTTTCTTAGAGTCTCCTGGCTGGGAGCAGTCAGGACCTCACACCTGATACAAATGCAGCAGAGGAGAAACAAAGGCTCACACCTTGTTAGCACTTCACGCATACTTTTAAAAAGGCAGCTTTTCACTTTGTTCAGTCCCTGGTTACAAGACATGCATGTGCAGTAAGAATGTCAGATGTGTTGGTCTTACACACTATTTGCACAAAATAAATAGCATTTATATAGTGCTTACTACCCCTGAGGAGGCGTTGTAATAATTTAAATATCACTATTTTTTCTTTTAAAGCACTAAGGCTAGAGGAAGCTTTACGCTGACAAAAGGCAACACTGTGTTATGTGTCGTCTACAAAACTTTGAATATTCGGCGTAAATCAGGAGGGTTTGCAAGTAAATTCGAAACGTGCTCAAATGCACTCATGATAGACCTGCTAAACATATATGTGCGGGCTTAAGATCTGATGTCACTTTCTGTGATATCACGCACCGCGATGTCACGTGCTGTGATGTCATTTGCATACTGATTAACTAGGCTAGTCTCCCCACTTCTTTTTTTAGGACTTGTGCCCTGCGTGAGCCTCACTCTTTCTCTTCTCAACCATCCACCTAGGTTTCGCCATCTCCCCTACTGTTCTCTTACTATGTTTCATTCAAACACTCCTTTGTGTCTACTCTGATAACCTGCTCCCTTCATACTTTCCACCTCCCTCAGGCTCACCACTCACACTCTCCTTCCTCTAGCAAACCCCGAGTACTTGCCCTTCTCACACTTGGTCTCCCCTAAACTGTGCCGCCTTCTGCTCATATCATTCTAAGCTCCCGCTTCTCAAAAGCGCGTTCACTGTCTTACCCTCTCCTTTGCACAGAAGAACACTTTAAGGAGCCTGTGCTTTCATGTTCCTGGAGTGCCACAAAATAAGCATTACCACAATGCCTGTACGAATGTGTCATGTTGTCAGTTTATTCCTGACACATACTTGACACTGTTTTTTCATCTCTCTTCTGTGTTGGTTTATGCTTTTCTTGTGGTCTTCTTTTTCTTGCAAATTTAATTCAAATATTATGTTTTTTCCTTAGTTACCTGGGTTTCTTCTCACAGCCTTTGTTTTGTGCGCCTTATCTTTTTTTTGTTACTACGCTTTGTTTCTTGATTTGTCTAATTTTCAGTTTTCTTACATCGTTTGTTATTCTTTGAGTACCTCCAAGTAGCTTTAATTGTGAAATATGGGTGCCAGTTTCTCACCCAACCTCCCCCCGCCTCTCTTTTCTTTCTCTTTCTTTACATCTGAATGGTACATTTATCGCAGTGTTCAATGTGTGATGAGTAGGACTCATGTGGCAGCCTCGTTCATGATCAAGGGCCGAATCCGGCCTCCGCTGGTCATTGTGTCCCACACTGCACGGCCCAGCCGCACTCTTCTTTATGTGTGCAATAGCATGGTGCATGCATGTGCTTGAGGGTATTTTGTATGTGTGTGCAAGGGGTATGAGTGAGACGCCGCGCCGCACTTGGGGGTCTGAGTGAGCGCCACAGCGGAGGACTACACGCCCCAGGAGCCTGAGGGGCAGAGCGAGAATTGGAGGTTCCGCCCACTGACACCGGGCACCGTACTTCAGCGCCTCGCGCTTCCCGCTTCGCGGGAGACGCCGCGCCGCACTTGGGGGTCTGAGTGAGCGCCACAGCGGAGGTCTACACGCCCCAGGAGCCTGAGGGGCAGAGCGAGAATTGGATGTTCCGCCCACTGACACCGGGCACCGTACTTCAGCGCCTCGCGCCTCCCGCTTCGCGGGAGACGCCGCGCCGCACTTGGGGGTCTGAGTGAGCGCCACAGCGGAGGACTACACGCCCCAGGAGCTTGAGGGGCAGAGCGAGAATTGGAGGTTCCGCCCACTGACACCGGGCACCGTACTTCAGCGCCTCGCGCCTCCCGAAACGCGGGACGTGCGCGGGCGAACGCCGGGCTAAGCCCGGGCAAAGGGCGGGCAGTCTGTGGCCGTCCGGGGCAGGACGGGGCAGGGCTGGGCCAGCCCCTTAACATCTAGTTGAAGTCTCAGAGAGAACACCAAGGTACTGTTGTGTTGTCTATATAACGAGACGATTGTGGCACCCTATCACTTTGCTGCTAACATTTGACAATTGGGTCCCCTGGAAGTTTGCTGTAAGGGTTCACCCAGTGTTAAGCTACGCAGTGACACTGATTTTATAGTGTACAAGCAGAATGGCTGCTAAAGTCCAAACCCGATCTGCTAAACTGAGCACCAAGGGCCATCCTAACCTGAGACAAACGAACAATGTAAGAGGAACCCCCCCCAAGTACCAGCGCAGCAGACCGCTATTGACAGAATGTTGCTCAAGGCTATTGGCGAAGTGTCCAACGAAATTGAGCGCACGGAAAGACGGCTCTCACTAACCCCTCATCTGAGCCAATTCTCGTCACCTGACACTAATATGCCTTTGACCACCCATGATTTGGCTCTGGAGGCCCCGCTGACAATTACTACCCCTGTACAGATAACTCCCACTAGGGGCACATATGAAAATGGTAAAGGGGTTAAGACGCGAGCGGCTAAGAAAAAGGGGAACAGTAAGAGGCAATCTGGACTTAGAAAGGCTAGAAATTGTTCGGTCCCTAACCACCCAGATGTTGTAACCGTAGCAGACAGTAGCGACCAAGCTTTGGATACACAGGCCCCCCCTGGGTGGGTGTCCCACATTATTAGTGACCTACAGTCACATTTCGAGCAACTTATTAATGCTCAGACGAAACAAATTCTGAGTAGGTTGGATAAAATCGTATCCCTAGTGAAGTTATTTATTTATTTATTTGTGTATTTTGTAGAGCGCTGCAGCTGCCCCAACGGGGCGTCCCGGCGCTGATAGATCATGGAACTAGAGGCTAGGCACTAAGGAGCATTATATGGGGAAAAGATGCGTTTTCAGGGATTTTCGGAATGCTAATTCGGTTTGGCAGGCTCGTAATGCAACCGGAAGGTTGTTCCAACACCGAGTGGCACAGACCTCGAATGTTTTCCCGCCTGCGCGAGTACGTTTAAATCTGGGGGTTTCCAGCAGAAGTTGGGAATTAGAGCGTAATGTCCTGGAGTTGACATACGGTTTCAGAGTGCTTCTTAGGTGGGCCGAGCCTTTGCCCTTGGAGGCCCGGAAAGCCAAGGTCATGGCCTTAAAAATACATCTCTTGGAAATGGGGAGCCAGTGGAGTTTACGGAGGTGTGGGGAGATGTGATGTCTGGCGGGAATTCTCTCCACCAGCCGAGCAGCAGCATTCTGGACAGTCTGAAGCTTGTGGCATAGGCCTGCTGTGATGCCAAGGTATAATGCGTTGGCATAGTCCAGGTGAGATATTATTAGGGCCTGTACCACAGTCTTACGGCAGTCCATCGGTAGGTAGTTGATGAGCCGTCTAATTGTCTTGATCTTAGCAAAGCAGGATGCTGCTACTGTTTGAACCTGGGCGTTAAAACTGAGATGATTATCCCAACGCACTCCCAGGTTTCTCACCGAGTCTTTAGGCGTGGGGGCATGGCTGCGATCATTCGGCCACCATAAATTAGAATCAAGAGGGGATGATGAATTAAAAAACAGAATCTCTGTCTTTCCGACGTTAAGTCGGAGGGAATTGGAGTCCATCCAGCTAGAGATGTCTCTTAGACAGTTTTTCAGTGGGTCGAAGGCAGAGGCAGTAGGGGTATCAAAAGTAAAGAGTAACTGAATGTCATCCGCATAGGAGGTGGATTTAATCCCAGTTTGCGCAATCAGTTTAGCCAGGGGGGAAAAGTAAACGTTGAACAGGAGCGGGCTCAGGGAGGAGCCCTGAGGAACTCCCCATTTTAGTGGTCTAGCAGTGGAGGTGTAGGGAGGGGTGAATACCTGCTGAGTACGGTCACCCAGGTAAGAAGAGAGCCATCTCAGCACTGTACCGCCGAAGCCTAGGTCTCTCAGCCTTCTCAGCAAGATCTTATGAGAGACGGTGTCAAATGCTGCTGAGAGATCCAGCAGCACTAACACCGCCCTCGAGCCTCGATCCATCGTCCATCTCACGGAGTCAGCCATTTCAACAAGGGCCGACTCCGTGCTGTGGCCCGACCGGAAGCCATGCTGAGAGTCATGCAGGAGCCCATGGGATTCGATGTAGTTAGCAAGCTGGGCGTGCACCAGTTTTTCCAGGATCTTAGCTGGGGCAGGTAGGAGGGAGATGGGCCTGTAGTTACTAGGGTTATCTGGGTCAAGATCAGGTTTCTTAAGGATGGGGACTAGGGACGCATGTTTCCATTTTGCGGGAAAAACACCCGTTCTTATGGATTGGTTCCAGATAAGGGGCGGAGGGACATGCAACACTCTTTTACCACCATTGACCAATAATACGATCACAGAGTCAATGAGTACAAACCCATTGACTGTACAAATAACTAAAATTAGGGAAGAAGAACAGCCTAACAAAAACACGCCCACCACCCCATTAGATAATGCAGCAGCAGGGCCTTCTAATGCTAACACAAGACCATCACTATCGCCAATCCCGATCCATTTACATATAGATAGAACATACACAGGCCCTCCCTTGAATATAGTCCCTGCAAATTTGGTGCCACCGCATAATTCGTCGGGCTTGCCCCAACTCACAGAAATACCCTCTAGTAAACCCGCTAATAACGGGCCTTGTATACATTTGCCCCCAGAGGTGGCCCCATATGTCATTATACTTACGGGGTCCCAGAGTTAAAACTCGGTTATACAGAATCGCACGGCGAACTTAAGAACAAAATCACGCATTGGCTGAATAAGAACAGGCCATTGCCGAGGGACGCACAGGGAGAAATTTTGCATGTAAGAAGGGTAAGGTGGCTGGGGAACAGGCAAAATAATGTAGTAGGTGATTGTGTGGTGGTAAACTTTAGGGACTATAGAACAGTTGATTATATACTAAGTTGGGGCCCGGCGGCTCAAAGTAGCAACATAAGTTCTTTACCTTTGGGGTTATTTTATGTTAATGGCACAAGAACATTGTTTCGAAATTGGGCCCCTCAAGATACAGATGAGCGTTCGTGGGGTAGCAAGGATTACCACGGAACAAAGTCATACGCCCCCTCGGGGAGAGGCAGATTAGCCTTGAGGAACAGATTAGATCCCCTAATGTCCCTGGAGGAGCTGGACTGACTGCGAGGGGCGAAAGACCATGTTGAGCAAACCCCAGTAGAACTGAATATTGCCCAAATTATCCCCACTTTTATGGCCCCCTGTCACCCCAAGACGAGTAAAATCTGCACGCATTATCCATCTAGGGGGAGGCTCCCAGATAAAACCACTGTAATCAAATGCACAGCAGAAAACAGGTTGGGCAGTTCAGTATGCCCACAGGAGGTCGACATCATTGAGGAAGTAGCTCATGTGGCCTTACAAACACAGCACTCACAAGCTGCCCAGACCTCATTAGCGACCAACATAGATGTAAGCACTGGAGCATCTGACCACACTACCTCCATTAATTCTGGCCCAAAAGGGAGACAATTGCAAGAGGGGATTGAAATGGTCTCATGGAATATAGCTGGGTTGTCCTCCAAATTCCATAATCAGGAGTGGAGGCAATATATTACCAGATTTCATATAATTTGTTTGCAGGAAACTTGGGTGGTGGACCACAATCCCTTTCACCTAGTAGGGTATAAATGTTTTTCTGTTCCTGCAAAGAAATTGGCCCCGGGAAGAGCAATGGGAGGGCTAATCATTTATGTGGATCTGCAGCTAGAAGGAGTGTGGACTGATTTAAATTGGAACTCAGCTAACATACAAGCAATTGGGTTTCACGCAAGCAGGCTAAATGTCATTCTGATTAATGTATACAATGCCACAGCAGGGTGTGGGAAGGGGCGTATAATACATGACCTGGACACTAGCCTGACTCGAGAATTGAATCAAAGGAAGATAGTTATGGCACCGTGTGTGCCCTAATTTAAGACCGTTGGAGGGAGTTTGGTCCGTTTGTACATTGGCAAAAGGGCCGCATTTTGAACACACTCCGGAAGGGTTGGAGTTAGAGAGGGTCCTGGAAAATCATGCGTTATGGCACACATTAGACCTGGTGGGTCTCAAAGAGGGCTGTGAGGTCACACCAACATTTAAGGGAAGAGGGTACTGCTCCATCATAGATTATAAAGCTGTCTCTCATCTATCCCGGGATTGGATAAATGAGGCAAGCATTGAATGGAGCATTTTCAGTGACCATAACCCACTAGTATTGAAGATTAAGAACTGGTCTTCCCGTAACACAAAGAAAAGGGTCAAGGCAACTAGTACAGTGAGGGTAACCGACCAAGGGAGACGCCTTAGATGGGCAAAAGTGGATGGGGGTGCCTTTTACAGATCCCTAATGGAGAAAGGCAAAGAGATGATCGGGGTGTGTTGAGATCCCTCACTGAAAGGTCCTGTTGTGGTTAAAGCTTTTGAGTCTGTGGCACATCTTATAGACGGTCTGCTAAAATCATCCTCGAAATCGGAAGTGAAATCTTCCCCAAGATGGTTTGATAAAAATTGTTCCCGGGCCCATAAAGACTTAAAAGAATGTCTAAAAATAGTCCCAAGAGACAAGAGGCGTATTGCACAGTGCAGGATCGCATATAAAAAAGCAACTAAACAAAGGAAATTGTCATTACAATCACAGGCATGGGAAGACCTACGTGACGCAGCAGATAGAAGAGATTCAAGTGCATTCTGGAAAATAATTAACAAACCTTGTTTTCAGGATACTGCTGCCCCAGTAATTGGAACATCCATCCTCCCAGAACAATGGTCTAAACATTTTGAACTATTGTATAATCATTCTACTGAGAACTCTAGGGGTGACGGGAGACTTTGCCCATGGGTGTCTAAAACTGAATTCACACTGGAGGAAATGGTAGCTGGCATCAAAGGGCTGACACAAAATAAAGCCCCAGGCCCGGACGGAATCCCTCCTGATCTCTATTTAAGTAGGGTTAATCTTTGGGCCCCAATCCTCACAAGGGTAATAAATACAGCGATCGCAACGGGCATGCCACGATCCTGGTCCGAGGCCATAATAGTCCCAATTTTTAAAAAAGGGAAAAAGGATGATCCGCAGTGTTACCGATCCATATCTCTAATCGATGTGACAGCTAAAGTTTTGGGGCGTGTAGTTTTAAATCGCCTATCAGATTGGGCCGCAGAACACCAAATAATTACGGACTTGCAATATGGGTTCAGAAGCGGAAAATCAACTACAGATCAAAGCCTGAACCTTTATTTATTAGTTGCCAAATACACCCTTGCAAGTGATCAGGCTGTATATTTGGGGTTCATGGATCTCTCAGCCGCTTTTGACCACGTTAATAGGGAAAAGCTCTGGGATCTGATGACTAGACTAGGGGTAGATCAGGGCCTAGTGGACATTTTAAGAGCACTCCACTAGAACACCTCTGCTAAAGTGCGTTTTAACTTGGAGGGCGATACTACGGCACCCTTCCCTTGCACAAGCGGGGTGAGACAGGGATGCATTCTGGCCCCGTTCCTGTTCTCACTGTATATAAATGAGCTAGAACAGGCTTTGTGTAAACTGAATGTTGACACCCCTAGAGTAGGCTCCCGACCGGTTCCCGTGTTGTTGTACGCTGACGATGCGGTACTTTTAGCTCGTACACCTAAAGGTCTTCAGAGTCTGTTAGATGGGTTCGCTAGTTTTATGGCCAGTCTAGATCTATCTGCCAACCTAACTAAGTCCTATATATTGCTGGCTGGGTCTAAACCTTGCAAAAAGTTCTCATATAAAATAGGCACACATAAAATGGAAAAGGTTAAGACCTTTTCTTATCTGGGTATACTTTTTGATGGGCTTTTAAATTTTAAACTTTTAACTGAAGAAAGGAGCTCAAAACTAGTGGCATCCACAGGGGCCATAATGAGTTATGGGCGTAGGTTGGGCAGGTGGTCTCCAGAACAGGTCATGCACTTATATGGCTCAATCTGTTTCCCCAAAGTCATGTATGGGGCAGAAGTCTGGGGTTTTGTATGTACCCAGTAAATACAGATCGAGGAGTATACATTTCTGAGAAAGATCCTCCAAACTTCTCAAAGTACATCGGCCCATATTAGCCATGCCGAACTGGGAAGGGTATACATGGAAGATCTGATTAAGATCAGACCCCTTACGGCCTGGCTAAGAATCTGGACCAATACAGAGACAGGTTTGAGCAGACAAATAATTAGAGACTGCTTGGACAGAGATAAGGGAATGTGCATTCTGTGGCTGAATTATGTAAGGACTGCTCTGGAGGGATTGGGTTGTAGGGATCTTTTTTATAATCCAACAACAATAATCCCCGAGGATAAACTTAGAATTAAAAGAATCTTTTATGCAAAAGAGACTGCACGTAGAGCGGCTCTTGAAGAAAGCAAGCCCACAGTTCGTGCCTACAGTATGGTAAAGACAGTAGAAGGCATGGAACCGTATCTCGCCCTCATGTACAACGCACAGGATAGGTTTTTAATCACCCGACTGAGGCTCAACCTTTTACACCACCTGTTGGCTGATCCACTTGGTTTTACTGTTACAGTTGAACAGAAGGGTACCTGCGGCTGCGACAATAGGTCTCCGCAGGATACCCTTCACTTTGTTTTATTATGCCCTTTTTATTCGGTACCCAGACGCAGATTTTTACTAAGGATTTTTAAACAAATTAAGTTTAGACATGCTAAGGGTTGCTCTTTTATACTTACAAAGGTCTGAGAACCCACTAACACTGGCTTGCACTATAAATTTCATTAAAGTTGCAATAAGACTTAGGAATACTAGGGGTCAACTTTGAATGAATTGATGATAAATGAATTCTGTGTAGCCATTGTTTTTTAAATGAATTGAATGATGTTTTTTTAAATGTATTTCTGTACTTTTATGATATTTTTTAAATATCGAATAAAGAATTTGATGATGATGAGTGTGCGCTTTTAAAGTGTTCTATGTGTGTTTGCCAGCCCGACTGGCGTTGCCAGTGCTTGGTTCTGGTTCAGTGGCTCGGCTTACGCTGCAGAACCTTTCAAAGAGAAGCAAAGACTAAAGGCACCATCGGTAAATCGTGAGTTCTGTTCTTTTTATTGCTGTGGTTTGAAGTGAGATCAGCTTCCGCCTGTCGTGCCACATGAGACGTCAGACTGCACGCGCAGCCTAACGTGAAACATGCTGCACTCACTTCTACGAGTGTGCTTCCTTCTTGGCAGGGGCAGCTGTTAAGTTGCTTTTCTGTTTGAAAAATGCAGCAATTTTTCCTCTACACCCACATCCTTCCTTTCTTTGAGGAATACTTGAATTGTTGCAAGTTTTGCACAGATTAACCTGTTAGGAATGCTCTTATGTTGGCAGCTATGTTACTTCTTAAATGATCTATTTCTCTCTGCCTATCATCCCCACATCTACTCAAATCCAACAATTCATTTCCTTCTCTCACTGCACCGCTGGGGGAAGGCAGGGGGTGTGTCTCTCTAACTATCTCTCTTTATGAAAAGAGAGGGCAGAAGCGTTGTGATTGCCGTCACTCGGGTAGCATCAGGCGGTATTTTTCTTCGCAGATGTGAGACCGGCCTCGTGGCGTGGGCCCTCCCGACCAGCAAAGTACACTACAACCACGCCGAACCTCGTGGACACGGCCTTCCGGCTCCCGTGGACCAACATCCCGAGGGCCGACCAGATCCCCAACACGCATGCCCGGCCGAGGGAGAACGAAACCCCCCCCCAAACCAGACCGAGAGGCGCCGACTCTGTCACACCTCTGGACTCTTCCCGGAGGGAGGTTTCGATCGGCCACCAGGCCCCCGGTGAGCGGGCGCCTCTCCTGCTGGGCGTCTGGGGTCCCTCCCGGACACCTCTGAATAGATCAAGGGGCTGAGCGACAGGAAACCCCGACACATCGCCCCCCAGGCACGAGACCCCTCTCCGCGAGGACTCCGGACTTCAAAGAGGAGGGGGAGTATAACAAGGGGTTCTGAAGGGACGAGGGCAGAGAAGACCTGGACTGACGAGAGCCTGCGGACCAGGTCGCGGCTCGATCGCTCACCGAACAGAAGAAACGCTATCCGAACTCTGAACCATCTGAGCCCTGCTGACGCCGTCGCGGCTCCCCGAACGCTGAACCATCTGAGCCCTGCTGACGCCGTCGCGGCTCCTCGAATTCTGAACCATCTGAGCCCTGCTGACGCCGTCGCGGCTCCCCGAACGCTGAACCATCTGAGCCCTGCTGACGACGTCGCGGCTCCCTGAACTACGACCCTCCGGTGCCTGCTGAGTGACTCGCGGCCCGCTCCTCCAAGAGAATCGGCAGAGATTGCCGAGAGAAGCAACATCCCCTCAGCTCGAGGATTGAGAGCTGTGCGCCGGATACCTCGCAGAGACACTGATTGAAAGACTGTCCCGCTACCCCTTTTCCCATCATCACAAGATCGCTGCCGCTTGTGGCATTAATTCTGCACCTGCCTGCCGGATCATAAAGATCCCTGACAACTACCGATAAAAGCTTATTGCCTTATAACGAACTACTGTGTGGTGTCCCTCTATCCGAAGAGAGAGTAAGCGCAGCGCGTGCGATCCTAGGTGAGAGACCCTTCCAGGAAGGGCCTCCCTGCTCTTGCTCGGCCGAATTCTGGGAAAGGTGGGCCTCAGGGTGGTCAGGAACCCATTCCGCAGCCTCCCCGGGGAACGCCTTCCAACATTTGGTGGCAGGCGACGGGATCCGAGCCAACACCTGGAGATCGTGCAGTAGACGGCTTACGCACCACCAAGAAGAATGGAAGGAGAAACTTTCCTAGGTACCAACCCAAGCACGGCATTTCAAAAAGACCAGTTAGAATCGTATACTCACCGAGAACTGAAACAATTTTGCAAAGACTTTGGAATCGCTACCACCGGACTAAGCACAAAAGAGGACTTCCAGGGGGCATTAAAAACCTGGGTCGAGGCAGAAACTCCCCGGTCACAAGCAGAAGGAGAGCACCCCAACGAACCACGAAGCAGCCCGGGGAGGAACGGCGGCCCCGAGGGGGGCCTATCCCCAGAGGAACTAGCGGACCGAGAAAGAAGTCGCAACCACGAACTGGAACTAGCAAAGCTAAAAATCGAAGGAGAGATAAAACTGGCTGAGAAAAAACTGGCAGTAGAACAGTTACGCCTACACGGAGAACTAGAGGAAAAGAAACGACAGAGAGAACACGAAGAAAAGAAACTCCAACTAGAGCACGAACGTAGCCTGAAGGAGATCGAGCTCAAGGCCAAGCGGGCGGAGACCCGACCCTCGGAAACGCAACCCATCTCCTCCACCGTGGAACCGAAGGTCCACATCCCCAAGGATGTGGTGAAAGAATACTATAAGAACGATGACATTCAGCAATGGTTCAAGGCCTACGAAGTCGCCATGACCTCCCACCAAGTCCCGCAGAAAGACTGGGGGGCTGGGCTGTGGGGCCGGTTCCTGAGCGAGGGGAGAGATACCCTGCTGGACCTGCCCTCCACCGTGATGAACTCCTACAGTCACATGAAAGAGGCCCTGGTAGCCAGATATGGGCTCACCCCTGAAATGTACCGGCAACGGTTTAGAGACTGCAAAAAGATACCCGGTACCACATGGGTGGAGTACGTGAACTTTTACAGCCGGGCCTTGGACGGATGGATCAAGGGCAGCAAGGTCTCCACCTTTGAGGAGCTGTTCGACCTGATCGCATGGGAACACTTGGCCGTTAATTGCTTCGTAGAGCTGCGCCAGCACCTCCTGGACAGCAAACTCACAGACCCTCGGAAACTGGCCGTCGAGGCTGACCGGTGGGTGAACACCCGGACCTCCCGGGGCCCCGTGGGAGACTACGGTCGCCACAATCAGGGACCCCCCCGCCAGAGGGGCGGAGGGAACCAAGGCCGGCAAAGGGAGCTCCCGGGGGATCCCCACTCAGCCCTCCCAGAGGACAATCTCCGCCCTTTCCAGCTCCGCCTCCGGCCAGCACCGGGCCCCCAGGGAGGCCGGGACCCCGAGGGAGAATCACATGTTTCCGCTGCCAGCAGACTGGACACTATGCCAGTGACCCTCAGTGTCCCCTGTACCAGCGAACCACCACCACAACCCCGCCGGCTCGACAGATGGCCTCTGTAGCCCTGGGGGAAGAGATGGAAGACTCCGAAGAATGGGAACCAGCCGCCATGGCCTTGGTCTCCCTAGGGGACCGGGAGATGGTCCCCGGCACGCCCCTGCCCGCCAACACGAAGAAGTACTGACAGCAGGTGACGGTCAACGGTCACCGTATCGAGGGGCTCCGGGACAAGGGGGCGAGTGTCACGGCGGTCCACTGTCACCTGATTTCCGAGGATCAGATCCTGCCTGACGCCTTTTGCCCCGTCATCTCATCAGACAATTCCGAGAGCCTCTGCCGGATGGCCCTAGTCCCCTTCGAATGGGGGGGGGAGTCACCGGCAAGTTAAAAGTAGCGGTCCGAACCTTCCAGCCCGTGGACTTCCTCCTGGGCAACGACCTGGAGAACTCCCCGTGGGGACAAGTGGAACGAAGGGCCCACCTCGAGATGATGGGCCTACCCGAGTGGGTATGCGCCACCACGCGCTCGATGACTCTCCGGGCGCCTTCCTCCGAGGGGGGAGAGGCCATGCCCCTGAACACCGCCACCATCCCTGAAAGCCAGGATACACCACCAAAGGCCGACGACCCCCTTCTGGACGAACCAACCGCTCCCGGCGAAGAATCTGGGCCTTCCGACCCCGCAACCCTGACCAAACTCGGGGACTTGCCAGAACTGGCCCCGTGGCCCTGCGAAGGGGGCCCCTCCCGTGAAGAGTTCTGCCAAGAACAATCCACCTGCCCGTCCCTCATTGGACCCCGACAACAGGCCGAGGCCCAAGCAGCAGGCGACCAGACTGGCACCCACTGGGTATACTGGGAGAACGGACTGCTGTACAGTGAACAGAAGTCGGCCGAGTTGGGATCGGCCCGAGTACTAGTAGTACCCCTACGCTTCCGAAGTCTCCTCCTGGGCCTGGCCCATGATGTACCCCTGGCCGGACACTTAGGCCAAGATAAGACATACCAGCGACTCGTCGCCCACTTCTACTGGCCCAAGATGCGAGCAAATGTGGAGGCCCACTGCAAGTCCTGCCCCACGTGCCAGGCCAGCGGAAAGAGTGGGGGCAAGCGCAAGGCTCCGCTCCAACCCTTCCCCGTCGTCAGTACCCCTTTTGAGCGGGTAGGAATCGACATTGTCGGACCACTGGACCCTAAGACCGCCCAGGGCCACCGGTTCAAGCTCGTCCTGGTGGACCATGCCACCCGTTACCCCGAAGCCATCCCTCTCCGCACCGTAACGGCCCCCGTGGTGGGCCGGGCCTTGATGGGGATCTTCTCCCGCATGGGGTTCCCCCACGAAGTGGTGAGTGACCGGGGGACGAACTTTATCTCCCGATATATGAAGTCCCTCTGGCAGCAGTGCGGAGTATCGTACCAATTCACCACCCCGTACCACCCCCAAGGAAACGGCCTAGTCGAGCGCTTTAACAAGACACTGAAAGGGATGATCATGGGCCTCGAGGAACCCCTACGCCGGAGGTGGGACGTCCTCCTCCCATGCCTCCTGTTCGCCTACCGGGAGGTCCCCCAAAAATCCCTGGGGTTCAGCCCATTCGAACTGTTATATGGACACCCCGTCCGAGGACCCCTGAGCCTGGTCAAGGAGGGGTGGGAAGCAACCCCCCGGGGGACCCCTCCAGACGTGTTCCGATACATCCTGGCGCTCCGCAACCAGACCCGAAAATTCAGGGAACTCGCAGAAGCAAACCTCGAGGCCAGTCAAGAAGAGATGAAGCGCTGGTATGACCAGAGTGCTACGCTGGTCGAGTTTCAGCCTGGCCAACAAGTCTGGGTCATGGCCCCGGTGAGACCCTGCGCTCTCCAGGATAAATGGACTGGACCCTTCAAGGTGATCGAGCGGAAGAGCCAAGTCACCTATCTCATCGATGTGCAGTCCCCGCGGAACCCCCTCCGGGTTCTCCACGTGAACCGCCTCAAGCCCCACTTTGTGCAGACCGAATTAAGTCTACTCCTGGCCACTGACGATGGGACCGAAGAAGACACCGAGCCCCTCCCAGACCCCCTGGGGGCGAAGGAAACCGATGGATCGGTGGAGGGAGTGAGACTGTCGACCGCCCTCACAGCCCAACAGACCGACGACTGCCGCCAGCTACTTGGGCAGTTTGCGGATCTCTTCTCCCTGACCCCCGGGGTCACCAGCTGGTGTGTCCACGACGTGGACACCGGAGACAGCCCGCCAGTGAGACATCGGGCCTACCGGGTCCCTGATCGGGTCCGGACCAGCATCCAGACCGAGGTGGCAAAGATGTTAGACCTTGTGGTAATTGAACCCTCCGACAGCCCCTGGGCCAGCCCGGTAGTCCTGGTTCCGAAGGCGACTACCCCGGGTGTTGCCCCCGAGCTGAGATTCTGCGTGGACTACCGAGGCCTCAATGCGGTCACCCGAGCAGACGCTCACCCTATCCCCCGTGCCGACGAACTCATTGACCGCCTTGGGGCCGCCTGCTACCTCAGCACCTTCGACCTGACCAGTGGGTACTGGCAGATTGCCCTCACCGAGGGAGCCAAGGAGCGCTCCGCCTTCTCCACCCCGGATGGGCACTACCGCTTTAGGGTGATGCCGTTCGGAATGAAAAATGCCCCGGCCACCTTCCAGCGGCTGGTGAACAGGGTCCTGGCCGGACTAGGGGGGTTCAGCGCAGCATACCTTGACGACATAGCGGTCTTCAGCTCCCAATGGACCGAGCACCTCCAGCACCTCCGTCAAGTCCTGCTGGCTCTACGCCGGGCCGGCCTCACCATCAAAGCTAGCAAATGTCAAATTGGGCACGGCTCCGTAACTTATCTGGGGCACCAGGTGGGGAGTGGGCAGGTCGCCCCCCTCCAGCCGAAGATCGACGCCATCTTGTCCTGGGAACCCCCTACAACCCAAACGGAAGTCCGAGCCTTCCTGGGCCTCACCGGCTACTACAGAAGGTTCATTAAAAACTATGGCAGCATCGCAGGCCCTCTCACAGGACTAACCTCCAAAAAACACCCCAAGAAAATACACTGGACTCCCGCCTGCCAGAAGGCGTTCGACACCCTAAAGGCCGCAATGTGCGCGGCTCCAGTACTCAAAGCACCCGACTACGCCCAGGAGTTTGTGGTCCAGACGGACGCCTCGGAACACGGCATCGGGGCAGTCCTCTCACAATACGACGACAAAGGCATAGATCAGCCCATAGCCTTCATCAGCCGAAGGTTACTGCCCCGGGAACAGCGGTGGAGCACGATTGAACGTGAGACGTTCGCCGTAGTCTGGGCTCTCAAAAAGCTACGGCCCTACCTGTTCGGAACACACTTCCGAGTGCAAACAGATCATCGACCCCTGCGGTGGTTGATGCAGATGCGAGGGGAAAACCCCAAGCTGCTACGCGGGTCCATCTCTCTCCAGGGGATGGATTTCACTGTGGAACATCGCCCCGGGACTGACCACGCCAACGCGGACGGCCTGTCCCGATTCTTCCGCTTCAGCGAGGAAAACTCCCAAGTGGATGGGTAGTTCTCCCCGCCTTTCAGCTGGGGGGGGCACGTGTGAGACCGGCCTCGTGGCGTGGGCCCTCCCGACCAGCAAAGTACACTACAACCACGCCGAACCTCGTGGACACGGCCTTCCGGCTCCCGTGGACCAACATCCCGAGGGCCGACCAGATCCCCAACATGCATGCCCGGCCGAGGGAGAACGAAACCCCCCCCCCCAAACCAGACCGAGAGGCGCCGACTCTGTCACACCTCTGGACTCTTCCCCGAGGGAGGTTTCGATCGGCCACCAGGCCCCCGGTGAGCGGGCGCCTCTCCTGCTGGGCGTCTGGGGTCCCTCCCGGACACCTCTGAATAGATCAAGGGGCTGAGCGACAGGAAACCCCGACACATCGCCCCCCAGGCACGAGACCCCTCTCCGCGAGGACTCCGGACTTCAAAGAGGAGGGGGAGTATAACAAGGGGTGCTGAAGGGACGAGGGCAGAGAAGACCTGGACTGACGAGAGCCTGCGGACCTGGTCGCGGCTCGATCGCTCACCGAACAGAAGAAACGCTATCCGAACTCTGAACCATCTGAGCCCTGCTGACGCCGTCGCGGCTCCCCGAACGCTGAACCATCTGAGCCCTGCTGACGCCGTCGCGGCTCCTCGAATTCTGAACCATCTGAGCCCTGCTGACGCCGTCGCGGCTCCCCGAACGCTGAACCATCTGAGCCCTGCTGACGACGTTGCGGCTCCCTGAACTACGACCCTCCGGTGCCTGCTGAGTGACTCGCGGCCCGCTCCTCCAAGAGAATCGGCAGAGATTGCCGAGAGAAGCAACATCCCCTCAGCTCGAGGATTGAGAGCTGTGCGCCGGATACCTCGCAGAGACACTGATTGAAAGACTGTCCCGCTACCCCTTTTCCCATCATCACAAGATCGCTGCCGCTTGTGGCATTAATTCTGCACCTGCCTGCCGGATCACAAAGATCCCTGACAACTACCGATAAAAGCTTATTGCCTTATAACGAACTACTGTGTGGTGTCCCTCTATCCGAAGAGAGAGTAAGCGCAGCGCGTGCGATCCTAGGTGAGAGACCCTTCCAGGAAGGGCCTCCCTGCTCTTGCTCGGCCTAATTCTGGGAAAGGTGGGCCTCAGGGTGGTCAGGAACCCATTCCGCAGCCTCCCCGGGGCACGCCTTCCAACAGCAGACAAGTAAAACACAATCACCTTGGCCAGTGCCTGCCGCTGGCACCGCAGATGGGAAATGGACATTTGCCCATGAGCTGAAAGCAGAAAAGAGTCCACGATTCACAAGTCAACAGCTCCTAGGTAGAGGTTCTGTTTGCATGTTTGTGACTGTCGCATTGTGTGGATAAGTGCAGGCTTGTGTTTGAAGGTGTGCGTGTGTTTGTGTGCCTGTGTATTTGTATGCTTTATGTGTTTGTGGCTGCAGCCATTGTGTGTTTATGTACCTGGTTTTGTGCATTCCTCTCTTTGATTCGGTTTTGGCACTCGCCTCTGCAGGTATGTTTGTATTTATAAAATGTGTGTATGACTGTGTTTGTACGGCGTCTTTGTGTTGAGTGTCTCTCTCGGCTCCCTGTGACATCAGCAGTGACATATGGGTTAAAACTTTGAATGCAGGAAGGCCTGGAACGACTTTCATCTTCCCAATCTCAGTAAATACAGTGCCATAAAACTGACTAAGGTAAGAAGATCTGTATAGTGCTAAGAAACAGCAAAACCTGCATTTGTGAGAACTATGCAAAAACATCTCAACTTTAAAAAAAGCGTCCACTATGCAACGCAGATTTAGCGCGGTAGCACTCACCTATTTGCACAAGCAGAATATATTTTCTCAAAAACATTCTTTTTACGTGTGCAAGTATAGTATGTTTCAACTGCTGAGGGTCACATTCCCCAACATAGACTTCCTCCTCTCTAACAGACAGTCCTGCACACTGCGAGAGCTCCCTGCCAATGGCCACACATGCTGCCTTTGCCCTCACACATTGTCTTGACCCTCACTCCTTGGCCATCGTAACTCTTTCAGGACTTCCATTACCACTTCATCCATCCACTCACTCACCTAGTCATCTACCCATTCATTCATTTGACTCATTCTTACATCACTCACCCATTCACCCAAACATACGCATATATATTCAGATCTGAGAAGCATTTTTGCTTACAAAAACCGAAGACCAACAGGCTTTGTCAATGTTTAGTTCAAAGTTACATGTCAGTCATCTTGGAAGAGTTAGGAATGACACAGTATTGCAAGACCATTCAAAGGTGACTGGCTTTTGGCACTTTCTGTAACAATAAAAAATGGGTACCCCAGTTCTAAGACTCCCACCTGTACATACAAAGCATTGGCAAAGCCAATAGCCCCGAGGGAGGCCATCAGAGGCAGACCTACTGGCTTTGCCAGTGCTTATTACATGAGAAGGAAGCAAATGCCTTTTGGTTTTTAAAGGATAAACATAATCAACTTACATAGAAAAAAACCTCTAAAAATGGCTCCTGAAATCATCAATTTCGGCACGCACTGGCACTTTACACCGCCCGCACTATGCTCTTGAGAGGCTATCATAAACCACATGATCTATTACTCCCAAATTAAATGGAACACGCGTTTATTAAAGTGGTGTGACGTGGAAATCACACTTCGTGACAAACTGGATCTACACATTGGAAGTGTTAACTCGCTGTTTTAAAAGTTTTTATCTCTTTTGTGATGGTTTTAATTAACGGATACACAAAGAATGCATTGTTATGATTTACACCAGGGCTCGAGTCGGGGTACCACGCGGGTGGACGGCGTCCCCCCACTTATTTTACCAGGTTTTTCCGGGTGGACGCCGTCCCCCCTGCCCAAAAGCTGGACAGCATTGTTTGAGCAGAGAGCCCGGGTGGGAGGGAAGTTTCCCGTAAATTACCAAAGATATGCTAATATTTGTAATTGGAGACTTTAAGAGGCACCGGTGGTGTGTGCAGGCTGGAGTGATTGGGAGGCGGAGCGAGCAGGCGTTGGCGGTTAACGCTTGGAATGTGTGTCCTTCTGTATCTTGTGCACTTTTGAGCACTTCGTTGTGCACCTGGGGCACCCCCTCGGGGGAGTGGGGGGGAGGGGGGTTGCAAAGGACATCGAGGAACAGACCAGGGGTAGCAGTGCTGTGAAATGCCCCGTCATCTAAAGGCATATGAATACTCATGAGATTCCTGTTGTGACGTCACTTCCGGTGACAGCGTCCCCCCACTTCTTTTCATGAGATTCCTGTTGTGACGTCACTTCCGGTGACAGCGTCCCCCCACTTCTTTTTTTAGGACTTGTGCTCTGATTTACACAGAGCTTTCAGCCAACCTACTTCATCCATTGGTCTGTTATTGTGTCATCCGCAGTTTCTTGCCTGCTACAGGTTGGCCCACTTCAGCCATCGGCTAACTTCCGTCTGCTACAACATGGGGCAGGGGGGCAGCCCACTTCAGCCACTGGCTAACTTCAGTGTGAGTGACTGCATTCCCCCATTTCACAAGGTTCTCATCCACACACAAAGTAGTTCCCTTAAGTGCCAAAGACTACTGTGGCGATGTGTGCTTTTTATGAGCCCAAAAAAATATTTTGCTTTAAGACAATTTTTTTAATTGAGAAGCCTGACTGCTTCCACAAAGACAACGTTTTGCAAAATAACATGACAAAACGAAGAAAGCACAGACAAACACAAACGGCCAACACCAGGCCTGCTTGCTTTGCCAATGCTTGTTGTGACCATGTTCAAAGGTTGTGGTCTCAGAGACCTGTGTGTCTGAGTGGAAGGTGACCGCACGTCAGACGTAAGCGCCGCGGTCAGCAGAAAGACTCAGTCCCGGCCCTTCTGGCCTCTCTTGAAACTTCTCATCCACTCTATGGGTAAGCCGGCCACTGGTGCAAACCACGCCCCTCTGCAGCTGCCACACGGGCGGTGACTGATTGCAGAAATGCTACTGTACCCCTGCAGGCTTATTTTGACAGCGGCTGCGGAATGCGGCGTGTAAACAGGCGGCTGGCTCTCAGGTTCCAGTGTTATAACTTGCACCGGCTCTGACGGGGCAGAAAGCGGACTTTCAGACTGTACCCCCTCACGTAAATCCGGCCCGTCACTGCTTCCCTTCGCCGTTTCCTCCCATCCATCATGTTTTCAGACACTAAACAACGACCCTCCGAGCCGGGACCCAGCAGGGGGGTCCCTCGCTGGACCCGAGGCGGGGGGGGGGGGGGGGGGGGAGGTGGGGGGGCGACATGGACCCATCGCACTGACACGAAAACCGGTAAAGTTCGTTGTTCTGGGGTGAGGGCCTCAGGGCTGGGTGACCAGATGCAGTCCTCCAACAGGAACAGCCACATATACAGAAATCTGGACAATGGTCTAGGAGGCGCCCCTCATTGGGAATCAGGGCTGGGGGGCAAGGTGTAGCCCCCACACAACCAGGCACCAACGTGCAGGCCTGCTTTGAGAGGAGCACCCCTAGACTTGAGCAGGCCTCTGCCTTTCCATAGCCTTCCCTTGCAAAACCACAGCTTCAACAAGACTGGCTCATATCAGGGAGCCTATGAGGGGTAGGGGGGGTGCGGGGGGAGGGGGGAGTGCAAGGTGTAGCCCCCACACAACCAGGCACCAACGTGCAGGCCTGCTTTGAGAGGAGAACCCCTAGACTTGAGGAGGCCTCTGGCGTTCCATAGCCATCCTTTGCAAAACCACAGCTTTAACAAGACTGGCTCAGATCAGGGAGCATGGGGTTGGGGGGGAGCGGGGGGGAGTGCAAGGTGTATCCCCCACACAACCTGGCTCCAAAGTGCAGGCCTGCTTTGAGCGGTGCAAGCCTAGACTTGAGGGGGGCAGGCCTCTGCCTTTCCATAGCCATCCCTAGCAGAACCACAGCTTTAACAAGACTGGCTCAGACCAGGGAGAACGTCTCTGATGCTTCTTTAAACTTCCTAACTCTGAGCTGGTAATTGTGGCTCTATGCTACGGCCTGGAGTGTCTCCAGGGCTAGTATGAACCCAGTCACTTTGCAGCGTTCACTCACTGGGGAGCATTACCCTTAGAGCCCAACCTGGTTGGAAATTCCACTTTTTATTTAGGAGCCATAAGACATTCAGGGCTTTCAACTTTAGCTTTAGTTGGACGTCATATGGTAGTTGGTGTATGGAGGCGGTTCGGACAGTCGACTTTCATGCACAATCGGATAGCAGCCACATTGAAGTGAAATGAAGCAGGAGCTCTATAGCCACTCTTCCAGTGGTTCTGCATGCATCTTGAAAAGGTGTCCAGGATAAAACCCTGAAGAACCCTTAAAAAAGAGGGTGTTGAGTTTGAGGCTGCTTTGCAAATCATACCTTGTAGGAAGTTATCTGTAGGGCAGGATCTAAACCAGCTAGTACCGTGTCTTCAAGGCCCCTTTGGCCTTGTATAAGACAGAGTAGGGCGGCATGCTTAACTGTGTCAAAGCTGATCAGAAGTTTGGAAGCACCAGAAAAGAAAATATCAGTTCGCACTATCAAGGCGTTTGTGAGTCAGTGTCGGCTGCCGCAAAAGTAAAGTGTGTGTTGGGGAAGGGAGTGGGGAATAATAATAAAAATGTACCAGTATCCGATGGACGCCTCTGTGGTTCTCTGCTCCCGGTGGTCACTGTGAAAGCACAGGCTCCCCGCTCAATCAAGACGCTGCTCTCATGCTATAGCTACCAGGAGAGCAGCACCAGGATTGGTCGAGCGGCCTGGTCTGCCGCTCAGACAGTACATGGGAGTAAAAAGAATTCTTGCTATCACATCAAGAATTTTCAATTCAATTAAGGACACAGAGGCAAGGATTATGCTTCTCTTTCTTCACTTCAGAAATACCGCACCCAATCAAACTTTGAAACAAACGGAAGCATATATAATTGGAGCAGCCGCAACCTTTATCAAGATGTGCCAAAGGCTTGCACTCGCCGAATAAAGGAAACGACAATTAAATTCACAAACTTGCCAAAGCAGGCCAGGATAATCGGAATCAGTAACTGGGCGTAACCCACCTCAAGCGATCATTCCTACAGTGTGCGGCAAAAGGTTGTATGTAGGATGGGCTGTTTTGACTGTGCGCGGCGGTGGTTTGCCATCCAACCCTCTGCAGGAAACCAACACCCACTGTGCCTTCGGCTGTAGGCCCTGCACTGTACGGAGTAGCGTTTGGCCACTGGGCCTGTCATAGGCTGGGTTTTGAACAGTGGGGGTTACCTGCAGGTCCAGCTAAAGACCAGCCCTACGTCCAACCCACCAATAGCAGGTAACCACTGTGAGTGGCATATGGCCATGCTGTGTACCCAATCCTCACAGGCACATGAACCTATGGTGAACCCTCCCTATGGTCTGGGGATCCAGTTTCAGATCTGCAGACCCCACTCTTAGACCGATATGGATCTTTGAAATTTGACGTGGGTTCTCAGACCCATGCACATGAAGATTGCATCAGGTCAGCATGTCCCCAGACAGGGTCCATAGATCCCTTGGGGGATGGAGGGTGGTAGGGACTGCAAATCCAGTAGCAGGATCCGCAAACCCATAACCCCATATGGGTCTGGTGAGATCTGGAGACACTCACTCCACCCCTATTGAGCCCTTTCAGTTATTCTTTCAGTCCCAGTTTCCTGAATGCTGTCCGGAGAACTTGTCCTCTGAGCTGCAGCAAGCCAATCAGATCCTTCCAGCTGTTGTGGTTCCGTGAATTCTGAACCCGTTCAATGAAGGTTGTCGTATCGTGATGATTTTGGTATCAGCGAACCGCGACTGACAAGTGCAGTATGCATGAGTGTTTTCGTCATGCTACACCGATGGATTCACTGTGTATTTGACGATCTAGTCTGCACCCTTGGGTTTCATTTTGTGCATAACCGCCATTTTGTGGTTGCCCTCACATAGGCTAATGACTACAGGATGACTGTGGCCAAGCAAGCCTCTAGGGACGCATACACCTTAGCTTGAGTTCGTGTTGACTCCTGTTTGACCTGAGTCAACTGACCCTGTTGCCCGAGGCTAAACTTGATGAGCCAGTTCCTTGTTAAGCAGCTGGTCAGATAGAGATCAAAGAGCAGGACATTATTGATTCTATGGCACACGCACACACCCCTCTATCTTGCTTCTCATCTGTTTCTGCTCCTTCCTTTTATGGCCTTATGGCCTAATTATTGATTTGGGTTGAGGTCTTTTATGATGGGCCCGTCCGGCCTGTTCGAGCAAGAATGCTGGATTTTTGCCTTGTCATTGGCGATGGGCTGGATAACTGAAAGTGGGTTTGTCGTTATGTGATGCCTCTGTAAATGTCATCCTCTGATTGGTCAAATTTGTAAGTAATTGATGCTAGCCAGGAACGTGGTTTTTGGCATAAAAGACGATGCTCCGCTCTATTTTTTTGAGCAGTCTCCTGAGAACATACACCGTGTTGTACTTCTAGGATCTCTGTTACTGGCTGCAGCTAATAAATTTGATCTTTGATGTCAGCAGAAGAATCCCGTGTCTCTGTACTCTAAGACAGGTGGACCCGAAGACTTTGGGCGTGTCCCCTGCGCCGCTGGGTTTAAATCCCGGTTCTTCAGTTGGCGCCCAACTCTGGGGCGACTTCAGCGGTACCGGTCCAAGCCTGAAGATCGTGAGGAGCTTCGTGTGAAAATTCTGGAGGGAGGCCTACCACTTCATCGACCCCTGTATGTCTTTGTGGTCCGAAAGTCTTTGCTGCGAAGTTCCCCGCATTCCGACGGCTACGAAGGACTGCTGCCCTGACTGTCGCCCTGTCTTGGAGCCCTTTGATGACTTGTAAAGCGAGACGATAGACGGGTCTTCTGGCGACGTCATCGATATTTCAGTTAAGTATGAGTGGAGCGTCTCCCAGTCCTTAGTTTGTTTTGGTATCCTTCGGGATCGCTTTGATTTGGTGCCTGCAGGCCCCAAAGCCGAGGGACTCGTGTATCCACGAGGCTATCGTTTTGGATATTCCCTTGAAGTTTGAAGCTAGACTAGTGAGCGAAGATGCCTGGTCTTAGCAGACTTGGAAAGATATTTTGTTATGGTTGTAATAGGGATTCCCGATTGGAGGACTCGTGTCCGGTGCCTCCGATTGGAACTCCGACCTATGAGTTCTATTTAAAACACGGCGTGGGCCCCATCACGTATAATGATGTATGGATTAGGTATACTAGGAAGGATGGTGTCCTAAAATGGCCCTAATATGGTAGTTATGACACGGAAATTTTAGATAATTTAGAAGTAAGACTCTTCAAAAAGAAAGCCCAGCCGGCAATGTTTGACTCTTTCCGCCTTTGGCGAAAGGAAGCCAAACAAAAGGAATGAATATGCTACTTACAAGTATGCATCTGTTCTTGGCATGTAGGGCTGCTGACATTCATATCTGTGCATAGATTGCCGCCTAGTGTTGGGTCCGGATGTTTGCACGTTGTTGTCCTGGAAGAGTCATCGAAGTATCCTGGGATAGGTGACTCCTCCCCTGGACTACAGTGCGCATGGGCATCCTCTCCATCCTCAGATTGTTTTTCGCCATTGTGGCAGTGATGGAGTAGATATAGAAAGTGATGACCATGCTTACAGTAATTCTGAGAGCTGCAGCTGCTACAGGCGCCGGGGAGGAGGGAGGGCGATATGAATGTCAGCAGCCCTACATGCCAAGAACAGATGCATACTGGTAAGTAGCATATTCAGTTCGAGGCATGTGGGCTGCTGAATTCATATCTGTGCATAGAATACATAGCAGTGCCCTCTATTAGCGGCGGCTACCAGTGCCAGCTGCAGCGGTCTGAAAAAGAGTTTTGAGAACAGCCTGTCCTACAGCTGCCTGCTGTTTTGATTGCACATCTACACAATAGTGTTTGGTAAATGTATGTGTAGTGGACCAGGTGGCTGCTCTACATATATCATGCAAAGGAATGTTTCCTAGGAAAGCCATGGAGGCCCCTAACTTACGTGTTGAGTGGGCTCGTGGGGGAATCGTTAAAGTGCGTTTAGCCTTTTGATAGCAAATTTGAATACATTTAACGATCCATCTGGCTATTCCTGTTTTGGAGATAGCGTTACCTTTGTGGTGTGGGGCAAAGGCAACGAAAAGTTGTTGTGTTTTCCTAAAGGGTTTGGTCCTGTCGATATAATACATGAGGGCCCTTTTGACATCTAGTGTATGGAGTGCCCTTTCTGCGACAGTTTGTGGGTTTTGGAAGAAAACGGGCAGTTCAATGGTTTGATTCAGGTGGAACTGCGATACCACCTTTGGCATGAATTTGGGGTTGGTACGTAGTACGACCCTGTTGGCGTGAACCTGTATAAATGGCTCTTGAATGGTTAGTGCCTGGAGTTCACTAACTCTTCTCAAAGAAGTGATCGCTACTAGGAAAGCTACTTTCCAGGTAAGGAATTGAATCTCGCATGAGTGTAGAGGTTCAAAGGGTGGACCCATCAGGCGTGTGAGGACCAAGTTGAGGTTCCACATTGGGGCTGGTGGGTGGCTAGGTGGAATGACTCGTTTGAGTCCTTCCAAGAATGCTTTGATGGCAGGCACTCTGAATAGAGAGAGGTGCTGCCTGGTTTGTAGATAGGCTGATATCGCGGTCAAATGGACACGTATAGAGGTGTACGCCAGATTGCATCGGTATAGGTGTAATAGGTAACAAATAATGTTTTGGATGGATGCGTCTAGCGGGTCAATGTCATTATTATTGCAATAAATGACGAACCTCTTCCATTTTGCTGCATAGCAAGCTCTGGTAGTGGGTCTCCTGGCCTCCTTAATGATGTCCATACAGTCAGGTGGCAGGTTTAGGTAGCCAAACTCTAGGACTTCAGGAGCCAGATTGCCAGGTTCAGCTGTTGCGGATCTGGATGCTGAATCTCTCCATGGTTCTGCGTCAAATGCTCGGGTTTGACCCGCAGCCTTTGATGCGGCACCACGGAAAGTTCGAGAAAGGTGGTGTACCAAGGCTGGCGTGCCCACATTGGAGCAACCAGGACGAGCGTCAGTGAGTGTTGACGCAGTTTGCGTGCCACCAGCGGTATCAGTGGTGCTGGGGGAAAAGCGTACGCAAATCTGCCGGACCAGTTCATCCATATCGCATTGCCCTGCGACTGCGGATGTGGGAACCTGGCGGCAAAGCTTTGGCATTTTGCGTTTTCGCTTGTCGCGAATAGGTCTATCTCTGGATGACCCCACTGCTGGAAGTACGGTTGGAGTACTGATGGGTGTAACTCCCACTCGTGCATCTGGTGGCTGTGTCTGCTGAGCAGATCCGCCATCTGGTTGTCCTTGCCGGGGAGGTGTTCTGCCATGAGGAACATGTTCCTTTGAATGGCCCACTTCCACATGCTCTGAGCCAGATGAGACAACTGTGGAGAGTGTGTTCCTCCCTGCTTCTGTATGTAGTACATGGCAGTCATGTTGTCCGTCCGGATCAACACGACTTTGTTGCACAAGTGTACTTTGAATGCTTTCATAGCGAGGAAGATTGCCATCAGCTCTAGAAGGTTGATGTGCATCTTCTTTTGTTGTTGTGTCCATAGTCCCTGCACTGTGTAATGGAGTACATGAGCTCCCCATCCCTGGAGAGACGCGTCCGCCGTCAGTATTATCTGTGGGACAGGCTCTTGGAACGGTCGGCCCTTGCAAAGGTTTTGTGGATTCCACCAATGCAGAGAGTTGTATGCCCGACCGCTCACCAACACTAGGTCTTTCAACTGTCCTTGAGCCTGATTCCACTGACGTGCTAAGCACTCCTGAAGCGGGCGCATATGTAGTCTCGCGTGGGGGACTATGAAGATGCAGGAGGCCATCATGCCTATCAACTGCATGAACACTCGCGCGGGAAGGGAGTGTTGTGGTTTGAACTTGGAAATCAGCATTTGCATGCTGTTGATTCTCACCAAATTTGGCTGAGCTGTGGCCGCCAGAGTGTCTATAGTCGCACCTAGGTACTGTTGTACGTGTGCGGGCTGTAGATGGGATTTTGGGTAATTTAGTGAGAACCCCAGACTGTGAAGGAGGTGAATGGTGCGGGACATGTGGCTGGCACATTGCTGGGCCGACTTCGCTTGAACGAGCCAGTCGTCCAGGTAAGGGTAGACGTGTATGTGCTGCCTCCGTAGGTGTGCCGCCACAATAGCTAGGCACTTTGTAAACACCCTTGGTGCCGTTGTCACGCCGAAGGGAAGGACTTTGAATTGGTAGTGCTGCCCTTGAACAGTGAACCTGAGGTATTTTTTGTGTGAGGGGTGAATGGGTATGTGGAAATACGCATCCTTGAGGTCCAGTGTGGCCAGAAAGTCTCCCTGCTGGAGCAGCGGGAGGACTTGCTGTAGAGGGAGCATGTGAAAATGCTCGGAAAGAATGTATCTGTTTAGGGGTCTCAGGTCTAATATAGGTCTGAGTGACCCGTCCTTTTTCGGTATTAAAAAGTACAGGGAGTACACCCCCGTACCTTGCTCGTGGACGGGTACGACCTCTATTGCGCCTTTTAGAAGCATACTTTGCACCTCCTGCTGTAAGAGCGTTAAGTGCTCTGAGGACATAGGACGGTTTTTTGGAGGTATTGTGGGTGGAGTGGAGGTTAGTTCTAGACAGTAACCGTATTTGACAATATCTTTGACCCACCTGTCCGTGGTGATGGAGTTCCACGTGGACAGGAACCTTTGTAGCCTTCCCCCGACAGGTGTTATGTGGTCGGGAGGAAGGGAGAGGGCGTCACTGCGTGTTCTTGGGGGAGGACCTGGTGTTGCCGTAGCCGCGACCTCTGCCCTTTGTACTGGAGCCACGATATCCACCCCGTGTGGTTTTATCGTAGGTGGTTTGTGTATTGCCCTTGTTGTATGTTTGCTGTGACCCCTGTCCTCTACCTGCTCCTCTATTTCCGGGGCGATGAAAGGAGCCGCTCCGAAAGGACTGAGTCTGGAGAGCCCCCATGGACTTTGCAGTGTCCGTGTCCTTTTTTATTTTCTCTAGGGTGGTGTCAACCTCCGGGCCGAATAAATAGTCGGGGTTGACAGGCTGGTTGAGTATGTTGTTTTGCACCTCAGGTTTGAATCCGGAGATTCGTAACCAGGCATGTCGTCGCAGCATGACGCTAGTGTTTATGGCCCTGGCAGCCGTGTCTGCGGCATCCAGCGCACACTTGATGGATGCGTTTGTGAGGAGCTGTCCCTCCCTGATGAGGATCTCTGCACCTTCTCTGAATTGGTCAGGGAGATGTTGGAGTAGTTGCTCTAATGTGTCGTAGTGCGCTCTATCGTAGCGAGCGAGGAGCGCTTGAGTATTGGCAATGCGCCATATGTTGGCTGCCTGGGCGGCAACCCGTTTGCCAGAGGTCTCTAACACCTTGGACTCTTTGTCCGGGGGAGGAGCGTCACCCGTTGTTTGTGAGTGTGCCCTCTTGCGAGCATTCGCAACGACAATGGAATCCAGAGGTAATTGGCCTCTGATGTAAGTAGGGTCCCCAGGCGCTGATCTGTATTTCTTGTCGATCCTGGGGTTTATCACTCTTGCCCTGGTGGGTTCCTTGAAGATGTCCTTTGCTGGTTTGAGGACAGCCTTCAACATGGGTAGAGTTTTTATATTCCTTTCTGAGGATGCGAAAGTATCCATAAGAAAGTCGTCCTCGACGGTGTCCGAGTGAAGTTGCACCCCATGATTGGCCGCAGCACGTTCAATTAGAGCGTTGAGCGCTGCAGTGTCCTCTGTGGGAGATGTTTTTGCTCCATAGAGTTGCGGGTCTTGTGCATCCATAGGTGCACTTGGGTCCACAGGGTCATCCCAAGTTTGATCAGGGTCCTGTTGGCCGTCAGGGTCCATGTCTCCGGGGTAGGGGACTTGGTCACCCATGTAGTCCTCCAACGCATCCGTGTCGGAGTGTGTGGGAGAGAAGGATTGTGGATCCTGGTAGGGTGAATGGAAAGGTTCGTAAAGAATTGGTTCTGAAGCCACAGGCAGCTTTCTTTTAAGTGGAATCCTGAAGGAGTCCAAAGCCGGCTCCGAAGTTATTTTCCTTTTGTGGATAATCATCCTGCCGGTGTCGGGCATCGATGAGATGCGATGGAGACGTCTCCGCAGAGCGTTCGGCAGGCGTGATCAAGGTGTGGGTGACCCGTGTCCTGATTTGGAACAGTTTTGGGGCCGTGGATGGTGGCAGGCCAAAAGTAATGTTGGCTGGTGCCGAAGAGGCTGCTGGAGCTTTAATTGGCTCGGAGCCCGACGTGTCCTGGAGGACCATTTTCTTTTTGGTGCTTTGCGCAGCAATGGGTCGCGTCTGGAGCGCCCTCGATTCTTTTGCACCGACCGGTTCTGTCGAGGCGGTCGTGGATTTTTTCGGCGCTGGTGGGTCATCGAGTCGAGGGGCGGGAATGGCCGTCGACTTCTTCGATGAGTGTGGCTTTGGTGTTGCCGTGGAAGCGGTGTGAGACGCAGCAGGCTGTTTGACCTTTGGGGTCGGAGTCGATTGCGTCGGTGCCGGGAGCCGAGCAGGTTTGGTGGTACCGAAGGCCTTCTTCTTTATGTCGACTCCGACGTCGGCCGCTTCGAGTTCGGCACCGAAGTCTTGTTTGGTGCGCTCGGTGCCGATGTGTTTTGCTGGCGTCGAAGGTGTGGAGGGCCTCGATCCGACCAGCGCCACTTTCGGTTTCGGTTTCAATTGAACCAGTACAGCTTTCGGTTTCGGTTTCGAAGCAGGGAAACCAGCCGTTTTGGGCGTTAATGGCTGCCGCTGAATGTCCGAGGCCGGGCCCGAGGGCGGGGCCGAAGAACTGCGGGATAGGTCTTGGGTAAGGCCCGAAGGCGATCCCTCGACCGGAGCCATAGACTGTTGCACTGGGCTTTCTTCAGTCTGACCGGGTTGGCCTTGCTCGTCGCCGGAGCTACTCTCTTCGGCCCCTAAGGCCTCATTGTAGTCTCCTACCTCGGTGTCGTCTTCATCTCTGCGAAAGAGTGTTTCGTCGACGTCTTCCGATCCGGAGTCATGTTCGGAAGCGGGATTGGAGGGTAGGTTCTCCACCTCTTCGACATCTTCGGTCTCGGCGTTGAAGATGTCGGCCGGGGCCGGTGCCGCTTGCTGCGCCTCGAGTCTCGCCGCTCGTCGATTCCGTAGAGTCTTCTTGGATCGAAATCTGGCACAGGCCATGCATGTAGATTCGTCGTGATCCGGTGAAAGGCATTTGTGGCACACCGGATGGACGTCGACGTGGGGATATTTCGTATTGCATACCGGACACCTCTTGAATGGTGTCCTCGATTCCATCGTTGATGTCGAATCGACGGTCGGGTAAGGTGCGAAAGTTTGTTCTGGAAGTTAGTAAACTAACAAAGATACTATCGATACCGATCGAGAACAGTACCGACGCGAACTAAAGGCCTTTTGGCCTGAAAAAAGATTTTCCTAACTTGAGTCAAGATAGCACATCCGAACCCAATGGCGGAAAAAAACAATCTGAGGATGGAGAGGATGCCCATGCGCACTGTAGTCCAGGGGAGGAGTCACCTATCCCAGGATACTTCGAAGACTCTTCCAGGACAACAACGTGCAAACATCCGGACCCAACACTAGGCGGCGATCTATGCACAGATATGAATTCAGCAGCCGACATGCCTCGAACATTAAGTTAGCGAAACTAAATAAGCTTGCACAAGGTATGTCGATGGTGCAGGCTGCTATACAGTTTAAGGATAATGAGGAAGAGCAAGAAAGCGAACAGATGTTTAGGCAACGTCAATTAGCGGTAGACAAATGTTATCCAGCTTTGCCGCCTCAACAGCAAGAAGAAAAGAAAGATCTTGCGAAAGATCCTTTAATGTCGCATCTATTAAGTTCGCCACCCCCTTATGCTCAGAGTGCTACCGCACCTCCGCCACTTGTAGTTGCGCAACCTCCGGTTGTTTTACCTCCAGTGGTTCCTCAACAGCCAGCTCTCCCTCTACTGGCTACTACTGCTTCGGCGCAGCCTTCTCAAGGGCCGCCGTCTTTGCTACCTCCTTCGTTTGCTACTCCCATACCTGTGTTGTCTGTTCCTTCTGTTACTGTTCCGACTTCGGTTCCTTCTCATTCTGCTTTGTCTCCTGTTCTTTTGTCACCTTCTCCTTCTCCTCGATGGAGAATGACTGATGCGGTTGCTAGTCTTTTTTCTCCTCTAATGGGTTCATTGGGTATGTCTCCTGTTGTAGAGCGTAAGCAATTGCGTAGTCAATTGCCTGGTCCTGATGAACGGACAGTGCTGGATCACTTGGCGCGTAAATGGGTTAACTATCCTTCGCCCTATGATCTTGAGGGTGTTATGGATGTTTTCCATCAATGGGAAGCACCGAAACAGAGATACGTATTTGATATGATGTGTTCTTTCCTTCGTGAACAGTGGGAAGATAGTGAGGTAGGGCAGACTCCGCCTGAGTTGTTCCGTGTGCAGACCGAGTTTGCGAAAGGAACTATAGTGGGTCTTGATGTTGAAAGAGCAGTCGCGACATTGTTGTCGTTTAGGAGTGAGTCTCCTTCTAGGTCATTATTTGAGCCTGATTCTTCAGTTAGGAGAAAGGCGCGTCAATATCCGATGCGCGAGGTTCCTCCCGTTTGGAGACCTGGTGATGCGCAAGCTAATCCACCTGTTCTGCCACATTTCCAGCGCGTTTGGGTACATGTTCCATGGAAGCGTGCCGAAGTCCTAGCTCTAAAGCAGACTCTGCCTGATCCACGTAAAAATCCTGCGGGGTTTTATAAGGAGCTATCTCAAACTGCGGGTTCATGTATTATGAATTTGGCTGATATAGATATGTTATTTGGGAATGTTGTTCCACAGCCTATATGGAGTAAGATTCGTCATACGGATCATGCGCAGGAATTAGGTGATACATGGAATAATCTTAGAACTGCAGATGAAAGACAAATAGGTGGTGCTAAACCCGAGAATGTGATTGCTGATCTCCCTGGTAGAATTATTGATTATATGAAGACTTTGATGCCTGCTATGCGTGTCAATTGGGACAAGTTGTCTGCATGCAAGCAGAAGAAAGACTAAACTGTGTCCGACTTTTTCACTCGATTTGAAGAGACATTTGCAGACCACAGTGGTCAAGACATGAGTACAGAAGGTGGTCAAAGGTTGTTCGTTGACAAGTTTGTGCATAATTTGCTTCCCGAGTTGTGCAATAAGTTGAAGGATTCTGAAAGTGCTTGGGCTGTTTCTTCGTCAGCACAGATATTGGCTACTGCCCAGTACTATGAGAATAGAAATAAGGATGAGATAGAGAAAGCGGATAAAAAGACTAAAGAATTGAAGACTAAGGTTCTTTTGCAGCAAGCATACCCGCCTCGCAATACCCGGCGTGATTATCAGCAACCCCAACAATATCAGAGAAACTCGCAAAGGTTCGAGTCTTCTCAACAGCGTTTTCCTGTAGGCCCTAATCAGTGTACGTATTGCAAAGAAGAGGGTCACTTCAAGAATAGTTGCCCGATTTTATTACAGCGCACGAATGGTGTTTCTGGTATGAGAGGTCGAGGTGTTCAACAAGCTCCGCGAGGTCGAGGACGTGGTATGTCTCAGATTGAGCGTTCCTTGCCTCCGCAGAATTCGATGAATTGTTTTGATCAACAGAATGGCGCGTCTGGTAGGACGGCTCAGTACTATGCGGACGATTATTACGTTGAAGGTGAGAATATGGAAGGTAATGATTGCTAGGACAGCCACAGACAAAGAGAGGGAGTTGTTTCAGTTCCAGTAGATCAGAGTGGACCTTATGTTGAAGTGATTGCATCAGGTGTGTCAGAGCCTTTTCTGTTGGATACTGGTGCTGCGAAGAGTTCTATCATGCACTCTAAACTCCCTGGCGCACCTTTGTCTGGCTTAACAAATGTTTCAGTAGGTTTTTCTGGCGACCCGGTTAGTAATCCGATTTCTAGTCCTTTGTCTCTTTCTGTCGGACCTTGTGAATTCGAAGCACCTCTCATTCTGACGACAGGTTTTGGTGAGCACTTGTTGGGATTGGACTTGTTGAAGAGATTGTATGCGACGCTTTATTGTTCTCCTTCAGGAGTACAGCTAACATTGGGAAAGAGAGTGATCTCTCCGATGTATTTGTCTAAAGACCAACGTCCAGCTGAATTGTCTTCTCTTCCCGATTCTCTTTGGGCTACTGGTCCTAATGATGTGGGTCTTTTGGAGATCCCGCCATATGTTGTGACATTGAAGGCGAATGCTAGATTGCCACGCATTCCACAGTATCGTATCTCAAGTGATGGTGAAAGAGCACTCTTGGCGATCATCTCTGATCTGATTGAGAAAGGTGTGATTGAGGAAACGAGAGGTAATGTGTGCAATAGTCCGGTTTTGCCTGTTCTGAAAAGAACCGATTCTTCTCAGCCTCCTGTATATAGGTTTGTGATCGATCTTCGCGAGGTGAATAAGATCGTTCTTCCACAATTCCCTGTCGTGCCTGATACCACCGCTTTACTGACTTTGATTCCGGCTACAGCCACGTGGTTTTCGGTGATTGATTTGAAGAATGCTTTCTTCAGCATCCCAATAGCCGTGGAGAGTAGAGATATCTTTGGCTTCTCTTTAGGAGGCCAAAGTTTCCGGTTTAAACGCGCTCCTCAAGGCTATTGTGAGAGTCCATCGATCTATAGTCAAGCTTTGAAGACGCAACTTGATTTGTTGGTTTTACCTGATGGTGCTGCCCTTATTCAGTATGTTGACGATCTTTTAGTTGCTGCTGACAATGAAGAGACTTGTAGAGAGGCTACTCTGTCGTTGTTACGTCACTTGTCTGATTTCCATCATAAGGTTTCTCTTTCGAAGTTGCAGTATTGCCGACAAGAAGTTACCTACTTAGGTCACCTCTTATCGAAGGAGGGAAGAAGATTGACCCCAGAAAGAATTCAAGCGATTGCGAAAATGAGTGTGCCTACGACACAGAGAGAAGTGCGTGCGTTTCTAGGTATTACATCGTACTGTAGACAGTGGATTCCTAATTTTTCGTTGCTTGCAAAACCTTTGATAGCTCTTACTGGTAAGGATACTCCGAATCCTATTCCTTGGACTGACGAATGTCAGAAGAGTTTTTCAGAATTGCGTGATGCGCTGTGTTCGGCTCCTGTGTTGGGTACTCCCGATTACAGTAAACCTTTCACATTGTATGTCCACGAGAGAGAGGGATGTACATTGTCAGTTTTGACTCAACAGTTTGGCGATAAGCAACGTCCATATGCTTATTTTTCGTCGACTTTGGATCCGGTAGCTAGAGCGTTGCCGAGTTGCTTGAGAGCTACAGCGGCAGTGGCTGTTTCAATCCGACAGTCTGATGGTTTGGTGATGGACAATACACTGACTGTGATGGTTCCACATGCAGTGGATACCTTGTTGAACCGTACCAAGACACAGCACTTAACTAGTGCTCGGTTGTCAGGTTACGAATTGACCTTGTTAGCAAGTCATGTACATATAAAGAGATGCAACACGTTGAACCCAGCCACGTTGTTGCCGATCTCAACTGAGACAGATGATACCGAACAGCATGATTGTTTTCTTAGGACTGAAGAAGAAACGAAAGGAAGGTTAGACCTTAGGGACACTCCTCTTGCAGAATGTGATGGTACTTTATGGGTTGATGGTTCGTGCTTCAAGCTTCCGAATGGTGATACGACTGTGGCATATGCGGTTACGACTTTGCATACGATTGTTGAAGCTGCTCGTATCCCACATAATTCAGCACAAGCGGCAGAGTTGATTGCATTGACAAGAGCGTGTGTGTTGTCGAAAGGGAAAAGAGTGACTGTGTACACTGACAGCCAGTATGCGTTCAGTGTTGCTCTTAGCTTTGGACGATTGTGGAGAGAACGTGGGTTTCTGACTTCGCATGGGACCAAGATCCAACATGGTCAATTGGTGAATGAACTTCTTGAATCTCTTACTTTGCCGTTGCAAGTTGCGATCGTGAAATGCAGTGCGCAAAAGAAAGTCACGGATGATGTTGTTCGTGGTAATGCGTTTGCAGATGAAGTCGTGAAAGAGACTGCGAGAGATGTGATGAGTCGAATGTATGTTGCGGGTCCGGCGAGATGGATTCCAGATAGAAGTATGTGTGAAGATACGATTGAGAGTGTGAAATCCATCCAAGCTGAAGCTACAGAGAAAGAGTTGAATGAATGGAGAGAAAGCAAGGGTAAATTGGACTCGAATGGTTGTTGGGTTGAGTTGTCAGAGCATCAGCGATGGTTGTTGCCTGATGCGTATGTACTTCCAGTGGTTACAATGGCACATGGAATGGCCCATATCAGTGTGAAAGGGATTTGTAAGTTGTTGGCCCCAGTATGGCAAAATGCTGGAATTCCTAAGTGTGCAGAGAATTTGGTCAAGAACTGTATGGTTTGTTTGATGTACAATCCTGGTAAGGGAACTCCAACTCCAGCTGGTCATTTTGCTCCTCCCACGTATCCGTTTGAGGCTTTGCAGCTAGATTTCATCCACATGGAGAGGTGCAACAACCTGAACTATGTCTTAGTGGTTGTTTGCTCTTTTTCTAGATGGGTGGAAGCCTACCCTTTGAAGGACAATACTGCCTTGTCCACAGCTAAAGCCCTTATTATGGAATTTTTCCCTAGGTATGGGTTGCCGAGAATGGTCTGGAGTGACAATGGGAGTGAATTTGTGGGTCAAGTGATGAAGAGAGTGTGTGATGGGTTAGGAATCCGGCAGAAGTTCCACGCTGCCAATCATCCCCAGTCAGCTGGTCTAGTTGAGTGCTACAATGGCACGTTAAAATTGAAATTGGCCAAAATTCAAGCGAGCTCTGGTCTACAATGGCCTGATGCTTTGCCGTTAGCCCTTCTGTCCACAAGAATGACTGTGCATTCGCGAATGGGTCTGAGTCCTTATGAGGTTGTGTTTGGTCGCCCGGCAAATATTTGGGGAGTGCCGCGGCCGACAAAATGTAGTGAGATAGAACACTCTGTATTGCTTGACTACCTGTACGAATTGACGGCTAAATTGCGTGTTCTGCATCAACAGGTTCATGATACTTTGCCACAGGTTTCTGAAGATCTAGGGCACGCCATTGAACCTGGCGCGTGGGTGCTCGTGAAGAATTTTCAGCGAACCAAGAACGAGCAGCCCCGCTGGACAGGACCTTACCTGGTGTTGTTATCTACCCGTTCTGCGGTACAAGTGCACGGTAAAAAGAACTGGATTCACGGCGTACATTGTAAGAGGGCCCCTTTGCCTCTGCCGTACGACCGGTGGGTCCAAAAAGGACTTCCTGATTCTGAGACTGAGACCATGCCTCGTTTTCTGCCTTTCAGCGATGCCCGTTTGATTGGAACAAACACTGAGCCAGAAAGCGACGATCTTCTTCAAGAAGCTGTGCCTCCATCGAACCGTTCGAACACTGTTGAACCTGAGCTACTTTTCCGAGAACAGACATTGCCTGGCAAAGAGCGTTATAATTTGCGACCAAGAGTCGCGGGACAAATAACAAATTAAGTTCCTTCTTTGCTATTTTTAAGGTTAGCTCCCCTCCGAGAAACTATTTTGATTTTTGTTTTTCGAACCACCATCCGGGTTCAGCTGTAGGGTCGCGGTGCCAAGACCTTGGAGTGCAAGCCGAAGACATTAGGTCGACGGTTCTGGTTGGTCTAAGGGCGTTCCCTGGACCGACAGGCGCATTCCTTAGCACGGAACACCCATCCGCATTCCTTAGCACGGAACACCCATCCGCCACGAGCAGCACGATTAGAGGATGGAGTTTTTCGGGATGGAGAGACCTACTAAAAGAATGAGTTTCAAGAGCGAAATGTGTATAATAATGAGTAGAAAACGTTTTTTAATATTATGTCTGGTTATACTGTTTAGTTTAATGATGTTTTTAATTGGATATGTGACATTCTCTATTCAAGTGACATTCATGCCCACTACACAACCCATGCCTCCTCCTACTGTTTCTTCGCATTCTTTTCACCCTCTGCCCGAACATGAGTCCATTAGGAGAATGGAATTCGCTAACAATTCCTTTGTTCAGCTTCTGCACCAACACCAGCTAGTAGTGAACACAACTAATTGTTGGGTGTGTGGCCTTATGCCCCATACTACCGATAAAGGTATTCCTTACCTGGTCCTGCCATTTAGCTACAATGGTTCTGTGTGGGCATACAGAACAATGTTCTTTTATGCCCGTGAAGTTAACCCCCTACGTTCTATGAAGGATAATCCGAAGAATAGTGCTCTGGTCAAGGGAATAGTCGACATGATTAGAGGAATAGGTTCTTATGAGACTATCCCGAGAGATGAGACGCTAGCGTATATTGGATGGGACGTTACTGGATATGGAGTTAGTCTGAGTGGGAACCAGCGAGCGAAGAGATCCTCTCCGATTTGGATAGTACCCCATCAGGGTCATTACTGTCTGCAAGGTAATGGCAAGAATCCTAGAGCTCAGTTAGGGAAGAGTGTTTGCATTGAGACATATGTTTTTGCATCCCAGACTTCCCCGTTTCTAGCAGCTAAGGGTACCTACTTCATTTGCCATGACAGAGCGTATACATGGTTGCCCCCTGATTTCTCGGGCACATGTTTTGTCTCGTTCTTGTTACCTCCTACATTTACAGCTGCGGCAGATTACCACAAGATGAGAGTCGTTAGAGGTGTCTTCAGTAAGGAAGATACCGCAGGACAAGAATTGGGAGATTTCTTGAAGGGTTTTCTGCCATTTTGGGGACCTATGGTTAACAGCAGGAACATACGGCAATTGACGAGAGTGGTTGAGTCCACCATAGTCGAGACTGCCGGCGCCCTTAGTAACTTGACTGCTGAGCTCCAGTCGGATCGCCTTATGACTCTTCAGAACAGAGTTGCGTTAGATGTCATACTTGCAGATAGAGGAGAGGGTCTGTAAAATGATCCAATCGAGCTGTTGTGTTTTCATTCCAGACAACGCTCCGACAGTTTTCCAAGCCATCTCCAAGCTACATAAGATCTCCGAGTCCGTACATGTGGACGAAGGAGATTGGTCGTTAATGGGATGGTTCTGGGGATTGTTATCCACCTGGGGATGGAAGATTCTGATGATCATTGGGATGGTATTAGCTATCCTTTTCCTGTTCTGTCTTTGTGTACACTGTGCTCCTGCTATATGTGGCCTTTTTGCGACCTCGTGTTCGAGGAGACCTGTCCAGAGAGAGTTACTAAGTACCAGGATGATGCTACAGCAACATCTCAATGATCTGATGAATATAGACCTGGATTCAGATTGACGTGAGTTTAGGTTATTGCCTATGTAAGGGCAAAAGGAGGGTCTGTGGTTCCGTGAATTCTGAACCCGTTCAATGAAGGTTGTCGTTTCGTGATGATTTTGGTATCAGCGAACCGCGACATGCTACACCGATGGATTCACTGTGTATTTGACGATCTAGTCTGCACCCTTGGGTTTCATTTTGTGCATAACCGCCATTTTGTGGTTGCCCTCACATAGGCTAATGACTACAGGATGACTGTGGCCAAGCAAGCCTCTAGGGACGCATACACCTTAGCTTGAGTTCGTGTTGACTCCTGTTTGACCTAAGTCAACTGACCCTGTTGCCCGAGGCTAAACTTGTTGAGCCAGTTCCTTCTTAAGCAGCTGGTCAGATAGAGATCAAAGAGCAGGACATTATTGATTCTATCGCACACACACACACCCCTCTATCTTGCTTCTCATCTGTTTCTGCTCCTTCCTTTTATGGCCTTATGGCCTAATTATTGATTTGGGTTGAGGTCTTTTATGATGGGCCCGTCCGGCCTGTTCGAGCAAGAATGCTGGATTTTTGCCTTGTCATTGGCGATGGGCTGGATAACTGAAAGTGGGTTTGTCGTTATGTGATGCCTCTGTAAATGTCATCCTCTGATTGGTCAAATTTGTAAGTAATTGATGCTAGCCAGGAACGTGGTTTTTGGCATAAAAGACGATGCTCCGCTCTATTTTTTTTAGCAGTCTCCTGAGAACATACACCGTGTTGTACTTCTAGGATCTCTGTTACTGGCTGCAGCTAATAAATTTGATCTTTGATGTCAGCAGAAGAATCCCGTGTCTCTGTACTCTAAGACAGGTGGACCCGAAGACTTTGGGCGTGTCCCCTGCGCCGCTGGGTTTAAATCCTGGTTCTTCACTGTGCAGATCCAACTGCGGATCAGTGACTCTGAAAAGGCAGACAGGAGCAAAAGCTCCCTAGTCCAATCAGATTCAAGTATTTTTGATGTTCTGGTTGGCAGAGTTCTGTGAAGCTGGGTTCCTGGGACTCAGTGAATTAATGGCCCAGATATCCCTAAAATTGAAAATCTCCTTGCTCAGACAAGACACTTTTAAAATGGCAATTTCTTGGAGCCCAATGAACAGATCTACACCCAACTGAGCACTTCCTTGAGTAAAGTTACAATTTCATGGCAAGTATGGAGTAATTCCATTAGGAGAGTTTTTCTGTATCGAGAAGCAAAGATTCTATCGGAGTTAAAATAGTGAATGTCACAAAGAGAAGGACTGGGAGGGAATGCTAGCCTACCCTAAAAACGTATCCAGGAACACAAGATTTAAATTCATACAATACATGGTATTACAGAGGGCATACCTCACACGCACAGGTTACATGAGATGTACCTGGCAGAATCAGCGCAATGCCCAGATGCAACACTGATTCATATGATATGGTCGTGCACAACTCTCTCAGGGTACTGGATGCGAATCCTCGGGAACATTAACCAAGCGGTGGGAGGAACATGGCAGCGTTCACCTGAAAGTTGCATGCTGGGGGTTTCCCGCAGACCCAAAACTCAAAAAAGTACAAGTAAGATTTGCTGATTTATCATTGCTGTTAGCGAAGCGGCTCATAACGAGACGATGGAAGTCACCGACCCCACCCACTATACAAGTCTGGCGGGAGGAGGACATTAGGTGGGGGAGGGTCGAGAGTGATTCTCCACACAGGGGGCTGTGGAAGACACCAATATCCATGGAGGGAGCGCAATGCTGGAAGCTGTTAAGGCACTTGATCCACACCGAGAGTAGGGATAATCCCCTTCCCCATTTGCACATGACGCATCATGGGGGATCCGGATGGATGAAACTGGTGTGTATGGATTTGTAGTGGGTCCAGCCAACAAAGCTAATAACGGGTGCGGCCGCGGTAGGGCGCGCAGCCTGGAGGTACCTGGACATATCCCACTTCTGCCCTGACGTTCACTCATCACAGAGCGCCCAAAATAAGGGAAGTGAGCATATAGCAATCCAAGTACCAGAGGGGTGGGAGTGGGAGTTTATTGACCTTTTTTCTTTCTCTTTTTCTTGTAATGTAATCAGATTGTAATGTTCATTGCAGTTGACACTTTGGATGGAATGTACCGAGATATGGTAGCTATGGAGGGACATTCACTGTAAAGTTTGCCAGAAGTACAGTTAAACCATGTGCATCTTTGTAACTATGCACAAATGTACTCCTTTTTCTTTTTTAACTGTAAAACTCAATAAAATGTGTAAAAAAACATAGTGAATGTCACAAATCGAACCTCTTCACCTCTCATTTCTTTTGGCACCAGCTTGATGGATGTACAATACTTGCCATGAACATCCCACATGGGATGAACTTTTTGGGGGGAAGTTTTCTGCAGATTCGTTGTACTATGTCAAAATTCTGAGCAAAACATAAAATAGTCCTTCAATGGAAAGTCTGACCTTACCATAACTACAAAAGAGTTATCACTGCCTTTGCAGGATATCATTTTTAAAAAGTGCTTCGGGATCCCACACGTGGGCGGGACAACGCACCACCACAGTGCTTAGGAGTATAAATGAGGATGCCCAGGAAGAGGAACGCCATTATGGGGCAGGATTTGGAAACTTGCAGAGATACTATGTACTGTTCATGATAAACAAAAAAAACGGGACGGTCCCAGTGAATTAATATTTATATTATAAAACGTAAACATATTCAACAATAGAGAGTGCAGACACAATCAGCAGCAATGAAGCTAGAGGGAAAGTCTTCTGGGAATGTTTCTATATCTTAACTATATATTTCTATATCACAACTACATTGGTTTAACGGGCAATGAATACAATAGCCAGCTCTAAAAGCAGGAAATTCTCAGAGGCAGTTTTTCTTCCAGAACCCTGAGACAGACAGACAGACAGACACACGATTATTGCAACTTTAAATAAACAACAATTGTATTCTGGACAGTGTGATTGAAGTAACACATCCTGATTAAATGGTACTGTAGACCAAGATAGGTGCAGTGAGAGGAGCACTAGGAACACAAAAGGAGATTGCCGGTGAATGACTGCTTCCAACACCAAGCACCAACAAGCTCCCACTGTATCCAAGAGAATTCTCTGGGGTAAGACGTCCTGTCTTCTAGGAACTTCAGAGTTCTGCAGAAGACCGTCCATTCCAAAGTGCAGTGCTTGGCAGCTGGCCGCTTGTCCTTGGAGGCCAAGTTACACAGATGAAAAGATACAGACCCCAGACACATATCTCCTCTGCCCACTACTCCTTTGCTGCAATGGGTTAGTTAGTGTGATACTAGTGTACATGGTGCACATTCTAGCACTGAGGTGACCTCACAGCAGCACCTTTCCGTCCTGATTTCCCACACTTCACCACAGGCTGGAGTCTGGTGTGGCTGTGATAAGTAGAGGCCGTTTGAGGATATTCAAGATGTTGGTACTGAGGATTACCTTGAATATAAGTTTGGTGGGAATGCCTGCAGTTGTGCCGTGATGCTACAAGCTAAACGGTTATCTGGTTTGTGCATCACCCAGAGGGTTTGTATGCATGTCAATTAACTGTAGGACACAGCCTAGTAACAGAGTAACTTCAGATAATCATTCGGAAGACAAACGTTAATGCCATAAAACTTACCAAAGATACTGAGCATACTACCTTTAATAGACATAAAAGCCGCACGGGAACTTTAAAATGCTGTTCCTTTGTCTTGACAGCTCAGGGGAACGACGTTCAAGGAGAAGGGCATCTCTCATTTCTACCGTCCTGGAATGGGCAGAGAATCAGAGTACTTTTGAGGTGCATACATCCGACTTCCCTGATGAGCAGTAAGTCTGGAGGCCATCAACCATTGTTAGTTGTAGGGCTGCCTGTTGAGTGGTAGGCATGCCACAGTTGGTCCTGTATATTTTTAGAGGATAATACATCTTGGTGGTAGTGAGACGCACAAGAAGAAACTCTAGACAAAATACTGTTGAGGAGCAGAACTGCCCTGTGGTAGATATGGGTTGAATATCCATCTGGATTCTCCACAGAGGTGATCTCTGACCATGGGTTGTACGTCACATCAGTTATGGACAAAAGATCGCACTGAGATCGTAGAACAATGCCCTGCCCCCATTGGATCATGGGGGTTGGTATGGCATGAATGTAACTCAGAGCTAGTCCACTGAAAGAGGAAGACTTGGAGGTGGCATCAGAAGGTTAGGCAGGTGAGACGGAAAGGAATTTGCCAATAAGGCGAGGGACTAATCTACACTGTCACTTAGACTACAACAGCATAGATCTGTGGGGAATCCCATGAAGGGAAAACAGAATTCCAGCACTAGACAAAGAAGAAGAGAGTTGTTAACAAAACTGTAAGTAAAACACAACATAAAAGTCCAATCCGAACCCTGAAAAACGACAGGCCCAGGTGTGGTTCCTGACTGGCTACCAGCCATCTACCACTACAAGACATGTTTCTGGATCTCTGGGTATAGAGCCTCTGCTCTCTGAGTCATGAAAAAAAGTCCCTGCTTGGCAGGTGTGTCATACCTCCTCCCCCAGGATGTGCAGGGTCCACGAAGGGGAAGCTTCAAAGCCCTACCGCCTTTGTTAGCTACCCCCAGCCTTTTGCTGCTATCAGCAACTGGTCCTCACCGGTTCTGACCCTCGCTTTGGGCGGGAGAATCTGCAGGAAAACCGAACCAGGAAGGGCGGTGTGCCCACCTTTGCCAACCCCACCCCTCAGGTGGGAGAGGCGAAGTGAAGCACACATCTCAGTCCCCTCCATCTTAAAGATGATGGGACTCACCCAATTAGGAACAGGTCTATGACCACCTCCAACTGGAGAGTGGCATAATAGAGGTTGTGGACACCCCAGGGAAGGGACCAATTGGTCCTAACCTGCACACCCCTGTAATGCCCCTAAATCTAGTAATTAGGGGCACCCCTTAACCATGCTGCTTCAGATTTGACGACCGAAGAAGAAGAAGGACTGAAGAGCCGTGCAGCAGTGGAGAAAAAGATGACGCTGACTTGGCCTCAGACCTACCGGCCTGTCTCCTCCTCCAGCGACCCTGCTTCCAGAAATTGGTGTGGCCCACAGCCAGCAACCTCAAAAATACCAGAGGACCTGTGCCGTCTACGACAAAGACTCCAGTCTCCCGTAGACACAGGATTTGTCCAGCCAAGAAACCAACACCAGTCTCCGGTTCCAGCCGGACATGAGACACTGCACCACTGTGCACCCGATGCCCACGACCCAAGTTCGAGTGAACCACTTACCCTGAGACGTCGCCCTGGCGACCCTGACCTCATCTGCACTGACAGCTGACCTGTACATGACCCCTCCTCGACGCCTGCAGCCTCTGTTCGAAAGGTCCCACCCTACCGCAACCGGATCCAGCTAAGGAAAGCTGAAACCAAAAGGTACCCTTGCATTCTCCGCCCCCGGCTTTGGGGAGCACAGCTGACAGTGCCCAGGTCTCCCAGCTATCCAACTTACCTGTCCAGCCGGTGGTCGCCTTCGTCCAGGCTCCTGGTACAAGCCTGCAGCATTTCTTTCCGACAAACGTCCTCTATTGGTTTCCATTGGGAACTTGAAGCCAACTTTGCACCCTGCTGCCCGTGTGCCGCTGGAGGCGAGCTCCTGGTGCCTACCTGTGGCCCCCTTGTGCTTACCTTTGATTTCTGTGCCCTGACCTAGAGACTATTGTGACTGTCTCCATAGAACTACACTGGGCCCAACCTCTTCGTTGACCTCTGCACCTGGCTGCCGAGGGTGCACTCTACTGACCTATCTGACCCCTGCCCTATGTAAGTGCTACCAGCCCGAGGCTGAACTACAAGACCCTTTACTTACCTGCAAATGTAACTCTTTGTTTTTCTACCTATTGTTGTATGGTGGGTATTACCCAGAAAAATGTTCCAAGTGTCGGCTCTGTCTTGTACTGCAACAAAGTAACTTGGTGTCTTCAAGAGAGTTAACCTGCTTAATGATATACTGTGATGCCTACACTGTGTTACTAGTTTGTTTTGCCCCAAGCTAGAAAAGTAACTACAAAGTATTCTAAAGTAATTAGCAGCATTCTAAAGAGCTTACAGCCAATTTTTCTACTCCAAAGTAACTTGTTTGCTTCTACAAAACTAGTACATATTGTATCTCGAAAAGCAATACTGTATTGAAAGTATCACTTACCTGCTACTGAATCAATCTTGGTCTAGTAACAAAGATAACAAAGTAACAACTTTGTATATAAACAATTGGTTTGGATTCAGTCTTTGCGTGTGTGACATTTCATGCCTGAGCGTGTACAACAAAAGCTTAACACCACCCTTTGATAAACCTGATTGCTAAAGCACACTACCACAAAAGAGAGTGAGGCATTATCTACTGTAGCCTCTGCTACACCTCTGGGGATCCACTGGACTCCGTGCACACTATACCTTACTTTGGTATATTATATACAGAGCCACCTTCCAACAGTTGGCAACCCTCGCTGCACGTTATCTCAGCTTACTAGCCACTCAAGTTGGCACCATATGTTTATGCCTCTTGGACAACATCCATTTTTCCTTTCTCCTCATTCTGACTCCCAACTCACTTCTTGCCGACAACGTAATATTTGTTTTATTTTAAATAATCTTATTGATTCTTCCTTATCACTCTCTTTTAGTCTCCAGTCCCTAAATCCTTCTTGCATGGTTTTTCCAGTCCCCCCTGACCTTCAATCCCATGTTTGTTTGTGAATTATCTCCTTCCGTCCTACTTTTAGTTTGGAGTCATGCCAGAAATAAAAACAAGCATTTGCAAGGCAATAGGTCTTGCATTAGTTATATTTAGAGCTATTGGCGCTGCAAATGAAAATGTTTGTTAGAATTTTTTCCCCTCAAAAAATATTCTAGCATTAGCATACCAAATAAAAAAATCCATGAAGCAAGGAAAGGGTGTAGTACCTTCACATGTTACTAGGTTTCCCTGTGGACCCCTATTAGCCATATAAGGAACTGCACCCTGCAATAATGAAGAATACAACTCATTCCCAGGACCGGGTTCAGGCAAGCCGTATTTATTCCCAAGCAACAAGGCTCGCTGACACTCACAAGAAGCACAGCAGAGCTTAGCCTGCTGCTGTTGTCTAGTTCAAACCCATGTTGCCCACACTAAAATTCCGGTGTGCAGGACGGAGGAAGATTTAACACTGCGCAGGTGCAAGTAAAGACAGCAGAAAGCCATTCACCTAATGCCACGCTTTCGCTTCAGGTGTTTAAAGCTAAAGCGCGGCGTGCCGTGATTGCTACAAAAGAAAATAACTGGAAAACAAATGCGGCGTCTGCTTGCCTTTTGTTTCGTACTTATTGATATCTGTTGCAATGGCGGTACGCCATGCTTCAGATGTTTAAAGCTAAAGCTTGGCGTGCAGCAATTGCTACAAAACTAAATAAACAGAAAAGAAATGCGGTTTGCAATAAAGCAGATTTTAATAAAATGACCTCCTCTGCAGCGTCACAGGTTGCAAAACCGGGACAACATGTCATGCCTCCTACAGCAACTTTAAACTAGGGAGGGCTTCAAAAGCCAGACAGCATGTCGTGCCTGCATCAACAAAACATTAATATACTAAATAGTGCACACTAAGTGTTAATGAAACTTAGAGAGTATGGACACATGCAAGAGGGGCTGTCCTCATGAGAGGTAACAACAGAAGAGAGGGAGGTACTAAGGAGTGACTACTAAGCCTATTCACAAATCATAAACCATAACTTACAAAGAACAGTAAGAGGAGCATATTGAAAAGATAAGCGTAAAATGGGCGGAGCTCAAGGCCCATACTTGAATACAGCATGTCTCAAAGAGACAGCGCAAGCATTGCCTGGGTGAGACCTAAAACCCTAACCTCTCTTTTTTCCTTGTCTTTTCCCTTTTCAGTTTTTTTTTCCCCTTCAATTATTTGGAATTATTGAGTGTTTGCAATTATTTTTTTTTTTTTTTTTTTTTTTTGAAAAAGTTTTTATTGAACAATAATTCGGTTACAAGTATGGGCCTACAACCACCCGGGCCGGCCGCTAGGTACATAAGGAAATATACACATATCAAGGCTGCAGTCCGTTCCCAGGGCACTGCCCCGCAGTGGCTCAAGATAGTTCTCGAAGAACAGCAAGTGTCAGTCCAACAAGAACAGAAACAAAAGGAAAAACAATAAAAACAAAAGGCGAGTTACGAGGGATACCAGTGCGGTTCAGGCTCCCCCCGGGAAACTCCAGTCAGAACATTTGAGCCATCCGCTAAAGAGAGGAGTACCGGGAGGCCGGGGACGGAGGGGGGGGGGAAGGGGGTCAAGGGAGATGAACGTCCATATGTAGTTGTTACAAAAAGCGCCAGGAGCCGTCAAGGGTCAGGGGGACATGGCGATATCAGTGTCTACCAGGGGGGGCGTACAGATGCCTCCGCGATACGCATTCCATTGACCCCAAATTCTACCCCATGCCCCCGGCTTGCCACGGGCCACATACACTGTCTTCTCCCGAAACATACACCAGTCCATATTCTCCTTCCATACTGACACGGTGGGCGGCCGTTGAGCGCCCCAAAGTTGCGCTATATCCCTCTTGGCAATCATGTTCCCTAGGGCCGCCCACCGAGTCTGAGCCGCGTTGTAGTCATTGGGCTCCCACACATTCAGGACACAGCGACGCACCTCCGGCAGCAGCACAACCCCGGTGACCTGTCCCATAACCGTGTGGACCCGGCGCCAGTAGTCCGCCACCTCGCGGCACTCCCAAAGGATATGAAGAAAGGTGGCGTTGAGCCCGCAGCCTCGTTTACAGAGCCCGTCGTCGGAAAATCCCATCGCGACCAAGCGCGGACCCGTAACATACACCCGGTGGAGAATCTTGAGCTGTACCAACCGGAGACGAGCCGGAATGGCAACCTCCTTGGGGGACGACAGTGCAGACTGCCAGTCTTCGTCGTCCAATTCGACCCCATCCCCAGTCCAAGCCTCCCGAAGGCGCACCAGGAGATCCGCCCGGTGATTAATCAATTTTTTATAAATTAAAGAAATAGTACTATCAGGGACATGTCCGTCAAGTACGCGGTCCTCGAGGGGCGAGGAAACAGGGATCTTGGTCCCCTCCCCGAAGACCGAGAGCAGGGCGTGTCGAACCTGGGCGTAGCGGAAGAACTCCCTGTCGGTCAGCTCGTATTCGGCCTGGAGCACCGCGAAAGTCTTGACCGCGCCCTTGTGCCACAGGTCTCCCACTTTGCTAATACCAATCGTGTCCCACTGGTCAAACCCCTTGGTGGTCCACAAGCTGCCCAGGCGGTCGGAGGCAAACAAGGGAGTAGCACATGTCATTCGCTCACTCCAGCCCATGGCCGCAGTGGCAGCCCTCCAGGTCCGCACAGCAATCTTAGTAGGACCCGTAAGGGTCCGGTCAGCCAGGCGGGAATAAAGTGCCCTGTTGTAGTTCCCGCCGGGAAGCAGGAACTTATCCATCTCATACGCCGGATTCAAGCCGGGCGCATACGTGGCGTGGTTAATGGCAGATAGCTGCGAGGCCCAATAGTACCTGCGAATGTCAGGAAGCGCGATGCCCCCGTCATACCAGGGGAGAGTGAGCTTGGCAAGAGCAATACGCGCCCGGCCGTTCCACACCAGTCTCCTCTGCAGGCTCTCCACCTCCCGAAAGTAGGCCACTGGGATAACGTCGAAGGAGTTCTGGAGTGCATAGAGGAACCTGGGAAGGGACATCATTTTAAACAGCGCGGCCCGACCCAGCGGGGACAGGGGCAGCCTGCACCACCGGGCCGTGTCCTCACGCAGTCGCCGAAGTGGACGCAGAAGATTCTGTTCGTAGCGAGCCACCGGGTCCAGCGAAACGTATATCCCCAGGTACTTAAAGCCGCTCAGAGATATTTGAATCGGGAGCCGAGGCGGCAGGAGAGGAGGACCACCAGCGATGGGATAAACGCAGGATTTAGACCAATTGATCGTGAGACCCGAATTGTTCCCAAAGGAGGTCAGAACGTCAAAGAGGACGTTGAGTGACTGCCGCGGTGAGGTGAGATACAGGAGAATGTCGTCCGCATACAGCGAGACCCGATCCTCAAAGCCCGGGCCCCACCGGATCCCTCTAAGCGAGGGCTCCCAACGGAGCCAGGCAGCGAGTGGCTCCAGGGCGAGAGCAAAAAGCAACGGGGACAACGGGCACCCCTGCCTCGTGCCCCTGCCGAGGGCAAAGGGCCGAGAGACCCGCCCATTCACCACCACTTGAGCCATGGGTCCCGTGTAAAGGAGCCTCACCCAGCCAATAAATCCCTCTCCAAAGCCGAATTTATCCAAGACGGCCCAGAGGAATGGCCACTCAATAGTGTCAAATGCCATCGTGGCATCCAAAGAAACCAGCACGGCCGGTTCGGTGAGGAGCTCCGCCCTGGCGAGGACCCCGTGCAGACGCCGCAAGTTAAGAGCGGTGTTGCGGTGCGGGATAAAGCCGCATTGGTCCGGATGAATAAGGTCGCACACGACACTCAACAATCGATTGGCCAGGACTTTCGCCAGGATTTTAGGCTCCGCATTGAGCAGTGAAATAGGCCGGTAAGAGGTACAGCGGTCACGCGGCTTGCCCTCCTTGGGGAGAACGACTATAGTGGCCAAGCGCTGGTCGGCCGGGAGGGAACCCGCCGCAAGAGAGTCGCGGAACATGCGGCTGAGGAAGGGCGCAAGCTTATCCGGACGCAATTTGTATAGTTCAATGGGCAGACCATTAGGACCCATAGCCTTGCCCGAGCGAAGGGAACGAATCGCGGTCGCTATTTCATCCGACGATAAGGGGGCGTCCAGCCGCTCCCGGTCCTCAACGGACAGGCCGGGCAGAGCAATATCTCTCAGTAGGAGGCGAGAGTCATCCTCGTCCCTGTCAGTCACCGGGGAGTACACCGCCCGGAGGTGGTCAGCGAAGCATTCCACAATCTCATCCGGCTCAGTCACACACACACCATCCGCAGCACGCAACTCGGGGACCACACGATTCACTCTCTCCTTTTTGTCCAGCCATGCAATCAACTTTCCCGCCTTGTCCCCCGCGTCATACAATCGGCCCTGCTGCTCCCTATACATAGTTTTGGCCGCGTCAGTGACCAGGGACCTATATTCGAACTGTTTCAGGCTAAGGGCATGTAGCCCGTCCGGAGTAACATTCGCCCCCAAGGCCGACTCCAGCCCCGAGATGTCAGTCTCCAGCTTCACCACCGCCTCGCTCCTAACCTTCTTGGCCACCACTATCTGGGCGAGGGCGTGTCCACGTATAACAGTTTTAAAGGCTTCCCAAAGGGACAACGCAGACGACACCGACCCCTCGTTTTCACTGAAGTATTGGTCCATGGCCTTAACCAGGCTGTCACGAATCACAGGGTCCCGCAGGTACCAGGGGTTAATGGGAGCTATCCGCCCTGCGGACCGCGACCCGGTGTCAAAGACAAGCCACAGCGGAGAATGGTCGGAGATACCACGCGCCAGGTGTCTGACCTCTCGAATCCGACCAGTCTGCGCCGCGGGCATAAGGAAGTAGTCTAACCTGGAGAGACTCCCATGCGCCCCCGAATGAAAGGTGAACTGGCACTGGGTCGGATGCATTAGTCTCCAACTATCCACCAAGCCGAAGGTCTCCAACATCCCACCCAGCCATGACTGGGCAGCGGGGAGGGTCCTCGGTGGGTGACGATCCAGTTCACCCGAAACCACAGAATTAAAGTCCCCGCCCATGAGCAGGAGGCCGTCCGGGAGGTCAAGCAGCATTCGACCCAAATCAGTAAAGGTGGAGTTCTGGAGGCCCGGGGGGACGTAGACTGAAACCAGGGTAAGGGGCTGCCCCTCCCACCTCCCAATCAGACACACATAGCGCCCTCTGTCATCCGAGACTATCCTCGTGATCTCCACCGGAAGGGAGGCTCGCAGGAGAATGCCCACCCCCCTGGAGCCAGTTGTGAAACCAGAATGGGCTACGAGGCGGTATCCCCCCCTGTTCATCGCATGGCAGACATTGCCGACCAAATGCGTCTCCTGGAGCAACACCACATCAGGAGTCAAACGACGCAAATATTGCAGTACAACACCCCGCTTAATGCGGTCCCCCAACCCATTGACGTTCCACGACATAAGCCTCAACCCGTCTCCCCCCATCCCCTCCAATGGGTCAAGAGGCCCCCAGCCCGCAGCACCGCTCCCAAATATGGATAAAAATCAATACCTCGCCCTGTAAACAAAAAACACACAACTAAACAACCCCTCTTCCCCCCCAACCCCACCCCAAGTCCAACACCCCCCACCCTGCACCCCTGCGGGCCAAAGACCCCCCCCAACTTGCAGTGTGCCTGTCGCCCCACTAACCCCATTCTACAAAAAGACCCCGGAGGAGGAAAGGGACCCGAACCCGCCCGCACCCCTCACGGGTCCTGGTAAAACACAGTATGCAAAAAAAAGTAAGACCCAACTGTACAGTGCAAAACCGCAAAAGCAAGGACCAAAGGTCAGTCTAAGGGGACCCGTCACCTGCGGTGCCCCCAGAGGGCCCGGGCCGGCCACCCCCGTCCGGCAGCGAGTCCAGCCAGTCACTTGCGGCCACAGGAGTGTCAAAAAAGGCTGTCCGCTCTCCATGCTCCACTCGAAGTTTCGCCGGGTAGAGCATCGAATACTTCAGGCCTAGCTCGCGGAGACGGCGCTTCACCCCCTGGAATCCCATCCGCTGTTTCTGGACCAGTTGCGTGAAGTCCGGGTAAAAGTTGATGGTCGAGTTCTCGTAGCGGACCGGGCCACGGGTCCGTGAAGCCTGCAGAATAGCATCGCGGTCCCTGTAGTGGAACAGTTTAGCCACGATAGGCCTCGGGAGGGCCCCCGGCCGCGGCCGGCCGCCCGGAACTCGATGGGCCCGCTCCACAGCGAAGAATTTGCTTAGGCCAACCGGGGACAACTGTTGCAGGATAAGTTCCTCGACCACGAGGTCCACCGGGCGGCTGTCGGAGGACTCCGGTACCCCAATGATGCGGATATTGTTGCGTCGGGCCCGTCCCTCGAAGTCCTCAAGCCGCCGGGCCATATGGTCGTTGACCACTCTAATGTCCCCAAGCGCGGCCCGCAGATCCGACACCTCCGCACCCAGGGTGGAGGTCCGTGTATCAAGGGCCTGGATCTTCTCGTTGGTTTTAGAGAGGTCGGCCCGAATCAGGGTGACGTCGATCGCGACAGTGTCGATCTTACGGGCCAGGGCCTCATATTGCGTCGCGATAGTTTCCCTGATGCCCTCGATGGCACCCATAATGTCCTGTAGGGAAGGTTCCGCAGCGACGGTCGTGCCTCCCCCCGCAGCATCCGGGGAAAGGCCAGCAGCGCCAGGGGACCCCCTGCCCTGGGTATAGCGGTCCATGTTGTTGCTCTGGACCGCTCCCCCGCGCAGTGAAGCCTTGGTCTTGCGCCCCTCCGGACCCCCTTTGCCCGCCATGTGAGCGCAGTCACTCAATGGGACCTCCGATCAAGGGGTGCGCGGGTGCCAGCGAAAGGACCACAAACTGTCGGTGTAGGGGTCGGAGGCGTCAGACCCGCCAGTAGCAGATGGAAGCAAACCTCGGGCAGAGGCCCAGGAGGCACCTCGCCACCTCGAGCACGCACGCCAGCTGATCTCCTGAAGGCCAAAACCGAAACCGAAAGTGCTGAATCGGTAACTGGCACCGCGCTGAGGCCGCTGTTGTTCAATTGCAGCCCGGCCCCACGGGTCACCTTCACCCCGGCCACCTCCGTCGGGTGGGTCCCAAAAGTTCCGGCGACGATAACTCAGGATTCCCAGGTCCGATTAGAGTTTTGAAAAGAGATATATAGTCAGCTGGTCTTCATCTCTCAGATTCCATACACCAAATCAGGATATTCTCAGGATTTATTCCGAGGAGCAGAAAGGGTCCGGGGAGCCCTGTGCTCACGCGACCATCTTGGATGCGCGCTAGGCTCCTCCCCTCTGCAATTATTTTTAAACCTCAGACCCAGGATTTGAATTGTGTTTATAATGTTTTTTGCCTTTCTTTCTTCAGTCAAACTGGACCTTCTCAAAATTAACTTTTCAACATGAGGGAATCTTGTCATCCTGGTTTCAATAACTTGTCATTCGCTATGTTGTGTTTTTTTGCAGACGTATAGTGAAACTCTTGTTTCACACTGCCAGGTTGGCTTTTATTATAGGATGATGTTTCAACATCTTCACCCAGGTTCTAGATGTTGCTAACAGCATCCATCGACCTGCCGTGGCGAAGCCATAACACAGATAAGTTTATCACAAAGCTTCTAAATAATTTTTTCTGGACAGGCCAATTTTTGGTCCCATTTTCATGTAGTAGAGTAACACCACATCATGGCGGAAAAACACATAACATGCCCAAAAGGAACTCGAAGAAACCGACACCGGACTCCTTCGCCCAGTACTGTTGGAAAGCCAGCTTACCAATGACCCTAACATTGATGCAAATGCTCTGATCGGGTGGATCTCCGCCACCTTGAACAACCTAGCCCCAGTTAGGCTAGGCAGATTCCCCAGAAGTTCCTTGTTGGCCCTTTGGTTCATGGAGGAACTCAAGAGTGATAAAAAGTAAATGAAAACAAAAAGAATGCCTCTGGAGCCCTCTGGCTAAAAGGACTTACAAGGAAGCTCTTAAAGAACTTCACAAAGCTAAGAGGGATGCTAGAAGAGACTACTTTATGAAGCGAATTAACACAGCGGAAAACTCCTGCAAATACATTTTTAAGATAGTCATCTCCTTTACTAAGCCAGTAGCACTCAAAAGTAAGATACCACCGTCACCGTGTGCAAAACTGTCGGAGTTTTGAGGTAAAAATCCGGGAGGTTTACAATGCCTTCACGACTAGAATGGAAACCATTGAATCTGAAGTTGAGCATATCTACGATGGGGAGGTCTCCTTGTCATAATTTCCCTCCATCTCACTTCAGGAATCCTTGGCAGAAATTCTGAAATGCAAATCAGAGTCCCCAGAAGACCCCTTCCCCCCTAAACTGAGGAGAGCACTCGCACACATTCTTAATCCCACCCTAAACCACCTATGGAACAGCTCACTTATCACCAGCATCTTCCCGGAGTCGTGGAAATATGCTATGCTTCTACCCCTCTTGAAGAAGTCCAATGCTGATCCGGGCGCACTTAACAATTATCGCCCGATCTCTCTTCTCCCTGCACCTGCTAAGATGCTGGAAAAATTGTTCCAACGACGACTTACCAATTTCATTGACAGTCGCGACCTTCTTCAAGAAACGCAGTCCGGATTCCGAGCGGGCTTCAGTACAGAGACAGCTCTGCTGGAGGTGGCACAGTCTATAAGAATGGCAGAGGACAGTGGAGCCTCAGCCATGCTAGTGCTGTTGGACTTGTCCGCCGCCTTCGATACGGTGGACCACCCAATCCTACTGGCCAGGCTTAAATGTGCAGGAGTGGAGGGGACGGCGCTCACCTGGATAAAGTCTTATCTCAGCTACCGCATGCAAAGGGTCATCCTTCATCCTTTTAAGCCGGAAGCCAAACCTTTACGGTGTGGGGTACCAGAGGGATCAGCATTGAGCCCTTTACTCTTCAACATTTATTTGGCTCCACTCTTCTCACTCATTGCGAAATGGGGAATAAAAACTATTTCCTATGCGGACAACACCCAGATGGTATTCTCCTTCAAGGACCAATCTGCTAACGCCTTTGCCAGATTTAGGGGATGCCTGAGGGACATAGCCAGCTGGATGAATAACAATAAATTAAAGCTTAACGCCGAGAAAACTGAGGTCCTGTTTTTTGGCAAGACACCCCCACTGGCGGCTGGACTGTGGTGGCTGGAGGAAATGGGTCTCCCTCTCTGCCCTTCAACCACGGCGAAAAAAATGGGCGTAAAATGGGAATCTGACCTGACTTTCTCAACCTAAGTACACTTCATTGCATCCTCTTGCTTTGGCATAATGAGAAGCCTGAGAAAATGTCTACACTTACTACCAGAGAGTTGCCGAAAAACGTTTTTCCGGCAATAGTGACTTCAAGGTTGGACTACGCAAATAGTCTCTACCTGGGGTTGCCTACATATCTGATTAAGAGACTGCAGATGGTGCAAAATGAGGCTGCGAGATTAATCAGAAGAGTACCTTTTAGACATCACATCTCTCCGCATATCAAACAGCTCCACTGGTTGCCGGTAGCTAAACGGATAGAATTCAAGGCCCTGACGGTAGCTTTCAGGGCCCTAGGAGGCATCTGTCCTAGCTACATCAGGAAACATATTCACCCCTATCAACAAAAACGCTCTTTAAGATCAAACTCTCAGAATCTGCTGTGCGTACCTCAATTTGCAAAATCCCGCATTGGAGTTAGAACTTTTACGGTGGTGATGACCAGATTTTGGAACTCCCTTCCGGATAGACTTCGCCTAATCCAAACTGAATTGGAGTTCAGGAAAGCTCTAAAGACCTGGGTATTCAGCCAGTGCTAGACCCCTCACATCCTATCTGTTTTGCTTAACTGCGTCAGCGCCTGGACACGTCTGTTTGAGGTAGCTGTTGCGCTTTATAAAATGTATAATTATTATTATTGAGTGGTGGGAACACAAACGAGTATTGTGCACCTCAACTGGGGATTTGCATATTTACTTTATGTATTGGTTTTTTTAACGACAAACATCTACTATTTTATAATTTTCACAGATTCATAAAATATATATTGATCTTGTGTCAAAGCCCATTCGACATAAAGTTCTGGAGTTCGAAGATGAGAAACTTTGCTACTACACAACACTGGTTAGTATTCATCCTCAAGCCACAGCCATTGCTAGAGCCGTCTGTAACTACTTGCCTGAGCTAGAGTCAGTGGATGTATTGAACCAAAGATCTCTATTCTTGCTGTTTTTATCTCAGTCGTTACTTGTATGTCCACCTAGGTGGAGGTACACTCTAAAGACAACTGCAAGTAGTAATGCTACAGTAAGGTACCAAAATTTTTTTTGCAGGAATACTTTCATGTAAAGTTCATCTCTGTTACTCATCAGAGTTGCTCCCCTCTCTGGCAGAACCACCAGCTTCTTTTCTGAGCACAACACACAATCCGTGCAGGGCCCAGAGCTGGCAGGTTCTCGCCAGGGTTCCGTCCTAATCACTCAAGAATCGCAGGAAGCCCGGGGTCTTGTAGTTCAGCAAGTGTGAAGACCCTGCATAGTAAGTTGCCAAGCTTGGAAGCTGTGTTCGCCCCAGGCTGAATCACTGCGAGGAAGGGAGAACTTTTCCACGAGTGCTAGGGCCACTGTCCGCTTCTCCTCCCAGTCCAGCCGACATGACTGCAGTCCGAGGTACCTGTCTAAGTAACCACCTAGTCGGATGAACATCAGCAGCACAATCACCAGTGACGAGGGGCTGTGCGCAGTGTGTGCTGATAGCAGCCAATGCCTCTCAGCTTTGTGGGTTCTTCCTTGGGCCCAAAAACAAGCCCCCTTCCAAACAAAATGAGGAAACCATCCTGTGGAAGTGATTCTCCTCAAGCATTGATCAATGTCCTTTCTGATGATGAGAGACACTTTCTTCCTGGGCAAAAGTCAGTTAGTAGGTAGGGAGCAACTCTGTGTCTCACACTTCTTGGCACCGCTATTCTCTGTCAGTTATCTTGGAAATCTTTAGGAGGGCACCTTGATCACGTCCACGAGTCGGCACACGTAGCAGGGAACCCTCTGGACACTCAAACCACGCCTTTCGGCAAGAGTGGTGCAGTTGATTCTGAGTTTCATCGGCGGCCTCGGTGGTAACTTCTTCCGCTCCTTCACTGTCCCCATCTTCTAGACAGCATCTTCTTCATCCAAGAACAATGTCCTTCCTAAGCAGTCGGTCAGCTCCTTCCCTCAAGGCAGACCCCAAGTCAGCTTTTCTTGGCAGGCTGTACAATTCTCCAGGTTTTTACTCCCAAACCTGGCAAAGAGAATTAGGCAATGTATACATCAAGGCTGGAGCACACAAGAGTTTCCTGGCAGATACTGATGTATGACCGTGGATTCTGGTAGAGAAATGTTTGCACAATCGCTGGATGTTTCAGTCCCATCTTTACACTAACGGTGCAGAGGTCGTTTGTGCATTCTATTCCCTCTCAGACTGGTGCCGCCATTGTCTTTGTCCTCAGCTATCAGCAGGAAGGTGGGGTGGACCGGTCAGGGAAGACCCAGAGCAAAGGCACAGAGGAGAGAGGTGCTAGCCAGTCCACTCTACTACCTGTTAACCTGCGGGTGGTAGCCTTTCCAGTGATCAGTAGGGCACGAAAAGGCATGGCAATGTCAGTAAGGTTCAAAGAGACCCTCTGTCTCATCTCCGCACACCCTAAAGACTGACCCACTAAAAGGAGTCTGTGGGATGTCCTGGAGAAGCCTGGAAATAAGTACTGATGCTGTAACGGGCACTCTCCAAAGATGATATCCAAGCAATTGTTGGCCTCATATAACTGGTCATGTACAGACATCTCTTTGTTACCCTAGAACGACAGGTAGGAGGTACAGCAGCAGCGTATTTCAACCATTTGATGTATGCTGACACACCACTCATATTTAATGAATATTAATGAGCCATTGACCCACTAGTGGCTCTTTAACCCACTGTCCTGAAGAAAGCACCTGTCCTGACCGAGGGTCTAGGGCACCTTTGATACAAATCGTTGTCAGTCTTCCAAGTTTCAGGGTTAGTACTGGTAGGATAACTCGGTCAGTAGTTGTAGTTGCTGTGAGATCTGCATGCACTCTCTGGTGATAAGTTTGAACAATCATAAATTAGCTGAGGATTGATGGAACTGTTGCAGAATATGGACAATAAGTGTAGGTCGAAGATTTGTATTTTTCTCGTAACATAGCTCTGTGGACTAATGGTTCTGTTGCAGACATGCTTGTGTCACCCACAGGTGCCAAGTTACCATTCTGATCATAAACAATAAAAAACTTGTTGAGGTATGTACCAGCTTCAGACAGCTGCAAGTAGCCTGAAAAGCGTATGTTTCCAACCATGTAGCTTTTAACTTATTTTTGTTATGGGAGGGTTAGCTTAGCATAACAGATTCCAGGGGTAGTTATGAACCATTCAATGATAAATATCACAGTCTCAAGAGGAGTACTACCAAAGAAACCTATCCCTTTCACAAAGTAGATACTCTTTTGGCAGGATACTCTCTGTTCTTCTCGGTCTCAGAAAATATTAAAATTCCTTATGTGAATAAACTGAGCACTACTGGCTAACAAAATCCGGAATGTGGCATTCACATAACCCTATATGATAATACAAGATCATGACTCCACCCTCAGACATAAACCTGTGTATCTGCACTACACTGCTTGACACTCTTATGGCTCTAAGATCTCCGTCAGGACTAGAAACACTACCAGGAAGAGTACAACAGCATCCGGTGTGGTCTGTGACCCCACCAGATCAACACCTCCCCTCCCCTTAACTCATTACCTCCAAATATTCACCCCATTGGGTCAGTAACCAGCCATTAGAGCACCAATCCAAACCCCATTAACTAGAGCCGAAGCTTCACCCTCTCTCACCCCCACTTTGACAACGATTGTTGGCCCGACACAGACTGCCCTGTAATAGTCCTGTGCTCTCAACAGACTTGTCCTAAAAGACCCTACCGCCAAAACCCCCAATCTCCATGGTACCTTCCGCACTTCCATCCTACACCTCAGACTAACAACCTATACCGTCAGTCCGGTCAGGTTAAACCAAGGAGACTGCAGTCAGAGGGATTTCCTTTCTTACCTTCTTGGCCATTTGGCACATGATGTCCATGTGAAAGGTGCCTTCACACCTGTTACTACACTATTACACCCCCGACCTAATCACCCCTAGCTGAAATCTACAACCAAACAAATTCAAGTCATCCAGAAGACACTCTACTTATCTTTCTCCTTTATATGAAAAGTAACCCCCCCCCACAAATACCCCCTGCATTTTATATCCTAATACACCCACCTTTCAGCATATTTGAACACACACCACATTCAGTTTCCCTAACTATCCTCCTGCTCAGCTAAACACACTCACCACTGCATAACACTTGCAAAATATGGACACTTCCCCCACATCATATCCCCACCATTCAGAGAACCAGGAGGCTGAAACAGAATCCAAGATCTATTTGCCCACGCAATCTCAAACATATCCCACTGTGTCATACTAGACAGTCAACACCGCTAATGACATTGCTGCTGCCCTCTTAAACTATAGATCCTTCTGTTTCAAACACCACATCATTACCGGCCCCCAAACTGGACTATGATCTTCATGACTAGCTCCGACTGAATCTTGGCTCCCACAACCCTCCACTCTGTTACTTTATATTTTACTGCCTCTATGCTACGAAATTATACATATCAACAGAAGCAAGAAAGTAGGGGTGTGTCCAGCACTCAAGAAAAAATAATCACTCAAATGCAGAGAGATCATGTCATTCAATTTCTCCCTCTACGAAAGTTTCAAAGTTTGGATAGAAAACCTAACCACTAACCCTTTAGCAGTGAAAAACCTTTAAGGCCAAACAGAAGCAAAAAGGACTTACTGGAAGATTCTCTTGTATACGGCACAGACCTACTCATCTCTTTGCGTGACAATATTTTCTTGGTGACTTCAACAACCGTCAATAATGGAAATCACTCATCTATACTCAGATCTTTCTTACATGTAAAGAACCTATTTCAACCTTGCAACGCCTCACACACAAAAAGAGAGCCACTTTGGACCTGGTCTTTTGTAAGAAGACCTACTTCATGCTGCACACACCCTTTTAGTGGCGTGGTCAGCTCACCTCCCCATCCTTTTCCAAATCTTTCCTCCAACATGCTAAACAAGAAACTAGAGTGGTAAACTCTACAGTCCTCAAAAACATAGAAACAAAACAGCCCTACACTCCCTGGCCCACCTATTCAAACTACCAGCAGAGCTCACGACAAACTAAAAGAGCGATTTCTCAAGGGGGTTTAGATGATCATGGACAACTTGGAACCTGCTAGGAGGACACAAAAGGGCACGTCCTCAAAACTAGGCCTAGGCGGAGTTTGCGAAGTGACATAAAAACTCAGCGGAGTTCCACAAGGGGCAGAGTGCGGCGTGAACTGCCGTTAGCGCTGATCTACCTGCCACTCAGGTAGAAATTCTACCCGAGCGGCAGCTCACGCTCGCCAACTTACTGTTGGTGAGCGCAGCGGAGTTTTCTGCAATCTGCGAGCTCCGCGGAGTGCAGAAAACTCTGCAAACTCAGTGAACGGAGTGGAGTTCACCACCCAGGCCTACTCAAAACCAAGATGGACAGATATTACTTGATAAAGATCCTGTACCAAGCAAACTCCTCCTTCCAAAGAGCAAAACTAAAATGGTTCGGAAAGCCCTTGATAACTTTTCATTCGGCAACAAACTACAGAGGACAAACCACTCCCATTGCAGAATCCAAACACAATGACATACCCTCACACTTTTCAAAGTCATGAAGGTTAGAGATGATATAGCCAAACAATCTTCACCTGACACAGAAAACCCACGTCTCACCAAGAAAAACCTTGTAACCATCTGGAATGCTTTCAGTCGTGTTATTCTGGAAATGCTAAATTCAACCAAAACAAAGCCGCAGATCTTTGTTTCTTTCTTCGCTCTTTAGGTTCATATGATAAAGTCCTCCCTAAAACGGGGCTCTAGGCCGGATTCTCGAAAAAAAAGGGATATTTATCCCCTGCTGAAGGATTTCGACACAGAATCAGGTGTGCTTGAAAACTACAGACTGGTCCCAGGCCTCTCGTTCCTCTCAAAGATCCCTGAAAGATGTCTGTCCAGCCAGCTAAGAACTACACCAGTAGCAATCATATCTCTGGTGGTCTCCAACTTGAGGCACAGCACTGAAACCGTCACCCTAAAAATGGTGAATATCCCTCGAAGTCTCTCTAATCAGGAAAATTGCTGTCTTCTAGTTTTCCTTGTTCTACCACCAGCCTTTGGTACGGTCACACCATTTGGTAATAAAACAGGGCATCTCTTTTCTGCAGCATACTACACTTTACTTTCTAATTGAAAGCTCCAACAGCCACAAGGCACACATCTCTTCCCCACAGAACTGGACGTGAAACATGAAACCAAATGTAAACTCTCAAACGACTTCATTTCTCCTACTCCCAGACAAAGAACTAGAACTTCTATCCAGAAGGTCAAAACAATTCAAGGACATGGCCTCACACAAAGGACAATCTCTGAGTTTAGTCACTTAGAGTCTAACTCAACAAACTGCTCACCATGATCTACACATCAAAGAGACGGCTATGGACACCAGATCTAACTAAAGTGTCTTTTTCAGACTCAAGCGTTTCCTCGACAACAAGGATTCAAGCTGGCGGTCCAAGTCCACGGTATCAGACCCTTATACTATGGGTACGTGCTTCTGACTGGGTGCCTCAACGTCGTCTTCCTCCACTCAAAGCAGTCCTCCATTCAACACCCTAAACGGTCTCAAATACAAAAAGATCTCACTCCATCACACGGATTCTTTCTTCCCCAGGTTGACTACCCATAGACAGTCGCTCCATGTATAAGAGGGTTATTCATTTATAACAAAACTGAATATTTGGTTAAAAAATTAGAACCAGAACTTTAAGAAGCCCTTCTTTCCTCAAACTAGCCACCCCCAAACTTAAAGAGTCTTCCACCCTGAGACAACCATGCTGCGGAAATGGTCCAAGGATCTGAAATGACACACGCAGCCGGACACATCAGTCTCAGCCTTTGAAAGGGATCTCTACCAGCTAATAGGCCTTTCATAATCTGTCCAGTGCATCTGGTAATCTAGAATCCTGAACTAACAAAAAGGACACTGCTCCAAAGGTAGGGTAACGAGGAATACCCCGTAACCCTTACCAGGAGACAAAAGAAAAGAAAGAGAAAGACCTAGGTATGAATGGGGACCCCCAAGAAGGAGAAAGAACAGGGCTTGTCTCCTGTTGCCCTCACACACCCCGAAGGGTGTCATGCTTCATCATCGGGCATTTGCTCCTCGTCAGGCCCAGCGCTGCAATGCCCTACGGGTCCCCCGAAGGGTCACTTTAGCAGAGATCTTTTGGGGGAAATGCCGGATGGTGCCTGTGGGTGTGTGGGGTATGAGTCCCTTAAAGAGGGTGCAGAAGTGCGTGTAAGATAGTATAAAATTCAATCCAGGGTTACTAAACCGGAGACCAGGGCGGGAATTATGTCCATATAAAATAGAATTAGAACCCCTCGGGTACGAGGTTACCCCAACAGGCATAAAAATGCCTGCGGTAGACCAACATGTTTCGCGCCCCTATTGCCACTAGGGTCATTGGCGCTTCTTCAGGATCAAAAAATAGAATGTGGTGAAGTGCACGTTAAGTGAATAGTTAAAACCAAAATACCCTCATGATCAGTCAGGGCCTGCCAACATCCTGTTTCCCATACAGGGTGGCGGAAGATAATAGAAGCTCCTGATGAATACCTAGGGGAGAAAAACAGGATAGAGAACATACAGTATGTGCATCAGTAACAACTGGATGCATCAAAACGTGCCACAATCGTGTGCACGACCTGCAACAATAAAAAAAGACACACAAACCCAAAATGTGGGATATACCAGCCGTGACCCTGGTCCCAGGCAAACCCCTCCTGGGTACAGTCCTTTTGTATGCATGCCCGCAGATACCAAGTACATACTGTGGCCGGTCTAATGGACACCCTCCATATCAAATGTCCCATTCATACCTAGTTCTTTCTCTTTCTTTTGTTTTGTCTCCTGGTAAGGGGTACGGGGTATTCCTCGTTACCCTACCTTTGGAACAGTGTCCTTTTTGTTAGTTCAAGTAATGCTAGAGGAGCATGGACACTGGACCATAACTCGCTCCTCGGTCTCCCTCTCGCTTTTGTTGGCTCAATTTTAGAATCCTGCACTGCAAACATAACACTATCTTTTGGGGCCTACATTTTCTATTTTTATTAAATATTCTGTGCTCGTCTCCCCGTTATTCCAGGCCTTTTCTCTGTAAAGCGCTCTGCCACCCTGTGCCTTGGGTCCGGGCGCAGTATATAAAGAACCCACACTTTAAAAAGTACCAAAAGGTAGGTGGGCTGACTTGTCTCCCAATCTCGCCACAAGCAAGCCAGTGGAGTGGCGGCTTTGTCAGGCATTATAAGTCTCATTACTACAGAGCCTTTCTTGGGTCCTCCTTTCACCCCTGCTTCTTTCTATCACCCTTTTTCTTGTTTTCAGTAAGTCACGTCAGGTGGGGGTTAGCTAGGCATATATTTCGAAGTGCCTGTAAACACTGTTGGACAAACTACGTATGGCTAACCTTGTAACAGAAATGCTAATGTCTTTGCTTATAAAATTAATAAAATATTTTGAAATGGTAAAAAGTACCAAAAGCTTGAGTGAGTCTTCTGTGCAATGTCACGGAGAGGCATACTTCACAATTACACGCAGCATATACGGAACAAGTCTCAGAGTTTTAGAAAGTCAGAAATACTTTATAATCTTCATTTACCGCTCAACAATTGTGAATGACACCATGTATTGCGTTGCATCCATGGACGGCTGGTGGGTGCAGCCCCCAGTTTTGAGGTTCCAACTGTGGTGTGGCAGATTCGCAACTGATCCCATGGGGCCAGGGCACCGCGTGGACTTAAGAGGGTTTCTATCGTCAGACATTTTGTAGCGCCCACTGCATCTTCCCAGGTGTGCAGGCGCTGCCCCCTGTGGGAGGCACACGACACCTGGGGCCCTTTGCTTGAAGCGGACCTAGAACCCGGGTCTGCTGCAGAGTCGCTGCCAGAAGTGAAACATGGTGCACCCCCCTCCCCCCCCCCATCCCTCTCTATTCCGGGGAGGTGCTGGCACTGCGCGTGCACAATCTGCCATATCTACTAGGGCCTTGTAGGGCTCCCGGTCACGCGGGCCTCCGTCCACCCGATCCCAGATGGCCATACTGGCCAGAGTCGGAGTCAACACGCGGGGGTGTGTTCGGGTGTGTTATGTTCAAGGGAACACCCCCACGCCTACGCGAGGGTGGTCCCGTCTGTGACCCGGAAGGGCCTAAACAAATAAATGGGGGCTGGACCGGATGATCCGGGTCAGTGCACCGAAGCGCATTAGCAAGCGTAGGTGTGTGTTATTTCTAACGCTCCGGATCCCGGGGTGTCTGCTGCCCACCTGCATACCGCTGTCCCTATCCGTCCGGTACCGGACACAACAACTGGCGACGAGGGGGTCTCTTCCGGACTCTCGCTCTTCGACGGCTGGATCCTCGCTGCCTGACCCGCTCCGGTGGCGGCCGCCACACGGAGCGCTACTCTTCGCACGTGCGTGCGTCTACGCGCGGCCTGTCCCGGCCGCCTTCCTGCTGTCTCCCGGTCCCCGGCCCGCGTCACAGCTGCCGTCCTGCGCGTGGGAGCGCCCTTCATCGACCGGCCTGCTGCCTGGTCTGCAACATCGTGCGCTGCATAGGAGGACACGCCCCTTCGACCGGCCTGCTGCCTGGTTCTACACCTTCGTGTGCTGCTGTGGAGGACGCGCACCTACAGTGGGGCCCACTCCCGGTCAGTTACTGTCTGTGTCCCTGCTGGGGGTTGCTGGCTGTGGTGGTGGCATCGGTGTGGCGTTGTGAGGCTACTGTGTGACGGAGGGGGCCCGTGGCTGCTGATTCCTTCCCGGGGGTCTTACCTGCTGCCGCCTGGTGCCACGTGGTGTGCGCTCAATCGACGCTCGACGCCTGGTCCGTGTGGCCTGGCTGCTGGGTGCCTGGAGGCCGCATTTTGTCGCGGCCTGCGCCAGAAGTACTGCATTTTGGCCGTTGTGACTGTGTCTAACCCCTGCAGCGCCTCATCTGACGTTCTCAAAATCTGCATCCACCAGTCAGCGCCGAGATGACGACGGTGTCCCCGGTGGAAGCGTTCATGGTGGACGTCCCGCCTTCCGCCCAGGCGGCCAAGTGGAAAGAGTGGCTGGAGCGCCTGGAGAATTACTTTGCCGCAGTCGGCCTCAAGCCTGAACGCCATCGGCCCATGCTCCTGCATCTGGGTGGTGCTGCAATTCACCGTTTGGCCAAGTCCGTGGTGGAAACCGGTCCTCCCTACACCTATGCCACACTCAAGGCGGCCCTGACCGCACATTTTGAGCCCCTAGCGAATCCAGATTACGAACGTTTTCTCCTGCGCCAAGCAAGGCAACAACCCGAGGAGTCGGTTGACACCTTCTATGCTCGTCTGAAAGAACTGGCAAGCACCTGTACTCTACCGGACACTGATGACGAATTGCGGGCGCAATTCATCCAAGGCTGTTCGTCCGTGAAGCTGCGAGAAAGAGTCCTCGAACTGCCCGGGATCTCCATGGCAGATATCCTCACAATGGGCCGGTCTAAGGAATTGTCCAAAGTGCGAGCCGCACATATGGAAACGGCCCTCCAACGTCAGGTAAAAACAGAGCCAGTCAACGCGGTGGTGGCGACTACCCCGAAGAAAGCGTCTAAAAAGAAGCCGGACCACGGAACTCCACCACCATCGTCCCGTACCTGCTACATGTGCGGAGGCCCGTACCCACACCAAGGTGTATGCCCGGCGCAAGGGAAAAGGTGTTCGGCATGTCGTCGCCTGAACCATCTAGCCAAAGTGTGCCGGTCGGCGGGACGTCAGCGGCAACAAAGTCGGCAGGTCAATGCGGTGGATGCCCCTCCGCCCGAAACTGAGGAAGACGACATGGATGACGATGAGGACGAAGGCACGGTCCATGTAATTCACGCTCTACAGCCTGATGGATGCCCGAGACGGAGGGCACCGAAGTGTCACGTCAAGATTGCGGGGCATCTAACGCCGGTGCTGATCGACACAGGTGCGTCCATCAACATAATGGCCCAGTCCATGCTGAAATCCTTCCCAACTCAGCCCGTCCTGAAGCCAACGTCCATACAGGTGTTCGCTTATGGCTCCGGCACACCACTCACCGTGGTAGGCGTTTTCACCACCGACATTGCTCACGAGACCAACTCCGTCCGCACCAAGGTGTACGTCACCAAGGAGGGTACGGGAATGCTGTTGGGCTGTCGCACGGCGGAGCACCTGCAACTGGTGGTTTTTGCGTTCGCTGTGCACCGGGAGGATGTCGAGTCATTGGTGGAAGAATTTCGGGACCTGTTCAACGGCATCGGATGCCTGAAGGACCACCTGGTGCGGCTGCACATAGACCAATCAGTGCAACCGGTTGCTCTCAAGCATCGGAGAGTAGCGTTTCATCTGCGGCCCAAGGTGGAAGAGGAACTAAGGAAATTGGAGGCCGCTGACATCATCGAGAAAGTGGACGGACCAACCCCTTGGGTCTCCCCCATTGTGATTGCCCGGAAACCAAAGCAACCAGGTGAAGTCCGGATATGCGTGGACATGCGTCTGCCGAACCACGCCATCAAGCGGGAACGCCATCTGACGCCCACTGTCGACGACATCGTTGCGGAGGTCAGCGGATCGCGCTGGTTCTCGAAGATGGACCTTCGGGCGGGCTACCATCAACTCCTGCTGGACCCCGAGTCAAGAGCCATAACCACTTTCTCCACCCATGTGGGCCTGCGCCGCTACAAGCGCCTCAGTTTCGGGGTGTCCAGCGCGGCGGAAGTGTTTCAGGACACCATCAGAGGGGTGTTGGCTGGCCTCAGTGGAGTCATAAATGTCAGTGATGACATTCTTGTACATGCACCGACTCTGGAGGAACACATGAACTGCCTACGATGCGTGTTCCGGAGACTCCAGGACAGTGGTCTCACGTTACATCGCGAGAAGTGCGAGTTCCTGAAAAAGGAGATAGCGTTCTTTGGCTATCACTTTTCGCAACAAGGAGTGTCGCCCGACCCGGCCAAGGTTCGAGACATCCAGACGGCTCCAGCCCCGACCACAGTCACCGGAGTGAGAAGCTTCCTGGGCATGGTCACCTACTGTGGTCGCTTCATCCGGAATCTCACGAATCTAACAGCACCTCTACGGGACCTCACCAAGAACGCCGCAACCTGGGAATGGGGCCCCAGTCAAGAGAAGGCTTTTCAAGACACCAAACATGCTCTGTCCGCCGAAACCACCCTCGCGTACTTTGACCCCACCCGGGAGTCTGAACTGTCGGTGGATGCCAGCCCCATCGGTTTGGGTGCGGTATTGTCCCAGAAGCAACTGGACGGGGAGTGGGCCCCGGTTGCCTACGCGAGCCGGGCCCTGACAGACACTGAGCAAAGGTACTCCCACATCGAAAAGGAGGCGATTGCGATACATTGGGGGTGTCGCCACTTCCACCTCTACCTATATGGGCAGCCGTTCACGGTCCATACTGATCACAAACCGCTGATTCCTCTCTTCATGGGCGTGTCGTCTAAACCACCCCCGAGAATCGAAAAGTGGATCCTGCAGCTGCAGGAATATCAATTCAAAGTGGTTTACCGCCCGGGGACACAAAACCCCGCAGACTTCCTCTCCAGACATGCCCGGCCAGTTACTCGAGAAGAAGAATCTGAAGCGCAGGAGACGGAGGAGTATGTCAGGCTGGTGGTGGAACGCTCCCGACCCCTGCCCATCAGGCTCGAGGACATCCTGGAGGCGACCCAACAGGATGACTGCTGGGAGTTGGTGATCTCCGCGATTGGATCAGGAAGGTGGCACTCCCTGTTGGAGAACCTAACGCACCGCACGGATGATGCACAACTGGCGTTAAGGGCTCTTCACAACGTCCGGTCTGAATTGGCCGTGTCCCCCGAGGGGTGTCTGATGAGAGGCACGCGTCTGGTCATCCCCAGGTCCTTACAACAGCGAGTGGTGGACTTAGCTCACATTGCGCACCAAGGGGTAGTCAAGACAAAGTCCCGTCTGAGGAGCAAGGTGTGGTTCCCTGATCTGGACAGTGTGGTGGAGAGGACTGTCCGGTCTTGCGCACTCTGCCAAGCGGTAGGCCCAGCAGATCCGCCGGCCCCAATCGTGACGGAAGATATCCCTCCTCACCCGTGGCACCGGGCGAGTGCCGACTTTGGGAGCCTACCCGATGGCCGACACATGCTTGTCGTCATTGACGATTTCTCAAAATACCCTGAGGTTGAGGTACTGGACTCCATCACGGCGAGCAACACCATACCTCGATTCGAGAAAATTATGGCCAGCCATGGGCTAATCAAGGAGCTACGTACGGACAACGGCCCGCCATTCGCCAGCCATGAGTTCTCTGAATACCTCCGATCAAGAGGCGTCCGTCATGTAAAGATCACGCCACGGTGGCCACAGGCTAATGGTGAGGCCGAGCGCTTCATGCGCACCCTGAACAAAGTGCTCCGGATAGCTATGTCTCGAGAGCAGAACATGGAGTGCGCCCTGTACAACTTCGTGAAGGAATACAGACTTACGCCTCACTCAACCACCATGGCCAGCCCTGGTTCTCTGTGCAATCAACGGGTGCTGAATGATGTTTTTCCCCAAGTGACACCGTCCTTGCCTGCGTATCGTCAAGTATCCGAACGCCTCCGACAGAGGCGGGCCAAGAACGACCGAATGTCCCAGAGGCGCCATGCCAGGAGCAGTGTGTTGGTGGCTGGTGAACGGGTGCTGGTGAGGAATCGACATCCACGAGGGAAGTTCTCCCTTCCGTTCGAACCGGAGCCCTGGGTGATCCAGACAGTTAAGGGCACGATGGTCACTGCCCAGAGGGGCCATGAGACAGTCACCAGGAACATTTCCCAATTCAAAAAATACC